>NC_137219.1:24395922-24705922 GCF_949987685.1 Ammodytes marinus
ACAATTGAAGTTTTTTTAATATTTACATGCTGTATGAAATCAGGAACATCAGCTGGCATCATAAAAAACACTACCGCTTTTGCCCAAAGGGGGAGCAAGAATGAACACAAACTGAAAGTTCCTCGTGGCCACTTTAAGTTTCAAATAAAGCCCATCATCACAATTCAATATACCAGCACATTAATATCTTATTATAATGGGTGATTTGCCTTTCTATCAGCCTGACCTTTGGCCGCGTGTTGTCCCTCTAACCCTCTGCCATTATTATTGTGTGTGACGGACAGGAGGCTATACGAGGACGCAGAGGGAGGCGTCTTTTCGGTGACACTCTTCAAGAGGGCCGTGTGCACATTCAAAGCCAAAGCCCAGGAGAGCAAGTAAGCAAGGGACGGATTGCCAGAGAGATACCACCGTCAAGTCAGTGGTATGTGTTGTGTGTGTCCATTATTACCATTAGTGTAGCCTCTGACCCCCACACAGGTTCAGCGTGCGCGAGTACAGCTTTGACCTGGAGGAGAAGAAGCAGCAGGAAATGGTGCAGCTCAGTGTTCACAAGAAGGAACAATACGTGAGTCAAACACAGAGGTGGAATGTTACTAAGTACATTAACTCAATGACTGTACAGTATGCGCTTACTAGATTTTTTTGGTAGGCCTGCTTTAAACTTCTACTCCAATACGCAAATATTCCCCTTTTTACTCTACTACATTCATTGGATTTAAAGGAGAAGTATGTGATATTTCTTTGTTAATATACGTGTTAAAACACTCTATATTCACACAGCAATCACTTAAACAGTATGCGTAGTTCTGATCACAGGTCTCCCATTCATTCAGCTTTGCAATAATTGCAAGATAAACTTTCGAGTATCCCACCGGTTATCCAATCCGGAGACAGAGCGCTATAAAGAGGCGGGTCTCTGTGGCCGTGAACGATGACTCTCTGCTCTCCATCGCGGCAAAGACGGCTGTGTGTTCATGTGGTGGTGACGTAGGGACGAGGGAGGGGACTGCTAACTGCAGTCACTGACAGGAAGTTAGCTTAAAGGACCATATCACTTACTTCTCCTTTAATTTATTTGACCAATTAAAACTAAGCACACGAAACATGAAGAGTTTATAAAATATCGTATACTACCCAAACAGTACGCAAGAATCATTAGTCGATTAATCGATAAATTGACTGAAAAATGTCTGTTTCTGGATATGTGTCTGTGTTGTATACTTTAAACTGAGCAGACCTCCTCCACAGGGGACCTTTGTGCGCTGGCTGAAGGTGAATTTCAGTCAGGTCTTTATTGCCTGGATTCACTTGAAGGCACTGCGGGTGTTTGCGGAATCTGTCCTCAGGTCAGTTCTGAGGACATTAGTGATTTTTCTCTCATTTTCATCGTTGAAAAGGCTTGTGATTCATTTTTCCTGAGACGTACATGTGTCAGTGAGTGGACTCATAAGGGCTGTCTCCTGCTATAGGTATGGCTTACCGGTCAACTACCAGGCTCTTCTGCTGCAGACGGACAAGAAGCGTTCAAAGAAACTGAGTGAAGAACTCTCCTCTCTGTTCACCCATCTGGACCCCACTGCCACCGCCAGCAAGACAGATGTAAGAGGAACACATAAGGAGAACGCGTGTTGTCAATATCACTATTTTGTCATGATCAGTGAATATCTCCTCACAATCCACTACCTTTCCGCACTGTGTGTGTGCACGCTGAAAAGAACAATGTTGTACACAGCCTAGGGTCTGTAAACTGGTATGAAAAACAAAGGGGTACCACCTTAGCTTGCAACATGCAGGTTTACAGAGCCTAAACTGTGTATTAACACTGGATTTTTTTTTCAACGCACTTACAGGACGGATATTCACTAAATATGACAAAAAGTGATTTTGACAACAAAGCGTTCTCCAGAATCACTGACTCCACCTTTAAATAATTATGTGTAATGGATAACTTGTAATTTACTTGTATTGACTTTTTATATGTGACATACTTCTACATAACACCCAGTAATGTTTTACTTAGTTACTCTGCTAAATTGACTGTTGGGGTGAATATGATGCTAGGTTTAGGCTACAACACATACCACCAGGGATAACTCACACAGAAACATTTGGGGTGGCCCAGAGCAATTAGCTTTACCAATGTTACTCCATTAAAGTGGCCAGGGCAGTATTATAAACCCTGTTTGGCATAGTACAGATAGCGCATGTCCCCGTCGGTTGATACTGTGAGTAAGCAGCGAGACACAGCAGTACTGACATGCTAAGGAGGTGTTTGAGGTCATTTACAAACAGTGGTGCTAGTGCATACATTGTCCAGCAGAGGGCCCTGACATGTGTGAAACTTCCCCCTCAGTACATAAAGTGTCTCACAGTCACAATTGAACAATCTAATTTAAAATATCCTGACTTTTAAAATGTAAAAAAAATTGAAAATTCCCTTTGGATGTATCTTAATATATAACATATATAATCCCATGATAGACATACCTATCATGTATGACATCTTGCTGCATTTTATTATTTTTTTTTTAAACTTTTGACCAAAATTATATTCTGTGTCTTTGACCTCATAGGCAGAACAAATAACAAGTAAACATGGACGTGTTTGAAGGCAGCTTTCAGAATAAAAACAGAGCAGCAGGTGCAAATGCATTCAACAGGTTTTGTCAGACTGCAAGGACACACAGTGCATGAGGAACACAACGCAAATAGAATGTTTGATTGCTAACAAGACAAACACCTGTCAGGTGCTGTGCTGGTTATGTAAGTTATTATGCACCTATAAGCACTTTGTACATTTATTTAGAAAGGTGCTATACAAATGAAGGGTTAATTATCTGCCTCTGTTGAAACAAGGTTGATCAAGCAGATGAATTCTAAGTAAAGTTTGGAGGAAATACATAGTTGGGGGATCATTTGTTGTGGCTTTATTGCTACAAGCAACCCCTTCCACATTGTCCGTAGTAATTCTATCTTTTTTTCATATAATAAATATTGATTAGATCAGCTTTAAGACTTGAGTAACATTCTGGATGCAGCACTTTTAATTGCAATGACACTTTTTTTAGTTGTAATGCTACTTCTAGGATTTGAATGTCTTCCATCCCTGCATGTAGCCAGGACATTACATCTTTTTTATTTAGTGTGACACACTTACATTCTGTTTTCCAAAGGTGCCAAAAACCAGCCAAACAAAATCAATTTTATATAGAAAGCAACAAATGGTTCAAGATCATTTGACAACGCTCACATCTTTTTGAATTTAAAAGGCAAATGTCAGCCGGTAGGTGAAGTGTTTTTCCAGTCTTTTTTTGCATGCCTGACCCAAAATGAGCCGTGTGTCAGCCACCTGCCATCCAGCCTAGGTGTAATGATATCTGTCTCACATGCAAATTTCATCCATGGCCCTGTCAGATCACAGGGAGAAAAGTCATTTGTGGGCTAATACTTAACAGCATGCAAATCGGCTGCACGCAAATAAAGCCAGGACAACTCTGGTGAACTCTACCAAATACAGAAATGCCTATATACTGTTTGTGTGTGTGTGTGTATGTGTGTGTGTGTGTGTGTGTGTGTGTGTGTGTGTGTGTGTGTGTGTGTGTGTGTGTGTGTGTGTGTGATCTATTTTTATGTGTTTTCTTTTTGTTTCTGTCTCCCTCTGCCCATTAGATAAGCTGTGACATCCCAGGCCTCTGTCCACAAGAGTACTCCTCCTACATCTGCTTCCATATCAACACCAGTGTGCTAGAGAGCAGCTAGCAGTCAGTCAAGTCAGCAGACAGAGGACACACACACACACACACACACACACACACACACACACACACACACACACACACACACACACACACACACACACACACACACACAGCAATGAGGGGCTTCCCAACCAAAACCATAGGCGGGAACATATGAACCTTCAGCACTAAATGAACACACTTGCAGGGAAGAATACTGTATGTCCTTCAATAACTTGGTTTTTCGTGAGCCATAAATAACTGTGGTGTTGGTTAACAGTGGATGGGGTTGGTTCTTCCTCAGTACACCATCAGTTGCACTAAACCTTTACAATGTGCTGCGTATGGAACTGTGGAACCGTTCACACACTGCACTGTAAATGTCAACGTCAGTTTGCGGCTTCAGGCATTTCAAGTGCGAAATCCCCAAAGCCAGCACGGTGTAATAAAGTGGATTTTTTTTTCATGCCCAGTTGCACATTATTCATATTGATATATTATTAATCATATCATCACTGCATCATACAGTAATATCTGTAAAAGGAGAATAATGAAGGTTTTGAATGACAGATGTGTGAGGATTACTCAAATGCCTTACTGAAGGTGAGTACACATTTTAACTTATAGATATCATCATGAAACTGTGTCTATCGATTACTTACATTAATATAAGACAATATTCTTTATGTATGACAATTGTTTTCCGGACATTTTTATAAACATGCAAATTTGGCAATATCTTACTAATTATGTGTTTATTTAAAAAAAAAATCAAAAAGTACTATGTAGGCTACAGGTCTTTAAAATGCTGTTTTTTTGCCATGTTTTTAAGAAGAAAATGTATATCATAAATCAGACAACAAATCCTTCTTTAATGATCTTCCGAATCCGAATAGTGCTAAGAATGACTATGGAAAGTTTAGTTAATCTAAGTTCTTTAGAAGTCGAGATATGTGGTTAAGGGACTGCTTTTAAACAAAAATATATCAATCAATAAGGTTGCCATGAGAAGGTTTCCTTTGGATATTAGCAATACTGTTAACCCCAGTAGATGAAGGTAAAGCACAATGTGGCAATGACTATCTAAATTGGAACAGGACATCAGGCTTGTAACCACTGCGCCTAATTATCTGCAATACAGGATGCAGTGCTGGTTAATGGTGCTCCTTTAATTATTGACTGCCCGCAGGACAGGAGAAGAAAGACCTGCAAGTGAAATTTGTCTGTCTGTCTGTGTGTGTGTGTGTGTGTGTGTGTGTGTGAGAGAGAGAGAGCTAGGGAGAGAGAGAAAGAAAGAAGGAAGGAGAGAGAAGGGGGAGGAGGGGTGCTAAGGAAAAGCTGGCCGCTCAAGCTATGCCATTCACTTCATGAAACAGTCCAGAGTGGCATCATTTATGCGCCGATATAATGGAATCTAATTCTAGTTGTAGCACTTTTTACTTGACATTATAAGATAAGTATTCATAGAGTCAATCATTTAATAAAAATGTGGACACTTCCTAAGCCAAATTATAAAAGTGGTTTGTGCGTCGAGGGGGAGATCGCTGTGAACATTGGCGGAGTGCGAGTGGTGCTTTGCGGGGACGTTGTGAACCGCTACCCCGAGAGCAGACTGGCGGAGCTGCTCAACTGCTCAACTCAGAAGAACCACGAAGACGTCCCCTCCTCCCTCTGTGACGACTTCGACCCGGGCCGAAAGGAGTTCTACTTCGACCGAGATCCCGACGCCTTCAAGTGCATCATAGACGTTTACTACTTTGGCCAAATCCACATCAAGCGCGGTCTTTGCCCCATCTGCTTTGCCAAGGAGCTGGAGTTCTGGAAAATAGACCCGAGCGTTTTGGACGAATGCTGCAAAAGTGAGCTGAGCGAGAAGGAGGAAGAGCTGAAGGAGATCGCGGTCAAAGTGAAAGTCATCCTGGAGGACCTGGACGAGGGGCGGTGCGTGACGCGCGGCCAGCGGTGCCAGCGGTTCCTCTGGAGGCTGATGGAGAAGCCCGGCTCCTCGCTGCCGGCGCGCGTCATCGCCATCGCCTCCTTCCTCTCCATCCTGGTGTCGGCGGTGGTCATGTGCGTGGGCACCATCCCGGAGCTCCAGGTGACGGACGCCGAGGGAGAGCTGACGGAGCACCCGGCCATGGAGGCGATCGAGACGGTCTGCATGTCGTGGTTCACCGCGGAGTACCTGCTGCGCCTCGCCTCCTCTCCGAACAAACTGCACTTCGCCGTCTCCATCATGAACGTCATAGACTTTATGACTATCATGCCTTTCTACGTGCTCCTGGCTCTCACGTACCTCGGGACCTCGTCCATGATGGAGTTGGCCAACGTCCAACAAGCCGTGCAGACGCTGCGCATCATGCGTATCGCGCGCGTCTTCAAGCTGGCGCGCCACTCCTCCGGCCTGCAGACGCTGACCTACGCGCTCAAGAGTAGCCTGAAAGAGCTGGGGCTTCTGCTCATGTACATGGGCGTGGGGATCTTTGTCTTCTCGGCTCTGGGTTACACCATGGAGCAGAGCCACCCGGAGACGCTCTTCAGGAGCATCCCGCACTCTTTCTGGTGGGCCATCATCACCATGACCACAGTGGGTTACGGAGACATCTATCCCAAAACGACGCTGGGCAAGTGCAACGCGGCCCTGAGCTTTCTGTGCGGGGTGATAGCCATCGCTCTGCCCATCCACCCCATCATCAATAACTTTGTGATTGTCTACAACAAGCAGAAGGTGTTGGAGACGGCGGCCAAGCACGAAGTGGAGCTGATGGAGCTCAAGTCAGGCAAGGACGCGCGCAAGAAGAGCAGCGATTGAGATGAGACACTGTGGAGGCGCACCCACAGTTTGAGCATCCAGGTCAATGTGAAACAATGTTAAAATATAATGCATCAAAACAAATGTTTAACACTGCAGGTGAATATGTTAATTGTTTTAACATTTATTGTATATATAATAATGACACTTTGCCTGTTCATAACTGGCGTTACACGATAATATTTGTATGACGATTTTTCAGAAATGCCTTTTTTTATTTTATAAAAAGAAAAAGAAAACATGTAGCCTTCATGTCTTAAAAACACATTTTCAGCATGTTTTTAAGAAGATAATGTCTCATAAATCAGACAATTGACAATATATGAACAATACCTTCTGTAATAATCTTCAGAGTAGTCCTATGAAGGAGAAATGTAGTTGATACAAGTTGAGTGTTGAAAAAAATTGTGTTGAGATAATGGCCTTAAAAGATGGTTGTTTAAGAGAAATATACTGTCAGAAACAAACAAGGTTTATTCAAATAAACACCTAAATGTAGCCTACATTTTGGTCCTTTTTATTCATATCTAGTATGATTGAAGACATCTTATGGAAGCAAAATAGATAAAACATCTCCAAATCGACCACTGCTTACGATGTTTTTGTTTACCTGTTTCTTGCCTTAAAGTAAAGATAAACTTCAGCTTAAATATGGCAGACATGGATATGATGACATTGAGACTGTGTGAGGACCTGCAGACACACTGGGACATGCAGTGACACCTGTACATAGGTTATAACAGAGATTAGGTCTTAACCACAGCTGTATTGTATTTTTCTATTCACTCCTTGTTCCATGTTACAGTTATTTTGTCCTTTATTGTGCAGGCCCTTGTTGTTCTACAATTAAAAGTTGTGCATGAAAAACACTTGTGTACACTTGTGCATATAAGACCACACTGGTCATTGAACGGTGGTGTGTACTCAAAAATGAAAATAAAATAAAAATCAAGCTTTTAAGCAATCCAAGGCCATGCTTGTGTCTTTTTTAAGATTACCATTAACAATGCCACCCGGTCCAGAGATGCGGTCAAATTTGAACAGATTTAATATGTGTGTGTGTGTGTGTGTGTGTGTGTGTGTGTGTGTGTGTGTGTGTGTGTGTGTGTGTGTGTGTGTGTGTTGGTGTGTGTGTTGGTGTGTGTATATTTTTTAATTTTCCATTCATACCAGCATATTCACTGTGTTTCAATTTCAAAATCTGTCTTCGTCTGAACACTGACAAATTTTTGTCATTTATTCCAAATTCCAAATTCCTTCATGCAAAGATCTTTAGTGAGAATGTTGTAATTGGTAATTTGAAACTGTAGAGAAGAGGTTGATTATTACTGATTCACTAGCAAAAAATTTTTTTTAGGGAGAATTAAGTTGTATGCAAGGCCCAGTTTGTTTGCTGTATGGTTGAATGCCACTGTTGATCCTGTGAGATGTGTGTGTGTGTGTGTGTGTGTGTGTGTGTGTGTGTGTGTGTGTGTGTGTGTGTGTGTGTGTGTGTGTGTGTGTGTGTGTGGATATTGATACCTGTCTATAAGGCTGTCTATAAGGCTATTCATCAATTTTGAAAATGTGGGACCTAGGACCAGATCTTGTACAAACCATAGACTGTATATTAAAAAACTAACAGATGTCCTTGAATGCAAACAGGTCTGAACTCAATACTAATGAGTCTGAAGCTCTCATGTCCTGAGTAAAAGAACACACCGTAATATGACTTAGACCCTCCGCTAGTATAACAGGGCAAAGCAGCAAATACGAGAGCTTTCATCAGTGGGACATATGCTCAAAACCATTGTTTCAACCGTTTTAACTCACTATTTGATAGATATGAACTAAACAGACAATAAAATAGTTGATATTACGAAGTATAACTTTAATACACAGCCTATAGGCTCTGTTAACTGCCATTCACACAAAGGTGTGTTAACAAAGCGGGCCCACAGTGACTAGCAACATGCCAGTTTACAGAGCCTAGGCTGTGTATTGGCTGTGGCTCCCACCTTTAACTGACACTGGCTTTGACCAAATATAGAACTTAATATGTTATGCACCAGCAACCATCACAGGAGACTACCCTGCATTCCAATACCCATACTTCCATACTATTTAGTATGCCATAAAAAATGTAGGATGTCCCAATACATGCATGTCAAATGTAGCATGCAAAAAACACCAAGATGCAGCATGATTTAGTATGTAGTATAATAAAAAGAAAAAAGTATGTGATTTGGAACACAGTGTCAGTCTCACTCATGCTTTATGGCACTGTCTGGGACACACACAGGTTGCAATGATATACTGCTAACCACAGTTTGGAATGACCTTCTAAAGGTGTTACGAGGAACTTTTAAATATTTCTGAAACAGTCCAATGTTTCCGCTGATGACCATAAATTCCATGCAACAGCAAACGAGACCATCAGTGCAAAGAATGCAATTTTTATATAGTTTTTCTTAAAGCCTTTGTCATGGGGACGCTCACCCAGGTTTTTGTCCAAAGGTGGAGGCAAGAATGAACAAAAGCTGAAAGTTCCTTGCAGCACCTTTAAAGCAAAGCGGAAGAGCAGAAAACAACCTTCACTCAAAATACACAGCCAGTATACGGAACATCCATGTTACTGACGTAAACTGTATTTCTTGGGCACTGCTACAATGTTAGATCCACGGCGACCTGTAAACAAATGCATCAAAGAGGAGATGAGCTCCTTGTCAATACCCAGCTCCCTCCCTCTACACCACGTTGCTTTGATGGAGACGTCTCCCACGGTCCACACAGTCCCACAGTGTCTTGAGGCGGATTTCAGGTAAATAGCTTTTGATTGAAGAATGGCTTAACGCTAATGATTAGTTTAGTTTTTAATGAGTTCCCACTGGTCATAGTAATGTAGTATAGTGTAGGCGAGCGCATGGGTAAGTTGAAGTTGAGCAAGCGGCAGTTTCACACACTCTGCACGGTTTCTTGAGCACTGCAGCAATCCACACAGATTCTCCAATCCCCATATTAGAAAAAAAACACACATTTGATCTCATTAAGTTACTAGATAAAAGTAAAGTTTTACAAACCAAACGTTTTCTGACAGAACAGTTGGTGCGTGCAGGCACCAACATGTTATCAAACATTTGGTAAATTAGGTGATTGTTAATGTCACATACATCATGAAAACACTCTGGACAAGTCGAAGGTTGAACTTTAAAAGTCAAGACTAATGTGCGAACTGCAGGTAACTTAGTGGATGGAGTGCATGTTTTAGCTATAGCAACTAAGCACTACGTATTAAGTGGCCACGCTCCACTGGTGACAGTTAAAATGTGGTTCCCAACCTTTTTTGGGCTGTGACTAGCCAGGGATTCCCAGACCTGCCACTAGGCGCTGGCAAATTAAATTTGCTGCGCCTATTGGTCTGGACACTCTCCATTGAAGCTTTTTCAAAAAGACCAGAAATCCGGGCTCACGTTTCAATTGGTTCTATCTAATATGGGCGCGCCAGAGCCCTTTATATGGTGCTCTGGGGAGAACGTAACCGGATGACGACAGTGACGTGCATGCGACGTCGAAGCCGTGATAGTAAACATCAGAGATGGCTGCGGATATGTTGTGTGAGTTTGAGACTGCTTTGGCCTCGACCCTTTACGATTTGGAAGACGGCACTCAAATCTTTCATTAGCAAGTAAGTGGAATGTTCTGTTTTGCCGACCGACCACGGCAAAAGTTTAATCTAACAGTTTAACAGCTGTTCGCTAAACGAACGCGGCTTAATACGTCACCTTGTGCATCGCTCTGATTGGTTGTATTGCTATCCAACTGCGTGCAGTGGCATTTGAAATGAACGAGTAGGAGCCAACCCTTGAGTTGGAAATTACTATTGATCGTGGCCAGACCCTCTATCGTTCAAATTCTTTGAGGTTCTCCATTTTGCATCAAAAATTTCTGAGGACCCCAGAGACATTTTTTTCTATAATTAGTTCTTTGAACATGTTTGTTATACAGTTTTGCAAATGCAGAGTAGCCAGGATTAGTGCACAAATTGACATCCCCGCACATCGTTTTTACCATTTTGATAGCAGCTGGCAACATTAATGTCTCAGCAATACTATGCAGCTTCATAGCCCTAGCAATGAGATATCTCACCTCCAAAGAAGCTTTCAGGGCCCATTCACTACAGTCACAGTCTTTTTTGAGTACACTTTTTTCTTATTCAGCTCGGCAATTTTCTTCTTGTTAAAAGATCTTGGTTTGCAGACACACCCCTTGCGTGTTGTCTGAAAGTGCCTTTTGAGTTTGAATTTGGGACACTGTGGTGGGGACCCTGGACCTTCTAGAAAAAGTTGAACCTTTTAAAGTGAAATTCATCAATTTGGTGCACTTTGAGAATAAAATTGAGGCTAAATCAACTGTGTCCATGTGAGCTATTTAGTACTTTTTTCTTGAACACTTTTTTGAAGCACAGAATTACCAAAAAGCAGAAAGTACAGGTTTAGAACATTTTTAAAATAATTCCTTATCCTGAAGCTCCTTCTCTCTTTGAAGTCTTTTAATGACTCAATATAAGCCCCTGATCTTTGTGGGCCCGAACAATGTTATTTAAAAAATAAATACAATTTACTGCCACATGATAGGCCCCTGATCTCCGCATGCCCCCCTCTACTAAGATCAGGGGCCTATCAAGAGCCAGTCAATAATTTATTTTTACATAACATTTTTTGAGTTCTTCAAAGATCAGGTGCCAGTATATATCTTTTTTTAACTCATTTGTACTAGCATTTCAGGCGACCCCATATAAATTCCAGGCGACCCCACATGGGGGAAACGCTGGACTAAACTGTATGGTCATATGCTACAGTGTCCATGTTTTCTGGGTTTGATTTTCCTGTCAAGTAAAAGCACAGGAGAACATCCCTGACCTTCTCACCAGTAGGCCTATGTGAATATATCTCCATCTGTAGAGCATCTTACATCTTACATGAGTTGAACACTTAGCCCTCTGCGTTTTGTGTATTCGCAACAAATGACAGTGCAGGCAGCATATCCCACAATAATAATCAAAACCTCCCACATCCAATACATTATTTTTGTTAGATTTTAAAGAGCAGATGAAAAAAAAATAATCCTACCAGATATTTTGAGCTGTTATAGAGTTGGACCTAGGGAAGTTGGTGTATCACTTGAAATCTGACCACGTCCCTTTGTGATAAAATATATCAGCTTTGCACTAAGGATATATAACACAACACAACATACAACACCTACAGTATCTCACACCTGTATTCAAATGCTAATAATCATAATGACTGATTCAGTGTGATGCTTAGGCTACATGGTTAATCAGAGCAGTGAATCTGGTATGGTGGGTGGTGTGAACGGTGACGAATGGCCTCTCCACCTTGCTCGATGTATGAGCCCTTTTCAGACATGGAATTCACTGGGTTTCACCTGTCTGTAAAAGTGATGGATTTTTGTCATACAGATATTCTATGTCAACCAGACTCACTCAACTATTACTCTAATGCTGTTTCCTGTAGTGTTCAGGGATCAGATAAACATTCAAACCATACGCAAACTCAACTTTTGATTGTATCGCTGTTACCTCAAGCAACACCCTACATTCACAACACCTTGCATTTTTCTAGCCCAGCTGCCTTTTCAGTCTGAATTATTCGGGGAACAACTCTTTGAAGAAAGTTATTACTAGCGCTACTAGTGGCGAAAAACTACACAGGGAAGAAATCACAAAAGGCAAATGATGCCAAACAATATTTGGTGTTAGAAATGTTATTTATGTGATGCCAAAAACAGTCATAACACTTCTTCCACCAGGGACAATGACTAGATGATTAAGTGTGGAGTGACTCAAGCCTTTCATGTGTCACTTAATGTATGGCTGTGTCTTTTGAGCGTCCATAGTCAAATTGTTTTGGTTTTGGTTGCCATGTTGTCTGAAAAACGTCTCACTTACTCTGGTGCAGAGTCTTTTAACTGTGAGACCTTTCCCTTTGCGACATGGCTCCATGTTTGGTTCAGCATCCCCCCCCCCCCTCTCGGCTTTCTCTGTGCTTATGGAAAATCACAGCACTCTCATCAGCGTGAACTTTACACTCTTTGTGAAGAAATCCTTCAGTTTAGCCGTCAATCTGGGAAATAAATGGTAGCCGTAATCACACACACACACTTTAGCCTCCTTACCTATTAGATTCAGCAGTCCTTCTGACGGCTACATTTATCATTTCTCGGGAATTAATGTGTAAAAAGCAGCAGGATGGTGACCTTTCAAACGTGTGTTTTTTTCTTTTTGTGTGTGTGTGGCGCAGAGCACTCAGCCCTTGCCCACTCGATGATTGCGCGGCACACCTCCTCCTGGCTCACAGCTGGTCACTCCGTCTGGTTTCTGTAGGGCTTTTCAAGGGCCTACGCTGGAGACTCTTTATGCCTCGCTTTTTTCAAAGTTTTTCCAAGCACTTCTTCATGGTCGATAATGCATGTGCGCCCCGGCAAAGGCCACTACCAATGGGGGGTGTGGGTGAAAAAGGTGTTTTTGTTGGTCTGTTGTTTGAACACGTGCTGTGTTGGTTCCTATTAACTCACATAACAGAAGGTGAGTAAGACTTTTTAGACCATATGAGCTCAGTGGTTGCACTCTGACCAGACACTGTGTGCCCTGACAAAGAAATCCGGCGTTGATACACAGCCTAGGCTCTGTGACCTGGTATGCAAACAAACGGGATGTAAACAAAGTGGGCCCACCGTAGCTAGCAACATGCCCGTTTACAGAGCCTAGGTAGAGTATTAACACTGGGTTTCTTTTCAGTTTGTACACTTAGCAAATCATCGAGGAGATATTCACGGATTTTGACAAAAAGTAATTTTAACAACAAGCATTCTCCGGAATGTCTGAGTCCACCTTTAAACCTTGAGGTTACATATTGTTGTGGTGTCCTTGGAAAATGAATACTTCTTCTGCGCGAAAACTGCGGCACACTTTTTTCATGATACTTTGTATCTCCCATGCACTGATCATATTCAGATTGACAAATATGCTACAGCAGTTTAGAGGCTGAAGATGCTTTATTGTATTGTTATTTTTATTTTGTTGAACATATGGTTTATATAATCAAATGAGACTGTTTATATCACCGTAAGAAATGAGTGCCCTCTCAGCCATAAGAAACACACAGGCCAACTTTGTGATTCTTGAGGAAAACCAAGCGTGGATAATGTGTTCGGCTGAACAGTCGTGGGCTGTACGCCTTTCGTTTAAATATCGTTGAGGACACGAGGGGAACTCAATCACATGGTTGAGCTAGCGTCCTATACACATCCGTTTCTTGCTAATTACTCTTTTTAAAATGTCACCGGTTGCAATAATGCAAAATCATTCCTCAGGGAGTAAGAATGGAATTTTTTTTAGTCTGTGGTGTTCTTTTGGTCATGTGTACATATAGCTGCATTTCCTGCCTTCTGAATACCTGGGGACAAACAACTGAAAGAACAACTGATGGGAAGGAAGCTTTTATCTGTGGGCAGATTTTCTCCAGTGTCCCAGTAAGGAGATGTTACACCACGCTGCACGGTCACGTAGAACACCGTACCGGTAACTTTGGAAAATGAATGTAGGCCTATCATTTTTATAAATTGTTAATGGACAGTATAATTTGAAGAGTATATGCTGTATTATAAACATATAATATATTTGTCACTAAATGACTAAATCTCTCCAGCCTGCTGTACTGGTAGCAAACAAGCTATGATTTTGTGCGTTTGTGGTCATTGAGACTGAGAAATATACTGGGTTATAACTCAATTAGCTAAAGACACAGGTTATTTGGCTTATGTGATTTAAGAAGGCAACTATGTTGTGTTAGAGTTAATACTAATCTCTTGCTGTAATTAGTCACTCACCGTGGGATACCTCTGTGTGAACTGATGACTTTACTGTTAAACCTTCTGACAATTTAACTGATCCCATTGCCCCGGGTGTCGGTGAAATGTATATTCAGAGCTGAAGAAATTGCTTACAAATATTTCCATGATTGCATTGCCAAGCACTTCAATAAATTGTATTAGGTCAAGGTTTGAAGACGGAATTTAGCAAAAAATGACGGTTTCTTCAACAAACATACTCAGAAGTTTTTGATATATCGTCATAAATCGGCAACAAACCCACTGCTCCTGCAAACCATGTTCAAAACAAATCTAACCAATCCAATCAGACCCTGGCTGGCCTGCAAAGAAACCTTGAAGGGGTCTCAGCTGAAATAAGAAGTGCAGGGTAAAGTGGGTATCTGTCCGAATTGACTACGGCAATGAAGGAAGAGGACAAACCTAAATTATTCATATATGCTGGCTACCTTTTCATTAATCTCCGAGAACCAGCAATGGCTTCACCTCTGCAGGAGTTAATAATAGCTCCTTTGGATGAAGGACAGTCTAAACTGCTGAGGCCAGGACTAATGTAAGTGAGTGTGGAACCTTAACTTTGATGTAACATGACAAAGTCAATCTCTGTCATCAATATCTGAGGTGTTTTCTTTTTATATAAATTCTGAATTTAACCAAAGAAAATATACCGCTCAGAATAGTCGTGGGTAAGGGTTAGGTAAGGGTTGTTGCATTAGAAGTATTTGCATAAAGGGTATAAAGGGTTCAAGATCAAAATCATCACATTGACATTATATTAAATGTCACCGATTGGTTTTTAAGTGCAAATGGGCTGAAATAAAAATGAGAAAATGTCTCCACACTGAATTCTAGAGCAGAACTGAATGAAGTCTATAAAAAGAGACATGTTGTGCTTAGTTCTTCCTCTTGTGTCTCTCATCCAGATTTGACCTGGAACACTGGGTTGATTCTTGTCATATCACACACCCCTGTCTGCAATCGTCTGCCCCCATATTTGGTGTTGTGTGGTAAAATCCAATGCTTTTAAAAGAAGGTAAAGCTCCTAAGAAGCAACTTTATGGTACGAGGTGACTGCAACCTCGCAATATGCAAGGACACAGTGACCTTTGACCTACAAAATCGAATCAGTTCATCCTGGAGTCCAAGTGCAAGTTTGTGCTTTATTTGCCCAAAAATCCCTGTATACATTCTTAAAATATTGTGCTTGGAAGATTTGAGGTCACAGTGACCTTGACCTTTGAACAAAAAAAATCAAATCAGGTTATCCTTGCGTGGAAATGGACATTTGTGCAAACTTGGCCCAGACTGACAGTTGGGCTACCCAAAAACATAAAAAGCCATCAAAACATTTGAGAAAATAACTAGAATTTCAGTTCGGTATAAACCAATATTACAATAAATTTTACTTTGAAGCATATCAAGAAATCCAATTTGTATTCAGATAACTGACAGCATGCTTAGATGGCATGATCACTTTAACCCACTGCCTGGGAAACGGTATAGACTACGCTGTGATTAAAGAATCAATGGTTATAATCGATGTGCATTTACACAATTCATCATCAGGAAAATCCTATATCCCAAGCCACTGCAGGTTCCTCTTATCACTTGACGTTCAAAGTTATTTGGTAGCTGACAGCTGTCCTCCTCTCAACCTTTGTCTCTGGTTCTCTGAGCCGTCTCTTGTGGCTGACACCCACTCATGGCAGATAATGGATAACGGTTTGAGGATTAGGATTAGAGGGTCCCCATGTCCCTTAACCAAAGCATGAAGTCAACAAAGGGCAATGCCTGGTCCCCGCAGAGCGCTGGATGTCAAACAACCACAGATCTGGAGAATATTGATTATTGATGGAGAGTTGTAGCAACCATGTCACCAGTCATGACACTATGAAGATTCATTTAGCAACTTTATAATAATGATTGATAATGCTCAGTGCAAAGGACAAGAGCATCATCAGAAAGAGACGGATATGAGACAAAGTGGCTTCAAATAAAGCTGCACTCGGCAACTCAAGCTTAGACAATGCTAGAAACATTTGGACATCCTAACCTAACTAGACATCCTTTTTGGACTGACTGAGTTTTTTTTAAATATATATAAAAGGGCTAATTTCTGTGTAGGGGGGTATGTAATGATCTTTTGTCCCTTTGCTAGTGCTAGGTTTCTATTCTTAACATTTAGGGTTAAAAGCAGTAAGCACTAATACCATGGTTTGGACAGGACGATGTCCTTTGAGTATTTAGCCTATACTCCTATAGGCAGCTTTGGTGCAGAGTTGGTGGCACTTGAATAACGTAAATTCCTTCCATCATTGCGACTTATAGTCTTAATGCATTACTCCAAGATACCTGTTTCTATTGCTAGCTTTGTGTAGCTATTTTTAATATCTTGAATAGCAAGTATAACCAAATGAGCACCAAACGAATATACCATCTAGAATGTGTCTCCAATCTGTAGCTGTGCAGAAACTATTCTATTAACATATTTCATCTCAGAGCAGCCTGTACAGACATTACACATTACAGCCGAGGTGGCTTAAACATGGAGGTCACCTTGTAAACATTCAATAGCAATAAATCGCTAAACAGGCGTTCATATGTAATTACACACAGGATTATAGTAGCATCTCTCCATTTATATTTCAGTAGCTGCTGCCGATGCATCCCCATCAGTAGATGTCTCAGTGACCTTGGCATGTAAAGATCAGGGGGATGCTCCATTGGTCATAGATCAATGGCCCCATCTTTGCTTTTGTCCTGCCTGTCTTTTGAATACATTGTCAGACAAGACAAGCAGGTGGAAAGATAGTCTCCTTTGAAATTAGGATACATAACTCTTTTGACTTGGTGCTACGGGTAGATGTACACTGTCAATGCTAAAAAAAAAATACAGTATGTGATATGACATCATGATAAATCTTATTTTACAGAAACCATGGGAAAATGATAGTTGTACGTATACGTATATACTATCTTTAACTCAGAATAGTGGGCATGTTGATAAAAGAGGATGTGTGTAAACTATACATTCCCAGAGCAAAGTCAACTAAAATGTATTTTTCTCATTCAGTTCATGTACAAATATAATCACGGGATGAACATATCTCATGATGATTCTATTACACAGCGCTCAGAAAAACAACTCAGAGACAAGCTGTTACAGTGTGACGGCACTTGGTGTTATTATCCATATGCAAATTCATACTTCAGTACTTCAACAGTAAATCTCGCCCCCACATAGGAGAGAATACTGCTACGACAAGGGTGGGAAGTGAGCCTATCATTTAAGAAGTCTCCTCATGTTCAGCGCTGGCTTTAAATACCTCTGCTTAACTGTTGTGTCATGACAGAATAATTAACCACTGTCATTCAGACCATTCAAGGGGGACTAACAGGATTGCGGACTACCCAACACTTTTTGCCTGTGCCCATGGTTCTGTGCAAATTTTTTTCTGCATCACAAATGACGGTAACATAGAATTCCAACTCCAAGTTCTTTGATTCCAGCTTTGATTGGCACTTGACACTTGATTTGTGCTAATGTATGCACTAGCACCTCGCAAGGCTACAGCAACACCATCCATTTGCCAGACGTGTAATGGTTTGACAAGTTCACATCTAGAGTGGATGTGATTGCATTCTGCTCCTAACACTACTGTGCATCTTTAAAGGGGCATTTCAAAAGATACAACGTGGCTATAGGGACAGGCCATTTAAAAAACATACAAATAAAGTTACTGCAGTTTACAGACATTTTACAGCCAAAACATCCACAATGTCCTCCATATACTGTTTTCATTACAAAGCAAGACACAATCATCTCCTATATCATCAAGGGTATGAGACATTGATTTTGCTTAGAGCTCCTCCAAACGATTACTCCATAAACTGAGTATACTTTTATTAATTGTATTCTACTTATTTGATTGGCCAGAGTGTAACTTCTCTGATAAATGCTGAAGCGCTGTATAAAAAAACAAATTCAAGGCGGTACTGTCATCTAGTGGAATCATTGAAAATAGCATATTTGCAAGGAAAATGCAGAGTGGTGATTAGAGTAGCACTGTGCAGGATACACAGACATGCCTTTTTCTATAGAACCTATAGTTCTAACAGTATATTTTAGCTCAAATATTTTTTATTTACACAGCTTCCTTTAAACATGATAATACGTGCCAGTTTAGAACTTCACTGGGATGGATTGATGGCCGTTGTAACCTGGCATGCTTGAGCAGAAGCAACCAGAAACTCCTCCTTGAATTGACTATTAAAATAATTGCTCAGTGTTCATGTACTGTAGTATTTGACAAAGAATTCTCAGCACAAGGGTCCACTTACTTTTAAACCACAACTCTTTTTCAACCGGGGTCGATGAAAAACAGATAAGGTAGAATAACATTGTAAAAGTGTATAGAAACAAGATCTCCATGTTTCCCCATATTCTTTCTTTAATAAGTAGGCTATTTTGATGAAAGTGAAATCACTGCTTTAGATTATTAAGAGGCATACAGCCAGTGTTCAGTTTATGATGGCACAGCCCCAATCATGTCACCATGTGGTTCTTGGTCACTACACAAACTACACAGGTTCATGGGGCATGTCACATGCTAAAAGAATAATGTATTGTGTTCCTTATTTTACTTATTTATTATGTATATGTTCTTATATGCATTAATAAAATAAAATGAAAAGGTCTTAATGTTGTAACAGAGACTAGTGAAAATTGTGTCCATGCAAAAGAGAATCCGGTTCTCTTCTTGCAATGTTGAGTTATCAAATCGGCAAGCCTGCAACTAACCTATGCCCCACAATCCAGGGGCATGTTCACACATTGAGTGCAATGCAAATTCATTTGAACTATGTAACTAATATATTATAAGCACAACTGAAAGGGAAGAAACAGGTTGAGCAACATTAATAACCTTAAAATGTAATTTGAGTTAGGCCTACTTATGTGTTGATTATAGGCCTACTATATGTTTCAGGGGATCACATGAGTTTTTATTTTACTGTTTATAAGTTTTTCTTTGCGTTTTTATTATTTTAACGTGGTCAATAAATTGACCAAAGAAAGAAAAAGGGGTTTCCGAGTCAAAAATGGAAGCCTTGGCGGACTACACTACCCAGCGTGCACCAGCACTTTGCACGATTGGCTGACGTAACCCCGCCCCTGTTCCTCCTCTACTAGCGTCAGGGGCTAACTGATATCTGTTTTGGTTTTTACTGCAGAGGAGTGGTTATCAGGAGCCCGGTACAGTAGAGCAGAGGAGCCCGGTGCTGTCAGCATATAACACTATGGCTACTACTCACGCTAGCGTGTGTTGCCGCGTGTTTGACAGACTTTACAGTTTGACACATATCAGAAAACTCACACGCGGCGTTAATGGGAACGTTCGGCGAACATACTCCAGTGCTACGCACAAGGAAAACCAATGTGAACTTGGAGACTCGACTTTATCCTCTGCCAACTTCGCCGCTTCACCGAAAACCAGGTCAAAACAGGAGGTAATAGTGACTCCACACACTGTCCACGAGTCATACCTTCTATTATATACAGTATATGGTCATACATGGTGCTGCCTAGGCTTATAACTGAGCATGTTTTATCACATTCACAGGCTAGTTATTGCCAGTGAGTTAAAGATGTGAGTTGATGACTGAAGGCATGGTAGGTGACAAGTTGTCAGGTTGTAACAAAGGGCCGAATAAGGGATTAACTAACAGTGTTGGGGACTAAACATTAAACCAGCAAGTCATTGAGTACGACTAGTGTTGCAAAATGTGTTTTTGTTGTTGTACGACACCAACAAATTGTAATTTCATACTGTTTATTTTCCCTGACCTGATATATCCTTTAGCTTATTCATTACAAAGGAGCCTAAATAGTAAACAATTGCTGTTTTTAGTTACCAGTCTAACATTCTCCTCACCATCACCACTGTCACTAGTTCAGTCCCAGGTCAATGAGCTTGAATCAGAATAGACCTCATAATGAGGCTCGGGGGACTACTTGCTTATCCATTACTTCCTCTGGCAAAATTAAAATGTCCTTAATAAACTATGCTGTATGTCTGGAGCTATTTTCAGCACAGCCAAACCTCAGGATGTTATTTGCTGATATTATGGCAGATAACATACAGCCTTTGCAATGTAAAGTTCATTGTTCATCTAGTTACTGTGTTTGCCTACCTGGCAAGCCCTTCTACTATCAGTGAACACAGGGTTAACACACTTGAAAATCTTTTCTCTAAAGTACTTTTTAAGGGTATCACTGAGAAGCAAAGATGACTGTTGTTGAAGGGACTTTCAGCCAGAGGATATACAGTATCTCACAAAAGTGAGTACACCCCTCACATTTCTTCAAATATTTCATTATATCTTTTCATGGGACAACACTGAATAAATGACACTTTGATACAATGTAAAGTAGTCAGTGTACAGCTTATATAACAGTGTAAATTTACTGTCCCCTCAAAATAACTCGACACACAGCCATTAATGTCTAAACTGCCGGTTACAAAAGTGAGTACACCCCTGAGTTAAAATGTCCAAATTGGGCCCAAAGTGTCAATATTTTGTGTGGCCACCATTATTTTCCAGCACTACCTTAACCCTCATGGGCATGGAGTTCACCAGAGCTTCACAGGTTGCCACTGGAATCCTCTTCCCCTCATTCATGACAACATCACGGAGCTGGTGGATACTGGAGACCTTGCGCTCCTCCATCTCCTGTTTTAAGAAGCCCCAAAGATGCTCAATAGGGTTTAGGTCTGGAGACATGCTTGGCCAGTCCATAACCTTTACCCTGAGCTTCTTTAGCAAGCCAGTGGTCGTTCTGAGGTGTGTTTGGGGTCATTATCATGTTGCAGTACTGCCCTGCGGCCCAGTTTACGAAGGGAGGGGATCATGCTCTGCTTCAGTATGTCACAGTACATGTTGGTATTCAATGAACTGTAGATCCCCAGTGCTGGCAGCACTCATGCAGCCCCAGACCATGACACTCCAACCACCATGCTTGACTATAGGCAATACACACTTGTCTTTGTACTCCTCACCTGGTTGCTACCCCACACTCTTAACACCATCTGAACCAAATAAGTTTATCTTGGTCTCATCAGACCACAGGACATGGTTGCAGTGATCCATGTCCGTAGTCTGCTTGTCTTCAGCAAACTTTTTGTGGGGTTTCTTGTGCATCATCTTTAGAATAGGCTTCCTTGTCGGACGACAGCCATGCAGACCAGTATGATGCAGAGTGTGGCGTATGGTCTGAGCAGTGACAGGTTGACCCCCCACCCCTTCAAGCCCTTCAGCAATGCTGGCAGCACTCATACGTCAATTTTCCAAAGCCAACCTCTTGGTATGACGCTGCAAACGTGCACTCAACCTTCTTAAACTGGGCTGCAGGGCAGTATTGCAGCATGATAACGACCCCAAACACACCTCCAAGACGACCAGTGGCTTGCTAAAGAAGCTGAGGGTAAAGGTGATGGACTGGCCAAGCATGTCCCCAGACCTAAACCCTATTGAGCATCTTTGGGGCTTCTTAAAACGGGAGATAGAGGAGCGCAAGGTCTCTAATATTGACCAGCTCCGTGATGTTGTCATGAATGAGTGGAAGAGGATTCCAGTGGGAACCTGTGAAGCTCTGGTGAACTCCATGCCCAAGAGGGTTAAGGTAGTGCTGGAAAATAATGGTGGCCACACAAAATATTAACACTTTGGGCCCAATTTGGACATTTTTTCTTAGGGGTGTACTCACTTTTGTTGCCTTCAGTTTAGACATTAATGGCTGTGTGTCGAGTTATTTTGAGGCGACAGTAAATTTACACTGTTATACAAGCTGTACACTGACTACTTTACATTATATCAAAGTGTCATTTCTTCAGTGTTGTCCCATGGAAAGATATAATGAAATATTTGAAGAAATGTGAGGGGTGTACTCACTTTTGTGAGATACTGTACATCCAATGGATTTAAACTATAACCCTCAGATTGCTGCTATCAGTCCACTACACAGAAATAAACAGGTATGTAGGAATGAATGATATTTAATATCTGGTCATGTCCAAATATTCATGTTTTTCACATACCTGAGTCCTGAACATTGTGACATAACAGCCACAGCTGTTGACAGTCAAAGGTTATGAGCCATTTACAAACCCATGTGCAACTCCCCCAAGTGACTGATTTAAAGGTGCAGTGCGTGTAAAAGGAGTTGGCGTTTTTCAGAACAGACTTGGTAGAAATGGAATATAATATTCACAATCGCAATGTTAGAATAAAAGTTGTTTTCCTTATTTCCCTAAAATAAGCCTATATAGGAACGGGCGTGCCGCCATGTTGCAATGCCATGATCCTACAGCAACACAGAACGGACAAACTTAACGGCCTTACACATTTTTATATAACGTGTCCTAGGGAAATGCACCTGCTGGAAGACAAGGAAGAGGTACTATTGAATAAATAACTAAATACACCTTCATTGCTCTCATCACTTGATATTGTGGAAACACTTTCGGCATGAATGGATGATGCCATCTTTAGGAACTAGCTTCTCCTTAAAGGCCACTTTAGGCTGAAGGCTTCTGTACATTCTCCCAAAGAGAGGGGTTAACAAGGGAGCAATCTAGAACTTTCACCAGTTGATGATGCCAATACTCCATTATATTTCTCTCTGCAACTTTTAATGAAGCCTTTAATGACTTTATTTGACAGTTTATGTTGCCAACTCAGGTTTATCACATTTACACAAAATGTAGTACTATATATAATATAAACGAGTGAACTGTTTGAAAAAATGATACATCAAAATAATAGAGTGCCATTGTGCTGTTGTCTTTAACCCCAGGAGAGGCTCAGAGGTGACAGCATTCTCCCCTTCTCAGCCTTCTTGACGGACAGCTTTGGTCGGAAGCACAGCTACCTGCGCATCTCCCTGACTGAGAAATGCAACCTGCGCTGTGAGTAGTGTTCCCACTGTGTCATATTAAAGGTGTCTTCATCCAGCTAGACACTACATTCAGCAAGAAGGATTCAACTACTGCTATCATCTCTGCCACCATTTCTTATATTCTATTTTTTTTATTTTTGTTAGGCTTTGAGGCTTCTTGTCTGAACTATATTGCATTTAAATTATGTGACATTTTGTACCAATAATTGCATTTAGCACTACAAGAAGGGTTCTGTTTGTCCAAATCAGTAACATGAAAAGGGCTTTTCATTCCAAGTTGGCCTGACACAGAGACATAGGGAAACGTGTCAACTTATATCCAACCAGAAGTGTAAAGTTTTAAAGACATTATTAAAATGAAGGTAATAAAAGCTCTACAGCTCCAGCTTGTAGATGATGAAGTACTGCTCAATAAGGAATGAATATTAAATATATCTCTATTATGATTTGGCTTAAATCCACTGGAACATCATATGCATTTGTAGACAGGTCCATAAGCATTTTGTCTCCAGACTGAAAAATAGGTGAATTTGGGATTTATGTTCTTAGGTTGAGTGGCACATGACATCTTTGCTACCTTGCTGCCATGTTGTTTTCAGGTCAGTACTGCATGCCAGAGGAAGGGGTGAAGCTGACACCACGGGGCCAGCTGCTGTCCACCTCAGAGGTCCTGGCCCTGGCCCGACTCTTCGTCCACGAGGGGGTGGAGAAGATCCGCCTCACTGGAGGAGAGCCACTCATCAGACCTGATGTGCTGGAGATCATCGGTAAGGAGCAACCAGTGAAACATTAAGTGGAGAGAGGCTGGTTATAACAGTGAGGATTAGGGTGTGTTGTTCTTGTGATTGATTGTGGTATGATGCCAGTCTGTCACATTGGTTTACCATCATTTATGAAGAAACATAGGTGTGTCTGCTGCTCTAAGATTGCCGTTTTCTTTCTTTCTTAATGGTCTCTTATTAAGCAAATTGTACTTTTCTTATGTTTGTTCAACTTTTATATATATAGTCCCCGGGTGTCTAGAGACTCCCAAAGTATGAGAAAAAACAACCATCTCTCTTTTCCTCCACCTGCTCCTTTCTGAAAACCTGTGTTCAAAAACCCAAGATCCCAGATTACTCAACCATCATGATGTCATAAGGGGAGAAGCCAACACCCCCTCAGCTCCAGATTTCCCCGCCAATCAGAGCAGACTGGCCTTTTTGGAAAGCGGGGCATAAAGAGTCAGGCTCTAGAACGGAGCGTTTCGGAACAATGAGCATTAATATGTTACCTTTTAACCTAGCATTAAGCCAGGACATAGAAAGCAGTTTCAGGTTGTTTCAACACTTGAACACAAACTGCTGTATGCGGTTTACCAGTTGTGACTAAGTGAAAGTAGTGTCAGTTTTATCATAGGAGTGATCCTGCGTTTAGTGTCTTGTCAATGATTCATGTTGTGACCCTGTTGACCGGAGCGGAGTCTTTCAAAGTGACATGAAGGGGAGAGAGGAGAGGAGCTGATTTTCCATGAATTCCTTCGGGTTAGGCCGTACAGTCTGCGTGCCAGAGGAAATGATTTGTCACACAGCAGCTACACGCTCAGTCCAATGACACATTATCACATTTTTTAATTTCACAGCCCGATTTGTAAATTGACCGATGCAGTTGTCGGCCAAGGGACACTTTCTGAGGACGGTGCTCGTGGGAGCAACATTAAAGCAGAACATTGATTGACAGCAATAAAGTGTGACAAATAAGTAAATGTTTGAAGAACGAGGACCATAGGCTAGGGGTTACACCAACTAATCAACTAATCGAATGGCTGCTGCTACTATTATTATTTAATCAGCCACTTGTACCATAACATAAAATGCTGTGATACAGTGTTTAATGTAACTTCATGCATTGTTTCATACATAGACATTAGGTGCCACAACATGTGAAGCTTTGTTTGTGATTACGTCCGTTGTCATGGGAAACCAGCTGCTAGCCTAAACCGGCATGTCTTTGATGACGACTGCTTATTTTGTTATTATTTTGTTTATAAAGCCACATTGCTAAGCTATTTATTTTCTTGTCATAATTATTAAATGTAACCCGGCATAGTTTGACACAGTGGCATGCCTGAACTCTCTGCAATACAGAATACACTTTTGATCGTTCAGAAGAACACCTCTTTGTCTGTCGTTGTTACATAACTGCTAGTTGACTGAACTTGGCAACTAGTAACGATTGGTAGTCGTAAAAGCCATAGTGTAGGCTGCCCTCCGCCCCAAATGTCAGCAGAGATATCCCTGTGTGACATGTGACATACCACCTCACTCATATGACCTCACATGACCCTGGCTACAGTTTACCAGAGAGAATTATTAGCTCCAAGAGGAAAACGTTGACCTTTTTGATGTTGTTGTTCCCTGACAGTATGTGAAATGAGCAAAATAGGGTTTTTAACATTTGATTTTGTATCAGACCTGAGCCGTGTGGTTAAAAGAGCAGTAAGTGATATGGTCCTTTTTAGCTAACTTCCTGACAGTGAATGCAGTTAGCAGTCCCCTCCCTCGTCCCTATGTCACCACCACATGCAGACGTATTCATCAGATAGTGCCGCGATGGAGAGCAGCGAGTCATAGTTCACGGGCACAGAGACCCGCCTCTTTATAGCGCTCTGTCTCCTGATTGGATAAAAACCAGCGGGATACTCGAAAATGTATCTGGCAAGTACTGCAAAGCTGAATGACTGGGAGACCTGTGTTATGAACTGTACATACTGTTTAAATGATTGCTGTATGAATATAGAGTGATTTAACACTCACATTAACAAACAAATATCACTTACTTCTCATTTTAATATTGGGTGAATCATTTGCATCCATGACATTATGACAAATATAAGGGTTTGATGATGTAAAGCTTTTTCCTCATGACTTCACAAGCTAAAAATTCAGCCAACAGATGTTGTACATTAAGTGATTCTCTCCTTGGTGAAGACAACCAGTGATACTCACCTCACTAGAATACCACATGAACCAGGTTGCACCAGCTCTTTGTAAATTCATTTTCCAAGTAAGGTCTTATCACATCCTTCACGGTCTGCAAACTGTGATCATTTGTACATCTTTGGTCATTGTGCTGACTCCTGCACAATTGTACAGCCTTTAAAAAAAAAGGTAATCGCACATAATGAATTTAATATTTTCCTTTTAATATTTTTGTCTATTGTAAATGTTCTATTTATATTGTTTTACTTGCTTTTTCTCTATGTTTATGTTTATTGTATGTTTACTGCGTGCACCGTCAGACCATGGCAAATCCCTTGTATATGTGAACGTAACGGGCCTATAAACGTGGTTTTCATGTTGGCTCTTTCCCTCTTCAATCTCAGAGGGGTCGTGTAATAGCAAGCTAACTTAAGTTTTGCAGGTTGGATCAGTTACATCTCGCAGGTAGGGGATTTAAACATTTAGCACCACCATTTTCCCTGTGTCTTACTCTCTCTCTCTCTCTTTCTCCTTTCGCTCTCTCCCTTGTTCCATGTTTGCTCTCCCTCTACAGCGGAACTGAGGAAGCTGAAAGGCCTGAAAACCATCGCTGTGACGACCAACGGCATGAACCTGGCCAGACATCTGCCCAAGCTGAAAGACTCAGGCCTGGACCTGATCAACATCAGCCTGGATACACTGGTCCCTGCCAAGTTTGAGTTCATCGTCAGGCGGAAAGGTATGGGGGAAAATGTATTGACCCACCATATGTCTACTGCACCTCTTACAGCAAAGCAAAGTGATTGAAGCTTATAATATAAAAAGATATGTAATGATCCCCGGAAGTCAAGTACAAGTGTCAGAGATGATGATGCCCTGCTACAGTTAAATCTAATAATGATAGTAAGTGTTTGACACTACAGCTGAGGCTCGAACAGATCAATGTGAAGTTGTATGTTGTCCTTGCTGGAGTAGAGAAAAAGACATACAGTACAGTAGCTGACCAGTCTGCCAGTCAGAGCTTTGGCCAAACAGAACCTTATGCACATAGGCTTATTTACTACACTCTTCACATTGCATTGAATTAAATATAATTTAGCTGACGCTTTTATCCAAAGCAACTTTCAGTAAGTCCATTCATCCATGCAAACCCAGAAGCAAAACTAATTGAAGTACATTAGCTTCAAATAATTGCTACATATAGGCCTATGTGCAATTTATTATTTTATTTACAGTCATATGAAAAAGTTTGGGAACCCCTCTCAGCCGGCATTATAATTGACTCTGCTTTCACAAAAAAAATATAAAAGTGGCAAATTGCACTGAATTGTACAACCATGTACAGATACACAATCTGCAGCCAGATGTTCTTGCAGGTCTTTGGAGGTGATCTTTGGGTTGTGTGCAACCATTCTCACAATCCGCCGCATATGCCGCTCTTGTACTTTTCTTGGTCTGCTAGACCTGGGTTTAACTGCAACTGTGCCTGTGTCCTTCCATTCCCTGACAACGTTCCTTACAGTAGAAATTGACAATTGAAACCTTTGGGAAAGCTTCTTGTAGCCTTCCCCTAAACAATGACAATGAATAATCTTTGTTTTTAAGATCTTTTGGGAGCTGTTTTGATGATCCCATTCTGTCTCACTTCAGCAGAGAGTCAAAGAGAAGTGCAACTTGCATTTAGGCACCTAAAATACATTTTCTCATGATTAAACAGACAATTATATGAGGTTCAAGGCTTAACAACATAATCCAACCAACTTTGTGTTTAAAATCATCAGTTTTACATGCTGTTACAGGCATTAAAATCAACAAAACCACAAGGGTACCCATATTTTTGCACAGCCAGTTTTTCACATTTTATTTTATTTCATACAACCAAATACTGCTTTTCAAAAAATCTTTGTTTGGAAAACATCCCAGTACTTAGCTGTTCCTGGTAAATTAAAGACATACCACTTTTATATATTTTTTGTGAAAGCAGAGTCAATTATAATGCCGGCTGAGAGGGGTTCCCAAACTTTTTCATATGATTGTATCTCTCTAGCTTAGCCAAGGTGCAGTCAGAACAGATGTGTCTTTATCCTGCAGCAAAATATAAACTTTCTGCTGTCCTGATGTCAATTGGATGCTCATTCCACCATTTGGGAACCAGGACAGCAATCAGTTGTGATTTTGCTGAGTGGCCAGCAAGCTGCTCCCCACGGACTGTGGTGTAAGGCTTATGAAACCGGTCCTGGATATAACCTGGATGAGCTGCAATGTTCGTATGGCACATGCAGGGATAGCAGTCGGGAGGAAGTTGTAGTAGTGAGATGACAAGAGTTTACTCATTCATTTATTGTGTGGCAACCGAATAAATGAGTAAACGTGGCGTGCTGTCCTTATCTTTATTTATTTAAAAATAAAATACCACAATTTGTTGACAGCCTAAATCAATACGGTGTATCGGTGACTATCGCAGATTCACTTAGTAGTGTTTTATAACGCTCTAAACACACATGGCGTGGAAGTGACAGCAGCAGAGCCCCGGGTGGTGGGCCAATGGAAGGTAAACACAGGTGGACTGTATGAGATCAGGAAGAGAAGGAGAGAAAAAGGAGTGGCAGTAAAAAGGTTTATTAGACATTAGGTCTGTGTGTATACACTGTGTGTAGGAAGCTTATGTAGGATTGTCAGTACAACACATGTGGCATTTAATTTGCAATTATGAGACTAAACATAAGCCTCACCTACACAGAAGCTTACCAGTCAGTGTCTTGATTTCTTGGTTTTGTGTAGATGAAAACAAAGGATGAGTCTGTATGCTGTTCAAAAGCTCTGGCTGCTGCTTAAGGCTTGGTTGTAGATGTGGTTTGTGATATCCGAGTATTGGCTTTTGCCTGTTGTGTAGCTCAATACATTTTCTACCTACAACTTTATGCGCCACTATACCTTAGATTGATGTATGTGTTCAATACAAAATGGTGACATCTAATCTAAGTTTAAATAATTCCCCATCAAATCCTCTTCTTTTTTCCCTCCAGGTTTCCACAAGGTCATGGAGGGCATTGACAAGGCCATAGAGATGGGCTACAACCCTGTCAAGGTAATCTTTTCAAACTTGCTTTTACATTACACAAACACTTGTACATGTGTACAATGTGTATAGATAGATATCTAAAGTATTATAATACCTGAAGCATAATTGGAATTAATAAAAGGGAGGAATGAGAGCTTCAAAAATAAATACATTTTAATGTTAAGAATTATCCAGGAAAACCCTATTAAAATCTTTAAACAGAATTAGGAGTTTAAAGTTACCATGAACAGATACTACTGCTTACGGTTGACAGTGTTTTTCTAAGATGTAAATCTTTTCACCTTGAGGTTACTGGCTACAAATGGCTGTACTTACTCCTTTGCTCCAGACTCCAGATAGACATTCATTGGACATGGAAAAGCTGTATATAGTTAGTTAGAGTCTTAAACCCAGAAATCGCTAAATTAAAATAGTGTGTGCTTATGTCTTTATAAATTAATTTGGATTTCATTTTCATTTCTAACAACTGTTTGGTTTTGGCCTTGAACATTGACATTCCTTTGGTTGAGACATAACAGTCGTGTGTGTGTGTGTGTGTGTGTGTGTGTGTGTGTGTGTGTGTGTGTGTGTGTGTGTGTGTGTGTGTGTCCTCTTGTGGTGTGCTGCCCCCTGCAGGTGAACTGTGTGGTCATGCGAGGCCTGAACGAGGACGAGCTGCTGGACTTTGTAGCGCTGACGGAGAAGAAGCCTCTGGAGGTGCGCTTCATAGAGTACATGCCCTTCGATGGTGAGCGCCCACTCACTACACATGTCTCATCAGACAGGTCTGGAAATATATATGGAGATTCTGATTATACTACTGTGTCATTTTCATACATTCTTTATACATTTAGTCAGATCTCAGTACAATGTTCATTGATCCAATTGAACATTATATATAAAGAATTCGGGTAACTCTTTTAAGGATTAAGTAACACCATGAAATGGCATTACTAAAATACTTGCAGTGTTTTATAATACAGTAGTATACTATGTTTTTGGCTGCATTTTAATCTATGCATAACATTCTCCATCTGAAGTAACTATGGTCTGTTCAGATTCACTTTCAGGAATATTACTGATCATAAGTTGAACATAAGTCACAGGTTGTTGTATTGAATCCTCATCTCCTCCCTGTAGGCAACAAGTGGAACTTTAAGAAGATGGTGAGTTATCAGGAGATGCTGGACCGCATCAGGCAGCAGTGGCCAAACCTGGAGAAACTTCAAACTGATCCCACAGACACTGCCAAGGTCTGTGTCTCCAACTCTACTGCACTTCTCAAGTATTGAATGACGTGTTAACAATTGTTCAGAAACTGGCATATAATTGAATCCTTCTGATCACCCGTTAGTCACTTAGAATCAGCTTTCAACACACACTGTGGTATCTTATCATCAGTTGTAGTGTTGGAATTGTTCACTGATCTATTATTGAGACAACAGAAACACCTTTACAACATTTCCGTGGCCAGATCTGAGAAAAACAGAAAAAAAATGTCTTAGAGCCAAATTTGTTTTGAACGTTTGGAAACCATTTTTTAAAGAGGTAACTGTTTCATACTCTTCTTTGCCTTGAAACAGATATTTAAAGTGCCAGGCTTCAAAGGCCAGGTGGGCTTCATCACCTCCATGTCCGAGCATTTCTGTGGCTCCTGCAACCGCTTACGCCTCACAGCAGATGGCAGCCTTAAGGTAAAGCTACAGTTTTTGTCTGTCTGGCTTCAAGTATCTCTTAAAGAGGACCTATGATGCTTTTTGACTTTTATGACCTATAAACGTTGTTATGATGATTCATAGTCATGCTTAACCATACTAAATTATCAAATAATGACTTACATGCATTTCGACGTATTCCCTGCTGACCGTCTGGGGTGTCTGTGCAGAGCACTAAACACTATTCTAGCCAGTCGAGAAGTCACGTCTTCAAAGCGGTCTACCCTTTCATAATTCGTGACGTCGCATAAACATTTGTGACGTGACCACGCGGATGTTTCCATGTATGGTAATGCTGTCACTTCCCTGTTCGCGTCTGCCTCGCGCCCGTATAGGTCCATGCTCGCGCTTCCCGCCACTGAAAGTGTTCCGGAAGGAAGGTAACCAATCACAACGGCGTGGGGTTTGCAAGAGGGGGGGGAGGGTAGCGGAGATGGCCGATGCACAGGCGGAGGGAGCGGAGATTGCCGAAGCACACACACTCAAGTGTTGACAGGACGTGCTGGATCGCCAAAATAAGAGAAAGAGCTTCCCGAAAATCTACATAGTTTTTTGTGATGTGATTCGTGTCAGGTTGCTCTATAGCAGTGTAAAACAAGAAATTAAGACCAGAAAAGTAGTATAATAGGTCCTCTTTAAGGTGCGAACACACTACACGCGTTACACGCGTACAGACACGTATAAAATCGGCAATATTTCCATAGGGAACCATTGGTTTACGCGCGTACATGGTGCGTAGATGCGTTAAACGCGCCAAAGCAACATTTTAGGCGCGTTAGCCGCGTATGAGCCACGTATATACACACCTAACGCACCTACGCGCGGAGTTCAAAGAATTTTACTTTTTACGCTCCTACGCGTGACGATTAGCCACGTTGGCCAATCAGCGTAGGGCTTGACCCGACGTCACATACATTGGCGCGGTCGGAGAGCAGTGTACTGTACACAGAGGCTGAGATACACCGAGGAGGAAAATGTATTGCGGGCGGCCGGTGCTGTATGACAGCCGTTCGGGAATGGAAGACGTGGGGAAAGTAAACCTGGAGAATGGACTTCCTGGTTAATTCAATGAATATGTGCGGCTGTGCTTTAGCCGATAAACCAAGTTAGCACCGTATATCATTAGTTAACTCACCCGGTTGTGTGCGGGCGGCTAGCGCCTCATATTATGAACCCAAACATGACGGGTATGTCCGGGAAACTTTCACGACAAGTACCTACAGCGAAGCACCGGTGTTGATCTACGCCAGCCACGGTCCCCTGTCACAGCCAGGTAGGGTAATGTTGGTGCCGCCGTGCACCGATGCTGCTGTAACTGTGTTTGCTATGCTGTTTTAATGCTAGGCTATTTGTGGTGTTCAGTTTGTCTTTTGGCACAGTTGTTGGCCGTGTTGTTGTTGTTTTTGTGCGGACATGCACGCTGTTGTGTCGGGTCGGGTCTGATCGCAGCCATGGTTGATTAGGGGAAATACAATATCGGGAGGGAGACTAGGCACGTTACGCGAGTAGAACCATTTTTTACACAAAATGATCAAGCAACATTTTAGCTGTGTTACGCGGGTAACGCGTGTAATGTGTTCGTACCTTTAGTGAGGGCTGTTTTGTGTAAATGAAGCGCACCCTATAGATTCATATATCCCCTACATTCTAACCTGTTTATGGTCTCTCAGGTGTGTTTGTTTGGGAACTCGGAGGTGTCTCTGAGAGATGTCATGCGCTCTGGAGCGTCTGATGAAGAGCTGCTGCAAATCATTGGAGGTGCTGTGGGCAAGAAGAAGAAACAACATGCAGGTAAACGTCCGTACAGTTAGTTTAAATGCAACACGTGCTCTGTGGGCTATACTCAGTCACGCCCTTAACATGGCATTAGACCCTGGGACTATGAGGTTTTCTAGGCCCCCTAAATGGAGAAACACAATAGAAATGTGTAAAAGTGATTAAAAAATCTTAACTAATATTTTGAATAGCTCCTTATCACAATGCTCCTTCTCTCGTAATGCTTTTCTTTTCTGAGCACCACTCTCAAACCTGTTCTTTTCCCACATTTTGGCCTGTCACTCAGTCACTAGCATTTGAATAGGTCACATGCCAAAACTATTCTGATGAGCTGTTGTGCCATCGTGCCCACATGGGTTACTTGTTAGTTGGCAGCCACACACATTAATTTCAAGTGATCGACAGAAAATCTTACAAATTACAAAACAATGTGATTTTTCAATTGGGTCATGATATCTTCTTAGGCCCATTAACGCAGCCGTGGCTAAACTTACCGATTATTTTACAAGTTTAAAGTTCCACTGGAATGTAATATCTGCCTCTTTGTGTCTTCAGGCATGTTCAGCATCTCCCAGATGAAGAACAGACCTATGATCCTCATTGGTGGGTGACATAGCTGTACGTACAAATCTCTCACACTCAGTTTGTCCTGTTACTACTCACTCATCCTATTTGTGATGTTATGGTCATCATGAGTTGTACCACATTGTTTTTTCCTCCCTTCTCATTCTTTTTCTAGTCATTGTGCAGACTGAATATGCATTACATTTGAAGTGATAAGAATAACTTTTATCTGAACAGTAAATAATGCATCTTCATCTCAATATGAATGTTGTTTTCTTAAAGTGTATTTGACTTGTATTCTCTTTTTCCAGCCGACACCACATCCCAAAGGCATTTGTATCTGGCAGAGTCACAGTCCAGCCGGACAGCTTTCCCCATTGTTTCCCAGTTTACAAACAACACATTCCTCTCTCCAGCAGCAGCTCCTCACCGCGGCCATGCAGGCAGCAGGAGAGTCCTGGACAAAGAGGGCTTTTTGTGCCTTCCAGACTGCACTGCTTCAATACAGGCAGACCAAGTTAGCTGCTCTACAACTTGTGGCCATGTGAGATCACATATCAACAAAGAAAGACCTAATGCGACGGACAGCCCCAACAGCGTAGCAGACCTTCACTCCTCTGAGTCTGGTAGTGGACTCCCTTTCACCAGTTGTCAAACTAAGATTTCAACTATCATGTCTTATACTAATGAAGACTGTCTCAGGTACGCACAGGCCAGGGCTCCTAAGGCAGTGCAGAGCCACTTACTCAGGAACCCTGGAACAGCTATGTTTTGCACACTACTAACAAATGCCAAAATAAATCTTAAACATCACAGTGTTAGACTGTGCCACAATCGAAGCTCCGGCGAAGACCCCATTGTCAAACTCGGTCAATTTGCCAACGTTAAGAGCATTTCAGGCACAGATGAAAAGAGCATTTCAGGCACAGATGAAAAGACTGAAGCCCAGCTCACGCATACAGACGCCCAGGGCCGAGCCACCATGGTGAACGTCGGAGGGAAAGTCCCCACGCGTCGAACAGCGACGGCCCGCGCCACAGTCCTCCTGGGCCCCGCTGCCTTCCGGCTGCTCCGCGACAACCAGCTAGCTAAGGGCGACGCCTTGGCCGTGGCGCAGTTGGCGGGCATCATGGCTTCCAAGCAGACCTCTACCCTCATCCCACTCTGCCACCCGCTGCCCTTGGACCACGCTTCTGTCACATTTGAGTTGAAGGAGCTGCAGAACGCGGCGGTGGTCACTGCAACATGTCACACCACAGGCAGGACGGGGGTGGAGATGGAGGCCCTGACGGCGGTTTCCGTGGCAGCGCTGACCCTCTACGACATGTGCAAGGCGGTGAGCCACGACATAGTCATCACCGATGTAAAGCTGCTCAGTAAGACGGGCGGCAAGAAGGACTTCCATCGTCATCCTCCTCACCCTACTCTCCCACCAACGGATCAAACCCAGGAACAAAACTAAAATTAATAACTATGATAACACAACAACCTTTGCAGGAAGAGGTTACCTGATTTTTATTTTTTATTTTAGAATGACATTTTGCCAGTTGAATCAGATTTCAAGTTTACTGACAGGTACATTCACACATACAAGCAATTTGCTATGGTCTGTGGGAGCACACAATTAACATACAATAAACATAGAAAACATACGTTAAGTCGGGTAAAATAATACAAATAGAAATCTTCCAACAAAAATATATATATATATAAATATATATATATATATGTATAATTATTTATTCTTTAAAAATAAGAGCTGTACAATTGTGTGGAGTAATCATCATGATAAACATTTTGCAAATGATAATAGTTTGTAGCTTGATAAGGAAGTGTGTTGATGTAACGCATTGATTGTCAAGGCAGAAAATCTGATCCAATTACTACTAATGACTTGATTTGTAACTTAACTTAAAACAAATCAAATGAATTCCGTCATCTGTAAACTTTAACTTTGCAGTGCCATGATGTAGTTTATTTCCCGTATTACAGATCAGAAAGTTGTGCAAAACGTGGTTGTGGGGACAGATGTAGGGCTGCAGTGTTTCCTTTGGTCTGTAGAGGGCACTCAAATATTACAATCACATGCCTCCCTGAAAGTCTTTCACTGAAGTAAAAAATAATACTGAGGATGTCATTAATACTTTTCACATACGGAATCTATTATTTTATTAACCTACATGAGCTTCAAATGAAGCCCAGGTACCTGACCTGAAAGCTTGCAGTGAAGGAAGCAACAACAGAGTAATGAGGGCAAGGGAGTGTATGTTTCAATATCTTGGGGACTTTTCCCAGGGCTGCTGGTACACATGAAGTCCAACTGTTAAATATCACACACTCTCTATTTTCGTTACTTACCTGCTTTGCATTGTAGTAATTAACAGCTCTATCATGTTTTAAATGTGAGATTTGGGGTTAATGCACTTCATGAAATGTACTGTAACTAATCTCACAGAGTATCTGGTCAGTGATAGTAATTGCATAGAAACCCTCAATTTAGGCATTAACAGAATTCATATATTTTTAGCTTTTAAATAATCATTCACACAATGCTTGATTATAAAAAATAAAACATTACACAACTTGTTTTGTTATTGATTGATTCTATTTCTGTTGATTTTTATGCCAGCTCATAATTTTTAACTGAATGAAAATGTCTTTCTTCTGCTGTGTGAAAATGTGCGGTTATTGGGGTGAATTAAAGGTGTGAACTACAGCCTCCATGAAGCCTATTGCATGTTGAAATTAATTTAGTCTGTATTACTGTCGGTTTGCTCTTCTTTAGTCTGCACTGAAGAACTGCAGTTCTTGTTATCCTTCTTATACTTATTATTGCCATTTTTGTACCATTGCAAATAGTTTATTGTTTTCACTCTGAAGGCTTCTGAAGCTTTGACATTTATTTTATTTAAACGTGTTATTACTTATGCCTATAACAATTCAAATAGACACCTCTTCAAACTTTATTTTGTGATCCCTTCATTTCGATCCGTTTTTTCCCAGTTACAACATTAAGTGTTCCATCACAGTGGTTTTAAATTTGGTAATAAAAAGGGGCATCTGTCTTTAAGGACATTCATACTTCATGGCTTTAATTTAAAATGTATATCCTTTCTTTTTGAAATAGGCCTACACATTGCTGATTCTGCTGAATATTTCCTCCCACGTTTCAAATTTAACTATATAAAATTGTATTAATTTGTCAGACTCAGCTCAGCTGTTTATTCTGACATCAATTCATACCCAGGGGCAAAACCCTCTTTTTTGGGAAAACAGACATGTGCTGTTGTAAAAGATTGTTCACCAGAAATTATATCTAGGACCTTCAAGGATCACAACCAGGGTGGACAACATGGTCAACTACCTGCTGGAAAGCTACAGGGGGCCGAAATAGAAAATCGGAACCATGGTTTAATGCGAGGGTAATTTTTTTTTTTAAACATATAGATATCATCATCAAACTTTGCCAGTTGATAACTGGCATTAAAACAATTATTTTTTGTATTGAATTTTTTTTTTAATTTTTTTTTAATATAGGGGAAGGTGGGGTGATTTGTGCATTTTGGAAGTTGCAAAACCCCTTGTTTCTAGAAAACCGTGGAAGAAATTGGAAATGTGACCACATATTTAAGAAGAGCCATCCATTTGACTCATCCTGTAAAGAAGGAAGACACAAGGAATAAGATATAAGCACATTTAAGCTCAAAAAACTGTGTTTTGCCTTTCAAAGTAAAATTTCCATGATCAAGGTTTTTTGATTATTGTGTCTGAACAATTATAGACACGTTTGAAAACATTTGACACATGTTTTAGTGCTTTGGTGTGCTACACTTTGAGTCTATATAGTTAGCACAATGTCAACCCTAAATTGCTGCATCATGCCTATTATCCAAAATTCTGGGGATGGGGTGATTTGTGCGCAAGGGCCTGGGTGAGTTATAAGTAAGTAAGTAAGTAAAATGTATTTATAAAAGCACATTTATGACAGTTTGCACTGCCCAAAGTGCTGTACATAGTGCATTCAGTAGGTAAACAATGAAGGTAAAATAACAATAACCAAAATAAAAGACGTAAAGCCCATACATCCACATAAACACAGATAGTAGTGCAGAGGTAAGTAAGTAGTGCAGAGGTTAATGGGGAGGAAACACCAGGGTGTACATATGGGTTTTGAGCCTTGATTTAAAGGCAGAAATGTAGGTGGAATCACATTTGTCAGGTGGCAGTTGGTTCCACAAGCACGGAGCAACTAGTGCAAAGTACATTTCTGAGAGTTGTGCCAGTGGCATGGCTGTATACGCTGGTCACCAAAAGAAAGTGATTGTCTACAGTAGCTCAGAAGAGAGTGACATCTCAATTCCACTTAACGACACCACTGATGAGAGTTCAGATGGCCAGAAAGATGATGATGGTGACTTTGTCATTGTGACACAATGACGCACAAATCACCCCACTACGTGGGGTGATTTGTGCGACAAGACAACTTTTTTTCCGAAAGCTATATTTCTTAAACAGTTTATTCCAGATCCAAAGTTTTTATTGCCAGGGATGCACAACATCCTGAAATATATGTACATATTTGAGTTGGAGACATAACTGTCAAGGCCTCACTTTAAAATCACTTTGAGTAAAAAGTTGCACAAATCACCCCACCTTCCCCTATATGCAAATGTGGCATATTTCACAAATTTACACATCTTTAAAAACCAAAAATCTAGAAATAGGCTAAAGCCAGAGTTAAAATCTTTATTGCATTTTGACATTATATAGCCGAAGTGTGTTAAGTTTCTACATAACAAACTTCCTCTGTGAGAAATGGTGTGATAATTCTGGTTTGATAGTGGTTAGATTTAGCCTGGCTCCTCCTGCCTACCTACTTCTGGACAATTGTCATTTTCCCTTCAGTAGTAGGCCTACAAATGAAATGAAGTAGCCTACGATGGTCTGGTTGGACCAGGCTAAAATTTGCATGTATATTCAAAAAATTTTGAAAAAAACTTCAATACAAAAAAAATCACTGCTTTAATGCCAGTAATCAACTGGCAAAGTTTCATGATGATATCTATAAGTTAAAAAACTTCAGTTTTACCCTCCCATTAAACCATGGTTCCGATTTTCTATTTCGGCCCCCTGTAGCTTTCTAGCAGGTAGTTGACCAGGTTGTCCACCCAGGTTGTGATCCTTGAAGATCCTAGATATAATTTCTGGTGAACAACCTTTTACAACAGCCCATGTCCAAAAAAATCAATGTGCCCCCTAGGTATCGTCGTGAGGGAAAATGCACATAGGGTCGTTCTGACAATACATACCCGCGCGCTTGTCTTGAAGGCTGCAGTTACCATGACCACCGTCGACCAACGAATCTAAGCGCCAAACGAGAATCGTTTGAAGTTCCCGGCCTTTGTATCGGATGTGAAAAAGTCCTGAAGAGTGATACAATGTCAGAAGGTAAAGTAGGCTGAAAATTGTTAATATAAAATGAGAAAAGGCTTGCCAACAGTTTGGTTTCGTGCGAACCTGTAGCTATGTTTGTCAAGCTTATAGTAGGCCTACGTGTTAATGCTGAACAGTAACATATTATTGCTAAGCTACTGTAGCATTAAATAGGCTACACATTACATTTAAAGAAGCTTCAAGAGAACGTTCAAGGCAATGGTTTTATTGAAGCATGAACTATAAATAACATAACCTTTGTCGACAACATTCAGCAGAAATGTTGCATTTTTCAAAACAAAACTAGCTAGCTAACGTTGCTTGCATCATAGGCCTACCTGTAGGCCTATACTCACATGTTGGAATAGCGCGTTCACCTGCAGTGGTAGTCCTGCTGTTTCAATAAATTCGTGCTGATTTTGTACCGCTCGACATATATTTAAGGAGTCTTATTGTGTTGAAAACCCATAATCTAATAACTGGTCAATAAATTTACATTGTGAAGCAACCTTTTCTCTCGCTCCATAATGTAATAGCCTACGTTATGAGTTGTATTACAATCAATCGTCAAATCATCGGGATTTGTATTAGCCTACTATTATTTTTTTTATCACATTATGGGTTGGTTTTTCTACATTATGGGATCTTACTAGACTGGACCCGGTTCTCTGTCAGAATCAAGGGAAAAATACTTGTTTTGCTTTGTGTAGCAAGATTAATTAGTACAACTTTGAAATCGATGCTTCAAGCTCCTTGATTACATTTTTGAAATCCTTGGGAGCTGTTTGTGAGCCACAAATATTTTTAAATTTGATTCCTTTCTGCAACTCCAGCCACTTTAAATACAGAGCCAGTGGAGGACCAGGGGCCAAAAGAAATCTCAGATATGTCGTCAGCACAGAAAGGTAAGTATCTGTTATTAATATGTCATGTTTATCCAAATAAAATAAGATAGGAAAACATACAGGGGCGTTTCTAGGTTTCTAAAACATCTGGGGCTTAGCCCAAGAGGGAATAGTGTAGTGCGCGCAGAGCTACACAAATCTTTTTTATACTTTATTGCGCATGCACATTTTTTTTCATAATGCTTTACCTAAATAAACAAAATAGGCAGGTAATTATAGCTTTAAAGGGTAACTGCACCCCCTGTTTGAGCTACTGCACGATTTTGAAAAATGCTTTCAGACCATGGATTCTGGATTCCGTTTGAGAACCATTGTTTTTAAACATTCCGACATCAGCCGGCCGACTTTCGGGAGGGAGGGGGCGCGCGGTGTCTGTGAAGGAGGGGGCTAGCTGCTAGTAGCTGTCACTCAGGAAGATCTGAATGACATGACTTCATTGAAATATCGAGTGACACAAAGTCTAACGACACTATCGCTACACAGTGAGCTCATATGCCACACAGATGGATCGTCTGAGGTGGAGGACTTTCTTATTCTAAATTGTTGGCGGGTGTTTCTATCGTAGTGTTAGGAGACCGAGTAGCGCAAGTGAACGAGCGGCAGTCTGTGTGTGTCTGTGTGTGAGCGAGGAGAGCGAGCGAGCGAGTGGTAGCGTGTGTCAATCAAGTGAAGTAATGAACAAGTCCGGGTCCGTGTGTGTGTGTGTTATACAGTGTGAGATAATGCAGACACTGCCGATAGAAGTGAAGTGTGTTAACCCCCGAAATAACATCGTTGGAGGGATGGTATAACAGTAGTAGCTCATGGATCAGCCATGGACCTATGAAGAGCGTGACCGGCTTTGCGGCGACGTGATGACGTACTACTGTACCAAAAGTACAGTAGTACGTCATTTTTCGAACCCGATGGAAAAAAGTTTTTTTCAAATCTTAGTAAAGTTCTAAAATGATTTACAATACAAAACATTTCTTAAATTGCCGATATTTAACATATTGCAATTTTTTTCAATGTTAACACCAGCATGTATGTGTTCCTTAACAACATAGTGATTTAATTCAGCTTCTATCTAAAAAAACAAGTAAAAGGGTTCAGTTACACTTTAAATAGCTAACTGACTGCTGATTATCCCCAAACATTTAAGGTTCCATTCAAGTTATTTCATAGTAAAATGAATACAAGTGAGACAGACCTTACATTACCCATATCAGGGGTGTCAAACTAATTTTCACAAAGGGCCACTCTACAATATGATAATCACACTAAGGGCCGACATGGAGTTTACTGACATGCCTTCTTTTCTATCCAAAAATTAAAAACAACATACCTATGAATATATTGTATACAACCTGTGTACAGGGTCAAAGGCTAGGTTTCATTTCAACATTTGGGGGGACAAATTATAGGTGGCGGGTATGGGTTTGCTCCCCCAGAGATTTTTGAGCGTCAAACACTTAATTTCCTGCATTCTGGTGGATTTTTATTCATCTATCTGTGCCTTTTCTGCATCAATTTATAGTGGAAATATATTTTTTTTTCTGTGAAGGAAAAGACAACATTCGGGTTCCTAAAGAAACAACTATAATGGAATATAATGCAGTAAGGCTCACAGGCATCCTGGATTTTTCAAAACTTTCTGCACATTCAAAACATATCACATGTTTTGGGCATTTCTTTTTTAGGAATCATGACTACTTATGACACTTAACATTGGTAATGAAATGACAGCCACCATTGGAAATGAAAAGGGTGGGCAGCTAGCTAACGTTAGCTAGTTAGCTAAATTGTAACTTAAAGCTACTACGAGTAAGTCGGCACGTTGGCGACACCTTTGAACAAAAGCGGTAGTATTATTACGACGCCAGCTGTCGTGAAGCTGTTTTGTAGCTCGTGCCGGGCGTGCAAGATTCAAATAATCAGGAAGCAATATGGTGCGTGTCCGTGTGTTGAAAGTGTGAGGGCACCGGACTCTTTTCGGCTCCGTGAGTCTATGGGTGACACAGCATCAACTAATCCCAGTAAGTGCTAAACACACCTGATTGGGGGAGTCTTGGGAACAGGAAGAATCTCTCCAACAGTCCATGTTTCTAAAGCCAGTCAAGGCCAACGAGATTAGTGAGATTTTACTGGGAATGCAACCAAAGACCTCAAGAGACTCGCTGGGGCTTCACATGAAAATAATAAAATCAGTGCAAGAAAGTATTCTTCAACCTTTGACACATATTTGTAACTTATCTTTTCAAACAGGAACTTTTCCTTGTAGCATGAAAATAGCTAAGGTTATACCATTACATAAGAGTGGAGATGAACATTCATTTACAAATTATAGACCAGTCTCAATTTTGTCACAATTTTCTAAAATTTTGGAAAAGCTATTTAACAATAGATTAGATGATTTCATTAATAAACATCAAATTCTTTATAACAGTCAATTTGGCTTTAGAAAGAATCATTCCACGGCGCTGGCCTTGGCTGAATCGGTAGAAATTATTAGTAATGCTATTGATCAAAAATTGTACTCTATAGGAATTTTTATAGACCTGAAAAAAGCTTTTGATACTATAAATCATGAGATCCTTCTCAATAAGCTTGGGAATTATGGCATTCGTGGGATAGCACGGGACTGGGTCAGAAGTTATTTACAGGACAGGAAACAATATGTGAAATTAGGGGAGTTCACATCGAGATGCTTGGATATTGTTTGTGGGGTCCCTCAAGGATCAATTTTAGGGCCGAAATTATTCCTGCTTTACATAAATGATATATGGAAAGTTTCGAAGGTCTTAAAGTTAATTTTATTTGCTGACGACACAAACATCTTCTACTCGGGGCATGATCTGAATAATATGGTTGAGACTGTAAACATTGAATTGACTAAATTACATGGGTGGTTAAACCGAAATAAGTTATCATTAAATTTAGAAAAAACTAAATTTATGTTGTTTGGTAGGAGAGCAGCAGAGGTCACTGTGAAAATACAGGTAAATGGGATTGATATTGAAAGGGTCAAGCAACACAAAGTACTAGGGGTAATAATTGATGACAAGCTAAGTTGGAAACCACAAGTTAGCCATCTTAGGGGCAAAATAGCCAGGAGTATTTCTATACTTTGGAAATCACAATATTTTTTCAATCAAAAGGCCTTACTTGTTTTATACTGGAGTTTAGTTTCCCCACATCTGCATTATTGTGCTGAGGTGTGGGGAAACACTTACAAAGGTAAATTGCACCCCCTGGAGATCCTTCAAAAAAGGGCAATAAGAATAATATATCAAGCAACTTACAGGGCACACACCAATAACTTCTTTATTGAAGGTAGAATTCTCAAATTACGGGACGTAGTAAGTTACCACACCGTACAAATGATGTACAAGGCTTCAAAAAAAAGCCTTCCTGTCAGTTTACAAGCAATGTTTGAAGACAGAGGAGTTTCGCATGATTTAAGAAGAAAAAGAAGATTCACAGAGAAAAATATACGGACCACACTTAAATCATTTTCGATTTCTGTAAAGGGTATTAAATTATGGAATGAACTTGATGATGATATCACAGGGAGTTGCAGTTTGCAAAATTTCAAAAAAATGTATGTCTCTAAAACTATGGAAAAATATACACTGAAAGCCGAGCACTACTAAGCGGAGTAAAGGTGAATGGCACTATCATAACATTATTGTAAAAGAGAGGTCAGGAGAATGACTTGTTTGGGTTTGAATACTTTGGCAGTTGTGTTTAGACTACCAGATAACTGACTTTGAAAAGGCCTGAATAAAAGGGCAAAACTAACTCTGCATTGTACAGAATAATCAGAACGGAGCAGAACTGATCTTAAAAGCTGAAGCAAGTGGATTAATCATGGAACTACTATCTTGGTCGCTGAATGCCATTGACCGCGTGTTTTCAACCAGAAAAGCGGGAGCTGGAGAGATACCGTGTCCTGATGGCACCTTCCTGTCCGGTTACGCACTGGATAGCTGGAAAGAATGGAAAGTGGTTTGCCTGGCTGCATTGGACATTGAGGATGTTGAAGATGTATACATCTTCGCTGGCATGACGGTGGGGATGATTGCTTTGGGAATTGCTTTGGGAACTGCTCTGTATGTCCAGTATCGCAAACTGAAGAAACTGATTGTTGCACAAGCGGATGGGAGGGACGGAAGATTTACAGCGCTGAAAGATATGGATGGAGCAGCTGTTCGGGAGGGGATAGCAAACCTTGCATCCAGTATTGCATCTATCAAAGGAGACATCACAGTTATCAAAGGAAAAGTCGCTGGAATCGATGGCATGAAAGGAGACATCGCAGATATCAAAGGAAACATCCAAAAAATGGCTCCAGTGGATGGAGAGGATATCGATGAGTAATTAAATTCATCGGGAAAATGGAAAGCATGTCAGTTGTGCAAGGTCAATGGATATGGAGAATGAAAAGTTGACTGTGTATTGGACTGCAGCTTAACAGACAAAAAAAAAAAAAAAAAAAAAAAAAATATGCAAAATTGTGTTTTCTTCCTTTTTGTTTTCTTCCTTTTCATTTTAATTTTTTATTTTTTATTTTCATTTTTTATTTTTTTATTTTTCTATTTCTTTAAAACATTTTTTAATTTTTAATTTTTTCTGTGATCAGTAAATGTGTATCTGATTCTGAATCTGATGAAATTGGGGGCGGGACTCGATAAGCCTTAGGCTTCTTCCGTCACCCTTCGGACAACACAAATTAAGATGTATGATGTGAAAGAGATAATTGTGTATTGTGTGGAATTGTCCGAAAGAATAATAATAAATAAATAAATAAATAAAAAATTGCAATGAGTTGATGCATTGTCACCTCTCACGGAGCTGAACGAGTCCCCGTGTCCTCACACAAAGCGAATGAACGAGAGATGGCAGTTAGTTAGTATGGATCACGATGAGGTAATGTGTTTATGTTGTAAATAATGACTATTTCCGATGAATAATGGTCATCTGATGATGCTGGTGAGGCAAAGTAAACTTTGTTTTAGTAGGCTACCGCTCATTCATTTAGGAGTAAACACTGCAGTCTAGTTTCGCTGCGTGAAATTGTGTATACGTTGCTTGGCAACGCCCTCCCGCCCGACTATCACTCTCCCTTTTAGCTTTTCTTCATTGCATTTTCTTTTTTTTTCTTTTATGGTTCAGCCCCGTTATCGGTCATTATGACGACAAACAACTGTCTCAAACAAGGCTCCCGCTCCCCTTCCCTCACCTGGAGGGATAGGCTTCTCAAATCGCGTTCCTGCGCCTCACTGAAATCTGTGACCAATACGGATATGTGACCATAGAGCATGCACGCGTGAACCGAAAATCGGACTGGGTGTACGACCAGATCAAATGCAGTAATAAAAACTATATAAAAACGTCTTTCTTTGCACTGATGGCAAAAGTTGGAAACAGATCATGTTAGCATTCATCCTTATACACTTGACACAATTAATCATCAATATTGGCATGCTATTTAGCCTTATAGATTGGCCTATTTACAACCCACACAAACCTGACATATTTTCTTCAATGCGAGTTCATCAATTCATGGCTTAAAATCTTGAGCAGTGGAACTTTCAACAGAAATTCCTAGCAGTAAGCTACGCGAGTGTCCTAACCAATGGGAGCATGTGCGACGTGCGGATATGGCACAGGCTCTGCATGCATAAAAAAATAAATAAAAAATGTATAATAATTTATTTATTTTAATCTAAAAAAAAAATCAAAAAAGATTCAGGGCTAATCAAATTAGATCCAGGACTTTAGCCCCGAATAAAACAGCCTTGTGACGCCACTGGAAACGTACAACTTCAGAAAACGCAATGTTTAGCTTGGTTTGTATGTACATTAACATTTACTATTCATTCTGTGTTTAGAATTGAGTGGGACAGAGACAGAACAGAGCCTGCTCAAAGTGCCAGAGAGTAATGGCATGTCTGCAGAGGTTATGAATGAAAAAGAGCACATACAAAAGGTTGGTGTGTGTTTAAGCACAACTGTGTATGCACGACCCAACATTTTCAACATTCATTGCATAGTAGTGGTCTTATGACTAACTTTTTGCTTGCCACAAGTGAAAAGTGGATATTTGAGATTGTACTGCTGTTCTCCTTCTTGCTCAGGAACTGAATAAATTCTTGGCCGGACAAGTGGTGGACGAGGAGGGGAAGCTGACGGTTCCACAACAGGCTCCCATAGCTCTCCCTAAACAAACACAAGACAGTCCTGGCCTGAAGATGACCATGATTAATCGAGGTGGGTGGAGACAGAGCAAAGAGTCAAAACATGTCAAATGTCTTTAAATCTAAAACTTTTGGTTCGAATAGATTGTCTGCTTTTCTGTTAAGAATCATCTGTCCTTTATCCCCAGATGCAAATAAGAGAGAAAGAAAACGGGACTTACTTTTCATTGAACGTCAGAGAGCACAGCTTGAGGTAAATTACTTATAAGGACCAACAAGGATGCACAGACTGTGTGGACATCTCCGATTGCACCTGCCATTTTGATTCATGTAGATCAGGGGTGTCCAAACTACGGCCCGCGGGCCAACTGCGGCCCGCGGCCCGCTTTTTATTGGCCCGCGGCCGATTTTAAGAATATAATGTAATATGGCCCTTTAAAAAAAAAAAAAAAAAATTTTTTTTTTTTTTTTTTTTTTGCATTTCTTAGTTAAGCCACTAGTGCAGGGGTGTCAAACACTGATTGATTGGCCTGTGGCACATTTTAAAAATATAATGTAATATGGCGCTTTTAATTTTTAAATAATTTAAATGCACTCATTATATTACAGAGAAATATGTCCCATAAAAGAAAAAGAGCCCATCCCAGAGGACCCTGCATAATATTTTATTTTAAATTAATATTATTATGGAAAATCTATGTCCTTCTCCAATAGCTTCTAATTCATCTGACACAGTGTCTCCATTTTTTTTTCATACAAAATTAATACTTAACACTTAATTTCCCTCTCAAAGTGCACCAGATTCATTAAACGTAAAAAAATCTCCTGGGGGGGCATACCCCCGGACCCCCCTAGGAGGGTCGAGACCTCGGCTGGATACTATTTTCACCCTGCTGGATATTGGATGCAAAGGCAGAAAACACTGGATGTATCATTGGCATATAAGCAAGAGGGGAAATGTGTCTGTTTAATGTGCAAGGAAAGTGTTACCGTGAAGAAGGATTACAATTTACGAAGACACTATGAAACTAAACATCAGAGCAGCTACATGTCCTGATAAATGTGTTATTTTTGCAAAGTGGCCCGGCCCTTCGTAGATTTTTCTGTATGTGGCCCTCAGTGAAAAAAGTTTGGACACCCCTGATGTAGATGAAAGGGCTGGATGAAGTGGAGTACAAATTAGAGGGTTCCTTCAGATGGCTGCAAGGATACAAATACAACTAACTAACACAGGTTTCCCTAGAGCAGGGGTTAGTAATAGGCTTGCTATAGTAGGCCTGTCAAAAATAATCTACCCCAGTGAATAATGCCTATGTAAGGAGAGTAGCGTGATTTAAACAGGAATGGCAGTATGCGTTCGGATGAGTGAAGTAAGTGCGGTTGAGCGGGAGTGATAGCGAAGTCGCATACGGTCTTAGGGTGTATTCACACATGCCGTGTTTAGTGCGGTTGAAACAAACTCGGGTGCACTTCCGCCTTCGGTGTGCATCTTTCAGGCAGGTGTGAATACAGCAATCGCACTCGGGGGCGGACCAAACAAGCGCTCCGAGACCCAGCTGAAGAGGTAGTCTCGGTGCGTTTCCAAACGCACTCTGCTGCAGTTCGTTTGTGGTGTGAATTTGTCCGGACTCGATCCGACCCAAATGCAGGAAGCACTGTGCCTTTTCTTTTTTAATAAATTGCCGTCAGCTTCACATTATGGGAAAGTGTTGTTGTCGCCATTGTTAGGACGATAAGTTGTGGTTTGACCGGGAGCCCAGAACAATATATTACATTTGATCGAGAGGACGCGTAAAAATGCGTAATGCGTAAAAACACAGCTTAACCCTCTGAACCCTAGGGCTATTTTGGCCGTTTTGCATAATTTTGATCAATCCTTACTAAACTACAGTAAGAAATGTTTATCATGCCAAAGTTTGGTATCTTTTTGTTCAGAACACCCTAACCTACATGACCTGATAGTTATTTATTTCATTTTGACATGATAAATTATCATATTGGACCAAAAACCACATGATAAATGTAAAAGCGGATAAAAAAATATATTATTGCTACCATGGGTAACTCAAACATTCATATTGAATTTTTTTGAAAGCTGAAAATAAATACATGGAATGTTTTTATGGTAATTTAAAAGTTTGATTGAGGTGGCATCAACCTTCATACAAATTTTATGAACAAATAGCAGGTGAATACATAGGCGTTTTCCCCAAATTCCTCAAAGTTCTGTCAATCATAACACAGAGGGCACATACAAAAATGTTAAGCTTGCTGTGTTTGGTATATTTTGTTTCAGTAAAACTTCACCTACATTACCTGCCAGTTTTTTTTTTCAATTTGACATAATATTTGAACATTATGGACCCAAACCACAAAAAAAAGGAAAAAAAACATGTTTTTTTCATATATGCCTTTTTATTAAAAAAAGCTAGGCCTAGGTAGACCTATGTAATAAAACATACAGTATATGGATACATATATGACACGCTACTCTCCTTACATAGGCATTATTCACTGGGGTAGATTATTTTTGACAGGCCTACTATAGCAAGCCTATTACTAACCCCTGCTCTAGGGAAACCTGTGTTAGTTAGTTGTATTTGTATCCTTGCAGCCATCTGAAGGAACCCTCTAATTTGTACTCCACTTCATCCAGCCCTTTCATCTACATGAATCAAAATGGCAGGTGCAATCGGAGATGTCCACACAGTCACTGAAGGGAGCCTAATTATCCCCCAAGACATCAAGCAGAGCAGGAGCTTTTCCCCACGAAAAGACTCAAACCCAACTATTTTGCTTAAGACACAAGCACCCGTACTATCTCACTGCCCTCTGCAGCAGGACAGATTTAAAGAAAAAATGGCCCACAGCAGAGCAGCTTTTCAGCAAAAAGGTGTAAAATATTTTCAAACAGTGAACCATGCAAAAGTGATTTGGGACTCAAAGAAAAAAATGAAGGGCATCACAGGTGGTCTTTTGAACATACGAAGTATTATACCAAAGATAGATCAAATTCAGCATTTGTTAACAGACTCCAACTTGGATTTTTTGGCCTTGACTGAAACCTGGCTGTCAAGTCACACCCCAACAGCCATGATTGATGTGCCTGGGTACACCTGCTTTCGCAAAGACAGACTGGCAGGAAAAGGAGGCGGAGTGTTAATCTACATGAAGGACATTTTTAAATGCACTCAAGTTAGCTTGGATACCTATGGATTAGAATGTTTAATTTTAAATGTGGTCTTGTCACCTAAAATGAATTTTAATATAATTAGTGTGAATGCTGGAGCATTCACACTATTGTTATCCAAATCTTATTAGTGTGAATGCTGGAGCATTCACACTATTGTTATTCAAATCTTTATTATTATTATTTTTACTTCTTCCGTACGTTTTTTGGACCTTCATACCTCCTTCAAATCTTCAGCTATTTTAACCATTCAAATACCAAAATGTTCAGCTCTTTAAGGACTTGTTTGGAGCTCTTTTAAAATGTTTCTACCTTTTCAAATATTTCAAATATTCAGCTTTTAACAAATTATTTTAACATTGACGCGGATGGGAGCAGCATTCCAAACCGCTAAAACTTCATCCTCTTTGAAACCTATCTCCTCCCGCATTTTTTCAGCTACAACCTCCATTCAAACTTTAAACAATTCACATTAATTACAGCTATTCAATTCCTATTCAACTTTTTAAAATCTTAAACAGTCTTTGAACAAACATAGTTTTAGTTTTAAGCTTTTTTCAACCTCTTTCTAAATTTATAATGGGATCCGGATGGGACGGAATGTTCAGAGGCAGACTGGGGGAACCAACTGTTACAGTGTAGAATTGTTGTAAAAATACGCCAAAACCTTCCACATAACTGCCTCTCACTCCCACAAATTAAACCCTACGCGGATAATTTTTACATAAAAATGTAGGACATATTCTGCCGGTCGCATAGATGTGACTACTGAAGCAATCGGACCTACACAATGGGAGTTTTGGGCTTCCAAGCTAAATGGTGTCCAACCAACTGCCGCATAGACATGACATTTCTGGAGAAAGGCAGACAGTACCACACGTTTAAAAGGCTCTGGTTCTCAAATTATTCACACTACAGACACACTCTTCACACTGTGTCTTCATCAGATTCTTCTGGTTCTAACAATAAAATAATTTTGTCAGTTAGACTCACGGTCCGTCAGTTAGAGGCAGCGGTTTGAGGTGAAGTTTTGGATGAAATTACCTCTCTGAGGCCTCTAAAAGGTGGGATTTCTGTCTGATCACAGACCCACAATAAGACATACACTCAGCTGGGTGACTCACTCTGCCCATTAAAGGGCAATTTCACTTTTTTTTCTTGATTTTTCTTTCTTCTTTTTTCTGATTTATTAGCCAATTTGGAGAAACAAAGTTGAAATGGGGCAGAAACTATGCTATCTGAAGGCCTATTTCACACATTAACATTTTTTTCATGTCTTTCAATTATAATTTTATCTAGAAATGTTTAAATATTCAACATAATTCCTATTAGAGTTCAACAATTCACTGCCGTTCATACTTAAGACTATTTCTTAATTTTCCACATCTTCATACTCCTTTAGCGGATTCATATAAATTCAAGCCATCAAGGTAGTTTATCTCTAATTCTATTGAATTACTATATACAGTTTTAAGTTTTTTATCAATGCCTTTCAACTTATTGATAATTTCAGCAAGACATATTATTCAAACCTCTATTTATTCAACTTTTCAACTCCTTTTAAATTTCTTTAATATAATTATGACCTTTATACTCTTTAACAACTTTATAAACCTTTTTAAACTTTTTCAAATCTTCATACTCAGCTATCCAGTTTAGCGTAAGCTGTTTCAGCATTCACACGCATTTTCAGCAGGAAATGCATTTTCTAGTTATTTTTACTTCTTCCGTACGTTTTTTGGACCTTCATACCTCCTTCAAATCTTCAGCTATTTTAACCATACAAATACCAACATGTTCAGCTCTTTAAGGACATGTGTGGACCTCTTTTAAAATGTTTATACCTTTTCAAATATTTCAAATATTCAGCTTTTTAACAAATTATTTTAACATTGAAGTGGATAGGAGCAGCATTCCAAACCGCTAAAACTTCCTCTGCTTTGAAACCTATCTCCTCCCGCATTTTTTCAGCTAGAGACTCCATTCAAACGTTAAACAATTCACATTAATTACAGCTATTAAATTCTTATTCAACTTTTTAAAATCTTCAACTGTCTTTGAACAAACACAGTTTTAGTTTTAAGCTTTTTTCAACCTCTTTCTAAATTTATAATGGGATCCGGATGGGACGGAATGTTCAGAGGCAGAGTGGGGAAACCAACTGTTACAGTGTAGAACTGGTGTAAAAATACACCAAAACCTTCCACATAACTGCCTCTCACTCCCACAAATTAAACCCTACGTGGATAATTTTTACTTCAAAATGTAGGACACATTCTGCCGGTCGCATAGATGTGACTACTGAAGAAATCGGACCTACACAATGGGAGGTCTGGGTTTCCAAGCTAAATGGTGTCCAACCAACTGCCGCCATGATAACTGAGACATGACATTTCTGGAGAAAGGCAGACTGTACCACACTTTTAAAAGGCTCTGGTTCTCATATTCTTCACATTACAGACATAATCTTCACACTGTGTCTTCATCAGATTCTTCTGGTTCTAACAATAAAATAATTTTGTCAGTTAGACTCACGGTCCGTCAGTTAGAGACAGTGGTTTGAGGTGAAGTTTCGGATGAAATTACCTCTCTGAGGCCTCTAAAAGGTGGGATTTCTGCCTGATCAAAGACCCTCAATACGACATACACTCAGCTGGGTGACTCACTCTGCCCATTAAAGGGCAATTTCACTTTTTTTCTAGATTTTTTTTCTTCTTTTTTCCGCTTTATTAGACAGTTTGGAGAGACAAAGTTGAAATGGGGTAAACACTCTGCTCTTTGAAGGCCTATTTCACACATGAAAAAAAATGTCATGTCTTTCAATAATAATTTTATCTAGAAATGTTTAAATATTCCACATTGTTTCAATTAGAGTTCAACAATTCACTACCGTTCATACTTTAGACTATTTCTTACTTTTCCACATCTTCATACTCCTTTAGCTGATTCATATACATTCTCTCTCTAGGTCGTCCTCAGACGAGCCCTCCATCAAGCCATCAATGTACTTTAGCTCCAAGTCTATTCAATTACTATTTCACAGTTTTAAGTTTTTTATCCATATCTTTCAACGTATTCATAATTTCAGAAATAAATATTATTCAAACCTCTATATATTCAACTTTTCAACTCCTTTTAAACTCCTTTTATACAATTATGACCTTCATAAACTTTTTCAAATCTTCATACTCAGCTATCCAGTTTAGCGTAAGCTGTTTCAGCATTCACACGCATTTTCAGCAGGAAATGCATTTTCTAGTTGTCTTGTATAATCCACCAAAACACAATGTAACATTCTATCAAAATTTTTATGATTTGCTTAAAACATTAAATCATAGATCGGAAAACATGATACTTGGAGATTTTAACATAAACTGGCTGGACAAAAACTGTAAGCAAAAACTTAAAACAGTTATGTCCAAACATAAACTACACCAAATCATTAAAGAGCCAACCAGAATCTCTAAGACAAGTCAAACTCTAATAGACCTTATATTTACAAACAAACCGGACAGAGTGTCAAAAACATATAATTTGTTAACAGGATTATCTGATCATAATATGATCCTAATAATTAGGAAACTTAATAAAAAACGCCTTCAGAGACTTTCCTTCAAACAGAATCATAAGTATGTGCCAACAGGAATTCCTAAACAAAAAGTCAATCAATTTGAACATGAATTAAAACATCTAAATTGGGATAATGTCTTGCAAACTAGTGACACAGACAAATGTTGTGATATTCTTACAAATACTCTGGCAGATGTAATCCAAAAGTTCACTTGCCCTCTCAACTTGAAGCATAAACAAAATCTGCCATGGATAAATAATGACATTAATCAGTTGATGAAGAAGCGGGATCATGCATTAAAAAAATCATTGTCCACAAAATTACATACAGATACCCTTGTCTATAAGGGTCTACGAAACCGGATTGTAACTGAATTAAGAAAGGCCAAAACAAATTATTTCATGCAACTAATAAAAAAATCAGGTGGGAACAGTTCATGCCTCTGGAAACATATCAATACACTTCTAAATCGTAAGTCAAAGAACCATGCAGAAATAAAGGAACTTAGTATTAAAGGAATAATTTCCACTAATATCAAGGACATAGCTAATGAATTAAACACATACTTCATACAATCGGTAGATGAACTTACATCAAACTTCCAAAAAACTCTTACCACAGATGAACCCAACTTAGATTCTCAACGATTACAAAACTTAAATAACATAACTAATGATAAGACTTCTTATTTTAACATCAAACCAACTGACCATACAAAAATTCTAAAAATCATAATGAATTTAAACAACTCAAAGGCAAAAGATACATTTGGAATTGATGTTTTATTTTTGAAAAAATATAGTGCCATTTTGATCAGCCCATTACTTCATCTAATAAATCAGTCCATTAAAGAAGGGAAATTTCCACAAAGTTTTAAAATGTCTATTATTACCCCAATTTATAAATCTGGTGCATTAACTGATGCCAGTAATTATAGACCGATATCAATTCTCCCAGCAATGTCAAAAGTACTTGAAAAGGTTATCGCTAATCAACTAAAGACCTACCTTGAAAACAATCAGTTTTATCATTCTAAGCAATTCGGATTTCGCAAAAAATAATCAACTGAGATGGCACTGTGCCACTTCATTGACAGAATAAAATGTTCCCTTGACAATGGAAATGTGGTTGGAGCAGTGTTTTTGGACTTGAAGAAAGCCTTTGACACTGTAAGTCATGACATACTTGTCAGTAAACTAAGACATAAATTTAATTTTTCTGCTCTTACTGTCAGTTGGCTAAGCTCATATTTGAATTATCGACAACAGTGTGTTCGCTTACAGAATGTGAAAACATCTCCTCTGAACAGTAAGACTGGTCTGCCACAGGGATCAGTTTTAGGTCCTATTCTTTTTTGCTTATACATAAATGATTTACCTGACATTTGCACAGACACCGAATGTCAGATGTATGCTGATGATACAGTGTTTTATGTTTCAGCAAAGAATCCCTGTCAAGCTTCAGAGATCTTAAGCAGACAGATGATTACTGTTTCAGAATGGCTACAAAGGAATCACTTAACACTTAATCACACAAAAACAGTATCAATGTGCTTCTCAATAAGAAAGAAAGTCCTAGAGAAATTTGACATCACTATAGATAGTAAAGCAATTGAGGTGGTAAATGAGTTTAAATATCTAGGTATAACTCTAGATCCTCAACTTAAGTTTGACTCACATATAAAGAAGCTATCTAAAACTGTAAAAACTAGTCTGAACTGCTTTAGACTTATCAGGTCATGCCTCTCCTTTAAGGCATCTCATTTGTATCTGCATGCCATGGTTTTTTCACATCTATCCTATTGCATCACTGCCTGGGGCCAGGCCACTGAGTCAGCTACTAGACCCCTATTCTCACTCTATAAACAAGCTTTAAAAATTTTAGACCAGAAGCCACCGAAATGGCACCATTGTAAAATTATTGAGAAATACAATTTGTTGACTTTTTCCAACTTTATAAAATTCTGTTCCTTGAAAGTTGTTTTTAAGTGCCTAAATGGACTGGCCCCACAAGCAATGTCTCAGATCTTTAAAAAGACTGACAACTGCCGGACAATGACAGGGAGTATAACCAAACAAAACTGTATAGTTCGAAGATGCAGGACAACATTTGGCCAATTATCTCTCTTAGTGCAAGGTACACACCTATGGAATTCTCTACCATCAGAGATTAAATCCCAAACAGAACTAAAGAGTTTTAGTGTGAAAGTTAAACAGTGGCTCAAGCAGCAGCAGAAATGTGAACATTAACGTCTCTCAAGTTATTTTAATAGAGCACTTTACTAATGTTTAATGCTAAATTTAATTATGTTTTAATCTGAAATGTATAACTACAGCTGTGTGTATTGACTCATGGTACCTATTAATTGTATTATTCACTGTATCTCTATCACTGCATTTATTGTATTTAGTATCTTTGATTGTATTTTAAAGCCTGACCCAGGGACAAAGACTGCAAATTAGCTGAAGCTAGACGTCTTATATGCATCACATTTTCCCATTTTTTTGTGGCAATGTTGTATGTATTGTCCCTGTCAAATAAAATTTTATTATTATTATTATTATTATGTATATGTAAAGAACAGATTATTAGGCTACTGTATCTGTAGGCTACACGTTATGAAGGCTGGCTGCTGTGTGTGTACTCAGTGCTTCAGTCAGACACCAATAGCTTTATGTAGCCTACATAGTCATACTTTGACTCTGAGGATGAACTGTCCTCCTCCTTCATGTCAAAGAACAAGCTGATAGCTTGACTCACGTTCAAAGTTTTCTTCAATATGACTAAAACATTCTCAGTAGTCTATCTTCAAACCTCTCAGTACCTCTCAATCTTCCTCTCGAGTCTGTCAATTTTGTTAGCTAGCAGCCTCGTCTCCCTCTCGCATAGAGAGACTCTCCCACAGCTCCCGCCCCCTGTCACTCTTCTTCTTCGTCTCTTTTGGTGTAGCTTCGTATCACTCCGCCAACCCCTGCCCCTCCTCCTCCCCTCCCTGGTAAATGCAGCCTGTTGAGTAGGAACTAGTTTCCAGCATCATTTTCTGATCGTAAAATGACAAAATAATGGCCGCGACCATCGAATTCTCATACTTTTGAGCCCGCGAAAATAAAATAGATATGTATCAACTTCAAACCATTATATCTCTGGTTATACTAGGTCAATTTAAATGAAACAAAGACTGGCATATAGCTTTAAGCCAGTACTTTCGACCAACTTTTTGTTAGTTTCTATGCTGCGTCGGATCGAACGTGATCATGTGATCAGCACGTCAAGTGCGGGCTCCGAGTTGGAAGGGTTAATCAGCTGAGTGTCGGCATGAGCCTATTCTTCTCGCGAGCCGCACGTCCAGCAGCAAACATACAGTAAAAATTATGTTTCACGTCGTACACTACAAGCCACATAACGTGGCATCGTCATAGGGCTTCATATTATAACCATATGAAACAACAATAATATGATTTTTTTTCTACTTTATTTACAGGCTAGATGTAGGCATTTTTATTATTTTTAACCCCATATTATATCAATGATATATTTCGTAGTTTTTACTTCTTTCTTCCTGCTTCTCTCCACCCCAGAATGTCTGTCCAATGAATGAATGACCTCAGATCACGTGTGGTTTTGCTTCGTAATGCTGGTTCACTTACAAAAGGGGCAATATGAAAGTGGACCACACCAAACAAAAAAAATCTAAACTCTCTTTGGTATGGACCAAAGCAAGTGAACTAGCGGACTTTCCCTGTGTGACTACACCCTTAAAGCAAAATGTACTTTTTCGATGTTTTTGAACTTAAATTTGGGTCCACGGTGTGCCTAGAGACTGTCAAAGTATATAAAAAAAGAAAACTATCCTTTTCTCACTCTCCCCCTTTCTGAAACCCTCCACCCCTCCCCCCAATATACTCAGAATTATCGCCGTCTATAGGCCAGGACACACCGGTCCGACTACCCGAAAATGGAGTCTGCCGTTTCAGGCAGCTCCATTCTGCCCGTCGCGGCCAAAAAAGTGCCAAGAACACACCGAGCCGACAACTGACTTTCCGTACTCTCTGCGCTTGCGCGGGACATAATGTCTCCATAACGGTAGGCGGCGCTAATCTGTATTGTGGCCCAAAAAAATACGGAAGCCGGAAATGATGGTGTAGCGGCCAAGCCCCTATTCGAAGCCACTACCTGGTTGTTTAATGGATCGTTCCGACGTGCGCCCAGTGCGCTCAGTAAATAATAAACAGAGAAAAGTTTTACAATAGTACGGCAGGTTTATTCTCCTTTATAAATCCATTCACTGGCAATATACGTTATCTCATAATACATTTAGAAACCAAAATAACAAAACAAACTGCTGATAACTATCCATATCAAGGGCACAAAGGGCACAGTCGAAAAATTGTTTGCTTTCCAATCAACACCTGTTTCCTGGTTTTCCTTGGCTTAAATCACCTCCTGCCTGACCCAATTATCTCAGCCACACCCAATACAGCCCCCTAGTGTTTAAACATTGAAAATAACATAATGTATTAATATGGCTCCTACACTCCAGCCCCTAATTGTGTCTGCAAGAGCAATTAAAACATAATTCAAAGGAGCCAAAGATACAAAAAAGAAACTTGCCCATTTCAGATAGGAACCTATCAACCTTTAGCTTAATTTAGTAAGAAGATTTTGGTTATGGGTCTTTCAATGACACTTGTCTTTGTCTTCAAACGAACAACACGTACCAGACCTCTCTTATCAGGGAAGGTATCCATGACTCTTCCTAGCACCCATGACCCTCGAGGTGCTATGGAGTCCATGACCATGACCAGGTCTCCAGGAACGAAACTCCTTTTCTCCTGGTTCCACTTTTGGCGTTCCTGTAACAGTGGTAGATATTCTCGGATCCACCGCTTCCAAAAGAGATCAGATATGTACTGGGTTTGTTTCCATCTTCTCCTTGCATAGAGATCCTTTTTGTCGAAAAGTCCTGGTGGGAGAACTGGTTTCCCTTTTAGGAGTAGGAGATGGTTCGGCGTTAATGCCTCAAGGTCGTTGGGGTCCTGTGACAGTTTAGTGATTGGGCGATCGTTGAGCACAGCTTCAGCCTCACAGAGAACGGAATGAAATCCTTCATCGTCCAAGGTTTGCTGACGGAGCACAGAACACAAGATCTTCCTGATCATCCTTATCATCCGCTCCCAAGCTCCACCGTGATGTGACCCTGCAGGAGGGTTAAAGCTCCACTTGATTCCCTTCTTCGACAAGGCACTTCCAATACGGTCCTGATTTAAAGAGGCTAGGGCTTCTCGTAGCTCTCTTTCTGCTCCCACAAAGTTGGTACCGTTGTCCGATCTCAAGTGTGAAACCTGTCCTCTTCAACAGATGAACCGTCGTAATGCGTTGATGATGCGAGAGAATATGCAACTTCAAGGTGCACGGCCCTGCTTGTCATGCAAGTGAACACGACTCCATACCGTTTCACAATATTACGGCCTCTTTTTACGTCAACTGGCCCGAAATAATCTACGCCAACGTTAGTGAATGGCGGAAGATCAGGAACCACTCTTTCTTTTGACAGGTCTGCCATTTTTTGCTCTCCAGTCTTTCCTCCATGGAGTTTACAGATGAGGCATCTTGAGATGATCTTCCTCACCGCAGAAGGTCCACTTGTGATCCAGTGGAAAGAACATGATTTCTGCCTCCGTGGCCAAGCTGTAGATGGACATGACGGAGGATAAGGTCAGATATGTGTTGGTCTTTTGACAAGATGAGGGGATGTTTGATGTCCTCAGGGATTGCTGCTTTGTTCAGCCGCCCCCCAACTCGTAGATGTCCTCCTTCCATTACAGGATCCAATTTGATGATGCTGCTACTTCTTGCCACTTCCGGCATGCCAGAGGCTAAGGCAGCAAATTCAGTGGGGAATCTCTCTCGCTGGCAAAAGGCGATTATGGACGTTTCAGCCTCTTTGAGATCTTCCACCGACATTTTCTGATTCCCAAGTGATGCAGTGAACGCTTGCATTTCTCCATGCACATCAACTGCTGGTGCTCCAGTGGCACTTACGTTCGCAACCTGCAACTCTTTTCTTTTCCTACTGAGTTTGAGCAGAGTTCCTTTGAGCTTGATGATCCAAGCAACTGCAACCTTTAATCTTTGCCAATCAGAGAAATAGGTTATCAGTTCAGAAGTGGCGTTAGTGTCAACAAGTATAGCATTGACCGTAAGATTTCTTTTTACTTCCGGGTCCTCGGCAGTGACACTGACATCCACTGGAAATGCTGGCCAGGCTTCCTCAGGTTCCCGTAGGAATTCTGGGCCTTCCATCCTCCTTTGCTTCACAAGATGTTCTGCTTTCAAGCCATTTGAAGCATCGTCAGCAGGGTTCAGGGATGTGGGAATGTATCTCCACTGAGTGACTTCCGAGTTGTCCCTGATGGTGGTGACCCTGTTTGCGACAAAGGTTTAAAACCTTCGGCTTTCATTCTTAAGAACATCAGTTCTTAAGTTGATGTACTTAAGAACTGATGTGCTGTCAGTCCAAAAGCAGGTCTTCTTTAGTGGAAGCTGGAGTTCTGATTGAAGCATCCTGTCCACTCTAACTGCAACAACGGCAGCGGTGAGCTCCAAACGGGGAATGGTGACGGGCTTCAGGGGAGCCACTCTGGCTTTGCCAAATAGGAAGGCAACATGAACCCTCTCTTCCATGTTCTGCATCCTGAGGTAAGTAGCCGTACCATATGCGTTCTCGCTAGTGTCTGCGAAGTGATTCACTGATTCGCTAGCCCTCCACCAATCAAATTGCTCCAACTGAAAGACTGCCCGCCGTCGATTGAACATGTTCAATCGGCTCAAAAGAAGCCCGACGACATCTACGACGACCGACGTCATGGCACACACCAAACAGATTTGTGTACCCGCTTCCACCGTGCAGTAGTCTGATAACCCCACCCCCTATTTCTTATTGGTTCACGGCCCCGAGATCCTCTGGAAAAATATTAGGGATGCACCGAACATTCGGCCACCGAAAATGGCAAAATTAGTAATTTTCGGTTTCGGCCGGAAACAGTTAAAAAGCCAAACAAAATTACCGAAAATTGGCGAACTAAATGACACTAAGGAAATATGTTTTTAAAAGAGTTGCGCGCTTGTAAACCAGGAAATGGCAGTAAAGAGAGACGTAACCGCGTATGCGAGTCCACGTCTGTTTGTGAGCGCGCAGCAGGAGCAGTTTGTAAGGTGCGTGCATGAAAAAGTCAGAGTCCAGTGTGGGAGCATTTTTTCAAACTGGATGAAACACGGCGCAGTGCAATGCTTTATGCAGCATAAAGTTAAAATGCTCGTCCAAGATTGATGTTTAATCACCTTAGAAACACAAAAGCCTTGCACGAGCAAAGCAGCGATTCACAGGGTGGCCGCGGAAGTCTTAAAAGTCTTAAATTCATATATCTAAAATTAAGGCCTTAAAAAGTCTTAAATTAATTAAAAATGTGATATGCTGGTCTTAAATCCATTTCTCAAAGGTCTTAAATTTGTCGGGGCAGGACTATTCAATGTTATATATATTTTTTCTTCCGCGACTTTCCGAGAAGGAGATGTAGAGAGGCTACTTTCTAACTAACTGCTCATAAAAGTCCGACACTACGCTAGAGGGCAGTACGGCCGTGTGTGGCTGTGATCCGCATATTGTTGCATAGAAGAAGAATGTGTGTCCCCTGCCTCCGAATTTGAAGTCGGTCACGTGAAAGCAAGAAAGGGGAACGACTCAGCGAAATGCATGCCCAGCTTTTATAAATTCAGTGAGAGGTGGAGGGTGGACGACAAATATCATGGCTGGCTTTATTCACCCCGCGACCACACACTGCCGCTACTCCGTAGGTGTGCAACCATCCGCCCGCTGGCGATGTAGGTAGGCTACTGACCCAAACGCAAATCACACAGAAACAAACAGATTGATTGTGTTTAGTAAAATGTTTATTTATCTATATTTATTAATTAATAGCTGCTCATTAGACGGTCATTCGGGTCGCTTTGCCATGAGCTCACAGAGTGAGACGCGAGTCTCTGCTTCTCTCTCTGTCTGTCGCCTTCTTTCTCTCCACTCTGCCCTCGCTCTCTGACGGCTGGTTAAGAACTATTGCAGATCGTCCCGTCAATCGCAGACAGTAGCCTACATTTCCATCACCATTCGGTACAACCCTAATACCCGCAGTTTATTAACCTGGCTGCCTGCAACAATATGAAGAAAATAAAACATTTTGCAAATTACCGCAGGTCCCGTTATGCAAACCTGTATACAGTAGCCTATGCTATGCCTACTTTACAGTAGCCTATTTCCCGATTTTGAAAGTGCAAAAACATTCACCTGTGGAACCAATTTTTAAATAGTTTCTGCCATAAGTTCTGAAAAATAAAATTAATGGACTAAGTTTGTTGTTTATTGAATAAGTAGGCTAATTAAAATGGGAAGGACATTCTTCCCCATAAATTACCAGATTTTTGTATTTCATTATAATACTGCATGCTGCAGCTAACACATTTTCTTTATTGATTAAACTGTTCTTTTGACTCGATTAATCAGAAAATGTCAATCAATTGATACAGCTCTATAATAGGTTGAAAAGGTGGTAATGATGGGTTTTCACGTTGCCTTTACAGTGATCTTATATTTATTTGATGGTAAATGCGGGGGGACATTGTCTTCATTCAGACTGCTGAACATTTTTTATTTTCTGTAATTAGTGCATTGAATATTTGATATTCAAAATAAACCTCTACAGAGCATATACTGTAGTGTAGTTTGTAGATGTTGCCAAGGTATTGGTGTTCATTAGAGGTCTTAAAATGTGCAGATACCATGAGAGAGGCTACTTTCTTCCTAGCTTCTGATATAAATGATTATCTCTTTATGTTCAATAAACAGACAAACAGTAAACTTGAATGAGTCTCATTGAGTGACACACAACCTATGCTTGGGTTGTAATACAGCTGGACCCCCCAAATATCGCCTATATGTATTGTGTTTTAGGTCTTAAATTTCATTCAATGTGGTATTAAAAAGGTCTTAAAAAGTCTTAAATTTGACATGCTGAAACCTGCAGATACCCTGGATTCACCCGGTGAAAATCTGTGACAGTGTGACGGTTGGTAACGGTGTCATTCACAGTGACACCTCGCCGGTGAGGGCCACCGCGCTAAAGAAACTTTAGTTTGACTGCCAAAATGATAACCGGAGATATCGTGTCCGTTAGCACGCTGTTGGGGGAAAAGGCTCCTACGATCTGATTGCATTTCTCGAGCCTGAATACACAGAGCCATGTTGGCAAACTCACAGCTTGTTCATCGTGAACATGCCGTTTCCATTAGCTTGTGGCTGTCAGTGCATCTGTATGAACTTAGTCTTTCATGTAGACAAGGATCGGTCATGTCAAACTGTTCAAAGTGCGGCTGAGCTCCTGCGTTACTAGCACTAGACATGGTTCTTCTCACGGGTAAACCTGACCGTGGTAACAGGCACGGCAAAGACGGGGCGAGGCCAATGGCTTCGCTTCCGGACAGGGGCTGGGGGAGCTCATAGATTGTATATAAAACGAGGGGAGCTGCAGCTCGGTTTCAAAAATAGGCCATCGTGAGATTAGCTGAAAATCAGGGTATAGAGGCATACTACAATAAATGATCTGAACGTTTTTTTCAGCAAACAACTAAAGAAAAACGTATTAGGGACCTCTAAGACCATATAATATTGGCCGAAAAGTGTATAATATGAGACCTTTTAATAATAAGGTAATGAATGTTCACAGTTAAAACTGAAGCTGGATCAGTCTTGTGTTGAACATACTGCCGGTAAAGTGAAGGGTGTCAGGACAGGACACGTAGCCTGGGCCCTTGGGAAAAAAAACAATAAGGGAGAAGGGAGTGGTGTGTGGCTAAGGTGTATGCGCCGGTGCGCAGACATTGTCTTAAAATATTGGAATGTACGCTTCATCGCTTTCCTAAATGAGAAAAACAATATACAGTAATTCTCATATCTGTCTGTTAAATATGAAGCGTGCAGTTCAGCATAAAGTCTGCAAGCAAGGGAATACAGCCACAAGTTTTTAAGGGGTTATTTGAGATAAGGGGAACCACAGTTTGTTATTTTTATTATTATTTGTTTTTTGTATAGGTGAAAAAAGCTTTAGAAATTTTGCTATATTGATTTTGTAACTTTGGTTAGCGCCAGACAAGCAGTTTTTCATGTTTACAATCTTTCGGCTGAGCTAAGCGGCGAAGAAATAGGGGTTTGCACGTGTACACTGTTTAGTAAATTATAGCCGTTTAAGAAAAATCAATGAACGAAAACATTTTATTTTTTTTAAGTTTTGAAAATTACTTCAATGTGTTCTCGAAACACAAATTAATTTCAAATCGGAAATTGCACAAACTATTTGGAGCAGATAAAAAGCTAGTCTCCGTTTACCCCGCTCAGAGTGTGTGTGTGTATCAGCCAGCACTGCGGACAGTTAACAGACACATATGTGCGTGTACACTCACAGCCATAGCAGAGAGATGAAAGATAAACGAGATTGACGTAACCCAGTTGATGTGAACAATGCTCGTTAGTAAGTAGGTGCAATAAAACCTTCCAAATTAAAAAGCCCAAACGTTATCTATACTCCTGTTTAACCTGCATAAACATGGACTTGTAGAAAGCGATAGACTATTCTAATTTGTCGTTCCACAGAGTAGAAATTAATGAAAGCAATAATGACAGGTGAACGAACAAGTGTTTGTGTGTGTGTGTGTCTGTGTGCGTGTGCGACAATGACGTTGTCCGCACCCCAATGAAACGATTAAACGTGTACGCGAAAAAATTGCAGTCGTGTAACCGTTTAGACAAATTTGTAAACGTTCACACCCAAAGTAAGAAAGCAAGGGAGAATATTTTCCAAAATGTCCAACGATTATTTTAGAAATAAAGTTTCACATATTGTAGTATTCTTTTATTCAGTATAGTTTTATTATTACAAAAGGCCAATAGTGCTGCACTGTTGATTGAGTCCATGATGAAACTTCAATATTAACTGTATGTAAATACAAGTGTCCACAGTATTTGCTCTGCCAATCTATGCCTGGCTTGTTCTTCCTCTCCTTTATGAACAGTAGTACCTAATTTACTTTCATCCTTGTATCCACAGGTGTCTCTAAGGAAGAACAGGTCAGATATTATAAGGATGGACAAGACCATTGAAGCAAAGAAGCGACATCTGAAACAGCTTGAACACATCATTGAGAGAGAGCAATATGTCTATGAAGAGTTCCTCAAGAGCAGTGAGAAGAAACTTGAGAATGCAACAACACTGTGAGCAAGCAATACAGTTGATTTGTTGCAATAGTAACTTCACATTAAATTAACTAACCCAACGTTTTAATAATTGTAATGTCTCTTTTGTCAGTTTTGAAAAAGAAAACAAGTACAATCGGGAGATGAATGCTGAGATTGAGATGTTAACTGACAAAATAGGGACTCTAAAAAGGTAGTGTTTTGATAATATTGCAATATTTAATATCAACATGGTAGAACAATAAATACAAGTGAGGTATTTTGGAGGTCTGCAATGACTATTTTGTGGTGGGAAGTTGTATGGATCTAATCCCAGTCTTTCTTCTTCACAGTGAACTTGCCCAGATTGACGAAATCCTGAATAAATATAAGAGATACAAGAACATTCTGTACAAGCTTTCGCCTCCAGAATGGCAGGAGGCAGAGGCTTTGAAAACTAATGACCCATCTGACACAAACACTCTGGATGAGCACAACAGGGAGCCTCAGGAGTCAGCAATTAGACAGGGTAAGTAATAAAGGTCCAATATACAGAATTCAGTAATTCCTTCTCAATGATGGTGCCAGTCGTTTCAAGTGAGCTGCAACGCAGCAACCACACCATACAAACTCATTCATTCAACCTTTATTTACACTGGAGGGATCATTGAGGGGTGACCCTTATTTACAATAACATTGAGTAAAAAGAAAAAAGTTTCTCGTTGATTAATTTGTCATTAAATGACATTTAAACTAAATTACGATTTGCATCACAGATCCTCCCTTTTAATGGCCAGTAGCAATATTCTTCTACTTTTAGCAAACAGATACAAGGGGGGTATTTCTTAATTATTTTCCATCTTAATGTTTGGTGCTTGGTACAGTTAATAGCACAATAACTGTTCGTAATTTGTACTTTGCTCGAGTCTTTCTGACCTCTATATGCACGGGCACATGTTCGATGACGTTGCACAGAAACTCGTCTATAAACACTGCCCCTTATGTACAAGAGACAGTATTCAAAACTAAACATAAAAATTAACCCAAGAGTCATGAGGATTTTGTCTCTATTGCGTTACTTTTACAGAAAATGAGAAATCTACAACAGCCACAGCCAGGGAAAAGGGAGTGGGCGCAAACAAAGTGAGAGAAAATCCTCAAGTCAAAATCAGGAACATAACATTTTTTTTAGGGCTGTCAAACGATTAAAAAATTTAATCAGATTAATCACAGGATTCCATGGATTAATCACGATTAATTCTACCATTCGAAATAGGCCCAAAAAATTACCATTTTTTCTGTATATTGTTATATGAATTGAAAGATAAAGGACAGAAGGTGAATATATACATTTAAATGTAGTTTTTATTCATTGAAAATCCAAATGATGGTGTAATTACTGCAAATAAATTATAATCAACTAAAACAACCACACCATACTTAAATTTGGCTGTCTCTATTCAGCAAATATAGCATAGGCTATAATGGCATGTATTGAGTGAATCCATGGTTTTGCATTCCTGAATACAACCTGATTGCAGTTTGTTCGTGTGTCTGTGTGTAGAAAAGGCCCCAAAGTTCATAAGTTAGTGTTTGATATTTTTTACAGTGTGTTAAGATGTGTTTTATTCAGTGTGGATAACTGTCAGTTAGGGCCGTGACGTCAGTCGGCCGGAGAGTCTGTTTAGTAAGTTTCCTTTCTCTTCTCCCTCGGTCGGATGTGTGAGCGTTGCCGCAGTAATCGATCATTCCACATGTGAAACGTGTTTATTTGAGTTTATGTGAATCACCCGTGAGTAAGTAGCCTACATGCAGTCCCGATCGCTGTTATAAATTAGGCTATAGTTTATGCATGTTATTAACGGCCACGATTCGCGGGTCGCAACAGCTGTTGTAACGTCTCCTCACGAGTCACAAGCGGAGTTTAAGCCTGTGTTTCTTTTCCCACGATCTATGCTGCTGTGTCTGTGAAAGAAGGAAAATAAAGAGCGGATAAACCATACTCCTCCTCTCCTAGTCTCATGCTTATAGTCTGACGTTTTTGGCCATAAGTGCTGTTCTGGCCGACACCTCTGAAGTGAAACCTGTGATACAAGCAGATCAGCGCGGTACCGATACATCCACCAGTTTCCTCCGCTACAGTGTGTGTGTTTGTGTGTAGCCGACGTTGTTGTCACGTACACACACCTCTGAAAACTGCAGACGTTTGTTTCCTCCCGTGAACAGAGCAGAATGTTTCTCCTGTTGCTTCCGAGAGCAACTGCCAGCCGCGACACAGCGTGCTATGTGCTGCTATGTTTGGCTGTGCGCAGCTACTGATCCTGGGTCAGCCACAGCGTAAGAGTGACTGTAGTGTAGAGCGGGTGGGATGCACGGGGCGGATCATTCTGCACATGCGTTAAATGCGTTAAAAAAATGAACGCATTAATTCCAGAAATTAATCACCCTGGGTTAACGCGTTAATTTTGACAGCCCTAGTTTTTTTTTTTAAATGTTGTCGTAGATCGTGGACAGTATAATATGAAATGTATTTCATCTTCCACCACATTTAGCTCACATTATTCCAGTGGCGTTTTCTCCCGGAGTTCTGTTTTTTAGGCTGTAGTTGCCATCCAATAAAAACATTTATATTAACCGTTTCGGTAATTCTTTAGTGCTGTGTTGCATTTCTTCCCCATTTTTCTCCTCTCATTGAGCATTTCACAATGCACGAAACAGCGCCCCTTTAAAGTTACATACTGAAGACGCGGCGAAACACGACACTGCACACTGTATGTCTGCGAGGAAGCCAGCCCGAGCTGGCATCCCTTGGTGAAAAAATAATAATAAATTGACCAATCAGGTGAGGCTATTGTCATGACACTGCCCTCCTTTGATTGGTCAGGAGGGTGCCAAGGGAAGCCACTTGGCCCTTGGCTTCACACCAATCAAATCAAAGCATCATTATCAACATCACCGAAAAAACAATAACAAAACAAATAGCGCAAAATTAGCATGTTTGAATTGTTCTAATTTTTGAGTAGCCTAATTAGCAAGTGCAGTTATGGAGGGTGGAGATTTAGAGTATTTACTTAAAAATAATTTTACCAAACTACCACAACAGCAGCAAAATAAAATCTGATGGCAGGCCAACACCGAAGCTGAAACTGCGTGAAGAGAAAGCAAGGCTTTTTGGACGTTCAATGAAGAAAACTATAATCGAGCGGAGTGGCTAGCTGGTAGCAGCCACACTGAAATCTGCGACCAATAGAGAAATGTGACCATAGAGCATGCACGCATGAACCGAAAATCGGACTGGGTGTGCGACCAGACCAAACGCAGTAATAAAAACTATATTAAAACATCTTTCTTTGCACTGATGGTCTCGTTTGCTGTTAAAGGTCATTTATGATTATGAGAGGAAACATGAGGCTGTTTAAAAGATATTTAAATGTTACTCGTAGCCGCTTTAACCTGGGATAAACTTATCTCTAGATTTATTTGGGAGGAAAGAAGCCTAGAATAAGATACACAACACTGCAATTGGCCAAGCATAAAGGAGGAATGGCACTCCCAAATCTCAAAGATTACTTTTATGCAGCTCAGTTCCGTCCCCTTTTTCTGTGGTGTAATGATAACTATTTTGCTAGATGGAAAGAAATTGAAATTGTCAGATCCAGTCGGTTCTAGGAGAAAAAGTTAAATAGATTCAATAACCTCTGGCTCACTGGAGTTTTGGTTTGATTTTGTAAGGCAATTTAAACTAAGGAAAGACCAGAAAGCACTTAGATGGATAGCCTTTGACACTCAATTTAAACCAGGAGAAAATGATGCCATATTTAAGCAATGGGCAGTAAAAGGTTTTAAGGCAGTGTGTACACTGATGGAAAAAACAAAGAATTACAGACTTTCCAAAAACTAAAAGAAACATTTTATCATAATCGGGATTTATTTAGGTATATACAATTTAGAGATTATTATAATAAAGAAATGAAGATGGAAATATCCCACAAAATAAACCCAGTTATAAAGAATATGATCAATGCATATAAACCAAATAGTAAAAGTGTTAAAGTAATCTCCATGTTTTATGACAGTATTATGGAATGTAAGGGTAACTCAACATTGTATCTAAAATTAAGGTGGAAAAAAGAATTAAATGTAGAAATTTCATCAGATGTATGGTACGATATGTGTGAAACTCAACGTACTTCCACAAGTTCACAACAACTGAGGGTTTTCAACTGGAAAAATTTGGTGCGGTTTTTTATTACACCTAAAATCAGTAGTAAAGCATCTTCAACACCTCAGCCATGTTGGAGACAGTGCGGCTGCTTAGAAGCACACCACACACATATTGTTTGGAGTTGTGAAAAACTGAAGTCATTTTGGAAAGATGTACATTTAGTCTTAATTAATGTGCTTGGATATAATATTCCTTTGTCATGCACTGTCTTGTACTTTGGTCACATTTCACTGGTTAATTTACAGAGGGACAGATACTTGGTAAAAGTACTCCTAATGCCTTGTTTCCACCGAGTAGGTCGGGTCGGAGCGGCTCAGAGCAGGACAGCTCACTTTTAAGAATCTCTGTGGTGTTTCCACCGCGGACCCTACCCTTATTGGTAGGGCAGGGTTTAGGCTGGACTGCGATAGCCGCCGCCAGAATGTGGGTCAAACTATCGGGCTGTGGAACAACTGTGGTCAAGCCAGCGGTCTCTCGTTTTTGCTTGGTCAAACCAGCCGCTTCTTTATTTATTCCCCCCGTGTTGTTGTGAGCACAGAGACGGCTCGGTGCAACTGATAGAGACAGTGAGCGAACAGCGCTGGCTGCGGCAGCTAATCGTAGCAGTAGGACACAGTGTAGCCAACTGGTTCATTTAATGACGAGGAAAAACACCACACAATAAACAGTGCCGCGCTCACGTTTTCGCCAAAACACAAGACTCACTTCACTCTAGCCTTGGTGACTACACACGGCGGAAATTATTCTTTCAACCAACTGTGGTCAAGCCAGTGGTCTCTCGTCAAACCAGCCGCTTCTTTATTTATTCCCCCGTGTTGTTGTGAGCGTGTATTTACTACTATCTATGGCGAAAACAGTGCTGGCTTTGTTTGTATTTGTTTTAATTGTTTGTTCATTGTTGAATTTTTAGTTTTATCTGCACTTAATTGGCATCTGCAAGTTGATCTACTATGTGTAGATGTGATGTGCTAAAAACTCAATAAAAAAAAAGTATAAAAAAAAGAACATGGAACTTGAAATAGCCGACAGCCGCGCTGATGATTCTGTATTTGACCATTAGCGGCTTGTGCATTTCGGTCGGGGAGGGGTTGCATTTGTCGTGAATATAGACATGTATTTCATTCATTAAGGTGCACTTTACACGACAACACGAAACGGTGCAAACGCGGAAAAATTCCCGCGGTTGCACTATATAATTTACAGGAAAACAGCAAACGCAGGCATGAAACCGCAGGTTTTTGAGATCACCTCCAAGGGAGGATTTTTTGGAAAACACAACGGTTTTGGTTTCTTGTAAACACCGAAACCATTTCCCCTGGTAACGCTGACGCCATGGCTCCGCCCTCACACATGCGCATTGTGTTTGGAGATAAATGGGCATGCGCCGTCTTTGTAGGTCCATGTGCGCCAGTTGGAAAACAACAACAACAATGGCGAATCACCGAGCTGTATTCGCTGTGCTGTTGCTGATGAGTTTGTTATCGTGCCGACAATCGCTCCTACAACAAAATATGGAATTGCTGCACCAATGCTGTGAACAGCGGACACGAGTTGTGAAAAAGAATCGTTCTTGCGCAGGCGCGCCTTTTTATTCAATTCTTACAGCCGACACCGGATGCACCGGAAATGCTATTTACTACTACCTTGTACCGCCAACTGCTGGCCTGGCATGCTTACTACATCGATTTCGTCCCGTTTCCTCTGAAAACATGTGTACGGGTGAAGATGTCAGATAAATTGTGTCTGAACGGGGTTAAAAAAAAAAAAATACGGGAAAACTGTCACGTTTTCACTGTGAGAACAGGGCCTAAAGGTGCGAACACACTAGGCATTTTACACGCGTACAGACGCGTATGAAACCCGCCCCTTTTCCATAGGGAACCATTGGTTTACGCGCGTACATGGCGCGTAAATGCGTCACTCGCGCTAAAGCAACATTTTCACTCGCGCTAAAGCAACATTTTTACGCGCGTAGCTTTACGTGCGTATATATTACGCGCGTATAGCTACGCGAGGAGTTCAAAAAATTGAACTTTTGTTGCTCCTACGCGAGACGATTAGCCGCGTTGGCCAATCAGCGTTGAGCTTGACCCTACGTCACATACATTGGCAGGGTCGGAGAACAGTGTACTGTACACAGAGGCTGATGCGAGACACCGAGGAGTAAATGTATTGCGGCGGCCGGTGCTGTATGAAGCCGCTCGGGGTTATACGTGGGGAAAGTAAACCAGGAGAATGGACTTCCTGGTTAATTCAGTGAATATGTGTAGCTGTGCTTTAGCCGATAAACAAAGTTAGCGCCGTATAGCATTAGTTAACTCACCCTGTTGTGTGCGGGCGGCTAGCGCCTCATATTATGAACCCAAACATGACGACTGTCCGCGGGACTTTCACGACAAGTACACGAAGCACCGGTGTTGATCTACGCCAGCCACGGTCCCCTGTCACAGCCAGGTAGGGTAATTTTGGCTACTTGCCTTTATGTTGTGCCGCCGTGCACCGATGCTGCTGTAACTGTGTTTGTTATGTAGCTGCCGTGAATATGCAATGCTGTTTTAATGCTAGGCTGTTTGTGCTGTTCAGTTTGTCTTTTGGCACAGTTGTTGGCCGTATTGTTGTTGTTTTTGTGTGGACATGCACGCTGTTGTGTCGGGTCGGTTCTGATCGCAGCCATAGTTGATAAGGGAAATACAATATCGGGAGGGAGACTCGTCACATTACGCGCGTATAACCTTTTTTGACACAAAATGATCAAGCAACATTTTAGCCGCGTTACGCACGTAAATCTTACGCGTGTAAAATGCCTAGTGTGTTCGCACCTTAAGACTTTTAGCTCTGAAGTGAATTACTTGGTTCTGTTGGAGTGTTGGTGTCAAAACCCCCAAGAGTACCTATTTGCAGACCCATGGGGGAAACCATTGAAAACGGAGCTCCACCGGAAATAGGATGGGGCCACGCCCCGAACGAATTTCATTGGTCAGAATTGTACGCCCCAAACTCAGTTCATTCGTTCATTGGTCAAAAGCGTTGTCCCTCCCCGAACGTCATTTCATTGGTGGAAAACCATGAACTCTCAATTTCATTGGTTTAGAAGACGATTTGTAAATTTGACAGCTATAAGTGCCGGTACATTTGACAGCTTCATTCAATGATTGTACTGTAAAGTACACACACACACACACACACACACACACACACACACACACACACACACACACACACACAATAATAATGTGGGGTCACTGAAAGACACAAATCACATAAAAATATAAACTCTTATAAATAAAACAAAAAAAGTTCATGTGAATTTTGTATTTGTATTTTGATGTGTTTGCACTTTTTAAAATGAGTTGTGTGTTTTGATGTGTTTGCAATTTTTTTAATTAGTTGTGTATTTTAATGTGTTTGCACTTTTTAAAATGAGTTATTTATTTTAATGTGGTGGCACTTTTTGTGTTTCATTTATAAGAGTTTATATTTGTATGTGATTGACCTACTCGTGATAATTGTGAATTAAACAGACGGATTTCGGAAGATGTACACAAAGCTTCGTTGCTTCATTCATCTTCTACCTCAACATCTACTTTTTTACCACCGTCCTGGCCACTTGGGACCCTTAACAAACTGACGTATTTTACTGTGTACTAGCACCATAACCGGTGGAAACTGTGTATTATTATTCACCGTTAGGTGAACTCCGGCAGTAAAACAAAAAGAAGAAAACAAATTCAGAGTAGGTTACAATTCTAACCAATTAAATGAGTTCGGGGCGTGGCTTCCGGTGGAGCTCCACTTTCCCCATGGGTCTGCAAATAGGTGCCTCTCAAAACCCCCCCAAACATTCTTCTGCCAAGTGCCGAGGCATTGTCTGTGTTTCACACCTCTGCCTGAAGCTAGGCCATTGTCTTGGGTTCACACCTAGCCAGCCGAGCCAGGATGTGTCCCCCTGTCTCTTCTGCCATTGGTCAGAAGTCTTATGCTGTTTTTGATAACAGCTAGTGAGCTGGTACAGCTCGCTCTCTTCTCTACGCACCTCCAAACGGAGTGGTGCAGCATCTCTTCTCTTCCAACCACCGTCGGAAGTGGCGGAACACTCACGTTTAGCCTACCAAAAAGGAGGCTAAGCTCTCTAGCTCTCTTCTCCTCGCCTCCACCAAGAGAGGTTGGAGGTACAGCTCTCTTCTTCCCCAACTTCCAGACTGGGAGGGGGGAATCCACCAAGTTCTCTGGAGCCGGCAATCAGCCTCTCCACAGTGAAAGACCTGGTGCTACTCTCAAACTCCTGGACCCGGGCAAGGGCCGTTGTTCTCTGCTCTCCCTGATCCAAGCCCTACAGTACGGCCTGTCCAAACAGCCGTGAAGGCCCTCTCAACCAAAGAGGGACAAGGATCCAACCTGCTGCTCCAAGCAACCCAAAGAGGAACCAGAAGAACCAGGGAACAGACCAAGCTCCCACCAAGGCCAGACCCTTTAAGAAGAAGAAGAACTACTGAGTTAAGAGCTACAACCGAGAGACAACAACGCCAGTTAGCACGCCGCTACTGAAGAACCAAAGGACCAGCTCAACAGAGCTGCATCACGACTGACCCTGCCAAGCAGAACCCCTTTTTCGTGCCAAAGGACCAGAACCCAAGCACGGCTATGAGCGCTGTGTAAACATCTGGTATCGTATGAACTACTGGGCAGTTAGCTTAGCTTAGCAAGAACCCATGGCTTAAAAGACTGTTAACTTGGAAATGTATATTTACTGATTTTGAACTGTTCATTGTTGTTTTGTAATTGGGTTTACACTGAGACTGAAACTTTATGTCTTCTAACTTTATGTTGTCTTCTAACTTTATGTTGTCTTCTAACTTTCTAACTCGCGTGTGGGTATTTTGGCAGCAAATGTTATAGACTACGCATACGTGAAGTGGAGCCGTGACGTCAGCGTTACCAGGGAAAATGGTTTCGGTGTTTACAAGAAACCAAAACCGTTGTTTTCCAAAAAATCCTCCCTGGAAGATGATCTCAAAAACCTGCGGTTTCATGCCTGCGTTTGCTGTTTTCATGTAAATGATATAGTGCATCCGCGAGAATATTTTCGCGTATGCACCGTTTTGTGTTGTCGTGTAAAGTGCCCCTTAGATGTGTTGATTTTATTTACTTTCTGTTAATAAATTACATGCATTTTCTTTTTGTAACTGGAAGTTTATGTCATTCATTTGTGTGAATATTTTGTGGTATGTCAACCTCTTTACGTCAAGAATTCATTTAACCTTCAGTAATGTGGATATATTATCAGATTTGTAAGTTCAATAATAATTGATTTATTATTAGATTTTATAGAGTGAAAATTAAACTAGGTTTTATTAATATTATTTATTTGATCACTAGACTTAATCAACATTAATTTTAAACCATTGATAAAACAAGAAATGTTTTGCTATTTTGCACTCCTAAGTGGAGAGCTGGTGCCCCTTGAACTTTAAGAAATTATTAAGGTATTATTAATCTTCAGATAATTTCTAATAGCAAAATTAATCTGAACCACTTGTGACCGCTACATAAATGTTGCTTCCCTTGTGAGGAATTACTACACATTTATAATAAAATGTATAATTTAATGAGATGTTTAGGAGGACTGTGTGTGTGTTTGGGGGGGTTTGTTTGTGTGTGTGTGTGTGTGAGAGTGAGAGAGAGCGTGTGTTGTGTCAGTCAGATTACAGGCGTCTGTAAATCCTGGAGAATGACCAGGCGCTCAAATAGCTCTTAAATTTCATTAAATACATCCAAGCTGCAACTTACTATTTTCTCTAAAGGTTTGGCCTCACTTGGCTTCCTTTCAATGAATTATACTTAACAGACTTTTCACAGATGTACTCTTTCTGTAATAAAAAGTTTGTTTTCTGTAAATAAATTTGATCTAGGCCACATTCTACCAATTAATCAAATATCCCACCCACCTTAACGTCCCAATAGGTGCCAAAACAGAGTGGTGCATATATTGAGGAGCTAGTAATCTGATAGGATTAATAACATGTGCACAGGCTTGGAGTCCAGCCCAGGGGGAGTGCTGCCTTCTTGCAAAGAACCCACGCTGTCCTCAGACAACGACAAGACACTGTAAGGAGACATCAACAAATCTATGATAAGAATGAGCATTGTGATACAGCACATCCACTACTGGTCTTAAATGTATGTCGTAGTCAATAATAAGATTGGTTATCTTTGACTTTGATTTGTTGTTCAGTAAGGCAAAAGAATGACAATATAAAGAAAAAACATACTTGAGAAAATACATTTACACCATGGAAGTCTAAAAAAAAGGTTCATGCTAATCTTCATCTTTGAATATGAAAATAACTTTCAGATTTTCAGTTCATTTTCTTTATGTTAATATTTTCTCTCATCATTCTCTTTGCTGTTGTTTAATAAAGCTATACAGAAAACCAAATTATGTATCCCCTCATAAATCACTACATCTTAATCTCTCCTTGGCCTAAACTATTTTTTATTTCAGGGTCCCAATTTCTAAACGGAATAGAGACAACACAGACAATGAGGTCAGTTTTCTTTAGGTATTACCTCTTTTTATATTCAGTGTTTATTTGCAGTGCTCACATTGTTGTTTCACTTTCCGTCTCCTGCAGGAGAAACTGGAGATATTCTTCTCCGATCCCCAGCCATTACTAGATCTGATGATGGAGCTGACCGACCAGAACCTGTCCCTGATCCAGAACTCCACCAGGGTGGATGAGACACTGGATGAGCTCCGGCAGACCATCGAGACGGCCGAGACTAAAATGTACGCATTATGTTTATCCAAAAGGCTGGGCATATTGATGTTGAAAAATAATATATATATTTCTTTATATATAATATCTATATTTAAAAAAATGAAAAAGAACACCTACAATGCAGAACTTACATGTGGCATTTTATAGTTTGGCTTAATTGAAATTTATTTTGTTTTCCGTGATTCTTGTTGAGTTTGTACCTTCATGGTTGAAAGCACTTATTGGAAGTCGCTTTGGATAAAAGTGTCGGCTAAATGAAATGTAATGTAATATTAAACAAACCCACTTCATAAAAAGTATTAGTAAATAAAGAAGACACACAAGACAGCCAATATACACAAAAGTCATAAAATAATACATACTGAGCAACAGTAATCTAATCCAATGCTCATCTCTGCCTATAGGAAAGAAGATAAAGAGAATCTGACACTGCAGGTGTATGATATTGAGGACAGAATTGACAAAGAGAAGGACAAAGGTGCCATGCTGAAAAAGAAGGTTCAGCTTCATGACTCATTGAGAACAGAGGACCAGGTAAAGAGACAGAATGTACTCAACATTTAGCTAAGTGTCATTCCAACGTCACTCTATTTCAAGCCTTAAAGCTGCACCTGGCAATAGGGCTGTGCCACATCATACCGTCCACAACACACAAGATGTGATAGCAGCCGCAACTTCATTGTTTTCCACTTGTGCATACAATGTCCAGCAGGGTGAATATAGTACCCGGCTGGGGACACATACACAAAGGAAGGGAGGAGGTGTTCATGGCAAACTAAGCTAAATGGCTGGACGATACAGCCAGCTTCCTTTCTGGCTTGTTTGTAACGGTTAACTACTGAGCTAGCATAGCATGCTGTGCTTGTACAGTTTTGGCTCTTTACTTGTGAAAGTTTTAATGCACTTACTTAAAGTTACTACGAGCGTAGTTCTTGTCAACCTGGAGCAACGCTAAAACACACACACATATTGAAAACACGATAACTCAGTTTCACCTTAAATCAGCGTTTTTTCAACAGACACAGGGCGTCGGAAGGGAAATAGTAGCCGGTTAGAAATGCTTTAAAGCTGGGTTGGAGGATTTGGGGAGAAAATGGCAGTTTGGATAGAGATTCGAATCCAAATACCTCAACCGCTCCACTTGTTCTCTTTGGTCCCTCCTCTATGGTCCCTCCCTGACACGCTCTACACCAACAAAGTCGTGCCAAAGTGAATGGACAGTCCCAACAGCCAATAAGAACAGATAATCGGAGCCTCGCTCTGATTCATTTTCCTTTATTTAACCTCGAAAGATCAATTGAGGGGTGACCCTCTTTTACAATGACGTCGAGTTTGTACAGATACACAATATACAATGAGAATACATAACAAGTTTACACACACACACACACACACACACAGACAACAACAATTTAAAACATTCAGATCAATTGAATGAGAGACATAATAGCCTAATTAAAACAGTTACAAGTGTAGAGGGGCTGATTCAAAATAATAATTTTAAATTGGTTAACAGTTATGAGTGTATTTATTTTAATTGTATGTTGTAGGCTGTTCCAGGAGTCAGGGGCACTATGGCTAAAAGCGGTTTTACCAAGCTCAGACCGGGCATAGGGGACATATAACATGAGCATGTCAGTTGAGCGGGTTTGATAAAGCCCATCTGAAATAAGCAGCATTTCTGTCAAATATAGTGGTAGCTTTCCAGTCAGAGCTTTATATATAAAAATATGCCAATGTGCATCACGTCTCTCCTTAAGGGAGGACCACCCAACCTTTTCATATAAAACACAATGGTGTGTATCATAAGCATCTCCTGTAATGAATCTCAAAGCAGAGTGAAATACAGAGTCTAGGAGTTTAAGGCATGAACGAGATGCATGCCGATAAACCACATCACCGTAATCAAGGACAGACATAAAAACTGCCTCAATAATCCTTTTCCTACTGAACAACGGGAAGGTGGCTTTATTCCTATAAAAATAGCCAATCTTTTGTCGGAGACGACAGACAAGATTTTTTATGTGAAATGTAAAAGAGAGTTTTTCATCTATCCAGATGCCAAGATATTTATATTCAGTGACTCTTTCAATATGAGATCCATTATTTGTGTGAATAATAAGATCATTAAAATGTGTAATTCTTGCTCTGGAAAAGCACATATATTTTGTTTTTTCTATATTAAGGACAAGCCTGAGATCCACTAGACAGTTCTGCAGGGTGTTAAAAGAGCTCTGTAGGTTCTGAACAGATTGTTGCACTGAATCAGAAATGCAATACAGTACAGTGTCGTCCGCATACAAATGGGCATGGCAGTTTTGTAGTGATGAAACAATGTTATTGATGTAAATTGTGAATAGGACTGGACCTAAAATTGAGCCCTGCGGAACACCATTTGTAACTGTTAAAAACTCAGTTTGGTAGCTTCCCAGCTTAACTGACTGCTGTCTATCAGAGAGATAGTCCCTAAACCAGCTACATGTAGAATAATCAAAACCAATTTCATGCAGCCTCTCTAAAAGCAAATGGTGATCTAAAGTATCAAAAGCTTTTGACAGATCAACAAAAAGTGCTGCACAGTGCATTTTTTTATCGATAGCTGTAACAATGTTGTCTAAGACCAAAGTGACAGCAGATACAGTACTGTGGCCTGCCCTAAAACCAGATTGAAATGGACTCAAAATGGAAGCACTGGATAAAAAGGATTTCAACTGAGTATTAATGACTGATTCTAGAATTTTTGCCAGGCATGGGAGTTTGGAAATTGGCCTGTAATTGTTAAGATCACTTTTGTCACCCCCTTTATGTAATGGAATGACGTGAGCTTTTTTCCAGACTTTAGGAACAATACCAGAGGAGATGGAAAGATTAAAAATATGGGTTATTTGTTTTGATATGATAAGTGCAGAGAGATTTATTGAAAATGGGTCCAAATTGTCCTCTCCCATGTACTTCCTGGGGTTGATGGCAAGAAGCGCATCTACAACAATACTTGTTGGGACTTGAACAAGGCTGAAAAGAGGAGTTTTAGAGACAGGTGGTATGCTATTTTTATTTCTCGTGGTGGTAGGCGTATAAGGCGTAGATACTCCATTGTGAAAGAGTTTACCAGCAGCTATAAAGTGTTTATTGAAAGCTAAACCAATTTCTTTCTGATCATTTAAAATCTGATCATTTATTTTTAACTGACTGGGAACAGTGCTAGAATTGTTTTTGTTATAATTCACAGCCTTCCAAAATAGTGCAGGGTTGGAGTAGCAGTTTGAAATTAGTTCGAGGTAGTAGTCTGATTTAGCTTTCCTAACCATGGATATGCACCTATTTCTGATTTGTCTGAAAGCAGTCCACTTGGAGTTTTCACCAGAGCGTCTAGCTAGGGACCATGCTTTATTTCTCTCTGCAAATATATCGGACAATTCATTTGTGAACCAGGGGTTTGATCTATTTTTTACTCTGTGCTTTTTAAGGGGTGCATGCTTGTTCAAAATGGAGGAGAAAGTATTGGTGAAAAATTCTAAGGCCAATTCCACATCAGATATTTCACTTGTGAGATGAATGTCACTTTGATAGAGTTCATTTAAAAATGCTTGCTCCTTAAAACCTTTAAAATTACGCTTAATGATGATTTTGGGTTGAGATTTTTTAAGATGAATACTTCTGATACAGGCCACCGGGCAGTGATCACTGATTCCAAGCTCAAAGACACCAGCAGAAACTATTTTATTGCTTTGATTTGATAATATTAAATCGATCAAAGTTGATTTTGCTGGGTTTTTTAGATTTGGTCTTGTGGGCTCAGTTATTATTTGTGTAAGATTTAGGTTGCTACATATTTCTTTAAAAGGTTCAGAGGCACCAGAAAGCCAGTCAATGTTAAAATCACCCATCATAATGACCTCTCTATTTACATATGGAGAGATTAAATGTGCTAGCTCACTCAAGGAGCTATTTACTGCTGAAGGGGGCCTGTACACACCAATTACAATAACACAATCATTTAACGATAAAGACAATTCCAAAGCAATAAATTCAAAGCAGCTTCGAACAGAGACAGCATGTAGTAATGATACAGAATAATGTGATTTAACATAGACAGCCACTCCCCCACCCCGTGTGGTCCTGTCTATTCTGAATAAACTATAATCATTTATTGCCACCATAGAGTCATGTGTACTGCTCTTCAACCATGATTCAGTCAGAACCAAGACATCTGGGTCAGCCTGAGATACTAAGATGTTAACATGGTCTAATTTATTGTGCTGAAGCAAACTTCTTATGTTTAAGTGTAGAAAACCCAAACCCTTTCTTGTTTTGAGGATGTTTGGTGAGTTTAGCTTTGATATGCTCATGTCCAGGTTATCAACAGCGGGGTGGTCCAACACAATTGACCTATTACACATAATAGGTACATTTTTCAAGTTACTTGTAATCCCAAGTGGTCTGTGGCGTGACCTGTAAAATCTATGAGGAGGGATTAATGATGATCTGACAGACTGACATACAGGGATTGGGTGAGTTTTTATAGTAATGGATGTTCCAGGCCTGGAGGGGGCGCTAGATGCATGGGGACTAGTGGTCATGGAGGCTGTGTCACATGAGCTAACTACCTCTTGACTGACCAGGTGTGGAGATAGTCAATCATGCTGGACAGAGTTTGCAAGAGGAGTGACGCTAGGAACCGATTTTATTGTTAAGAGCATATTGCTGGCCAGAAGATGTTTCCCTTGTTTGTTTAAATGCAAACCATCGCTGGCAAAGAAAGACGGTCAAAGTGTCAGCTCATGTTAACTTTGACCAATCAGAAATCATATACCCCAGCTTTAATGAACAACCGTTTGCCCGACTCTTATAAACTCGGTATTACTGTAGGCTACTTTTGTGTTTGCATTTGACTTGTGCTGTGCCCCTGTTTGCTAGGTTACTGCAATTGCAATACAATGGTGTTGCTGCTGCCCCCATATTGTAACAATAAACACTTCGATATAGGTAGTCTGTCATCAAAGAAGGATGGAAAATGCCCTTCATTTAGTTAGCACAAAGAAATGCTGCTGCCTCAGGGCTGCAGAGTGCACCTGTTTTGTGCGCCCGTTTTGGCCTAAATATCTGTGTAGTGTGCCTCGATATTTTCACTGGTCACACCAATGCACCTGAAATTTATCATGTCATTAAATGTAATATTGGGTGCTCCCAAAATATATGCTAGTGCACCTAGATGAAAAAATGTAGGCACACCGGTGCAACCGATGAAAAAGTTAGTCCGGAGCCCTGTGCCTGCATGCTAGTCATTCATCTACTCTACTTCTTTTTCTTGCTTACAGGATGTTTTGTTGGATGATCTGGGTTTGAAGGTGACAGAAGTGCACCGCTGCTGCGTTGATAGCCGGCTGACCAACCTCAGCACCTTGGAGAAGCTGTCCAGCGTTGAGTACCGTATGTCTTTACTGCTCCAGCTCATTGAGAGCATCCCTGATGAAAGCTTGGAGACTCTGAGAAGGATCAAGGACAGCGAGAGAAGGAACAGGTTTGTCTCACTAGCCCCTTTTACACAGAGATTGCGGCATATTGACAGAACAAAAATACGCCAATATGCCGGCCTTCTGCTGGCGCATCAGTGTGCCAATTTACATAGCGTTCAGGAATGAAAGAGGGGTGCTTGTAAGCAGCGTCAGGTGCGACGTAAACATTTAGCGCTGTGCCGGTCAGCTGCTTTACAACAACAGCACTTGCCGGTGAATTGAGAGCAGAAGTGCTGGGGCTTGCAGTAAGAGGGCCGTATTTTACTGTCCCTGTGATGTGCTGGTTGATCTCGCTACGCGCTGAGTCCAACATCACTGGGACTGTTAACCTAACTGACAAAATAACTCCACTCGCTGCTTCACCTGTGTGTGTTTGTGTGACAGGTTGGCTCTGAGCGAGTTGGCTCTGACATACACACAGTGTGTGAAGTCACGTTACTGTAGACAGAAATAAATAAATGTGGATATACGCTCAGACTTCAGGATAATAATAGCGGCGGCGATCCGGTCGCAGCATGGCTTAGCCTAGCCATAGCTTTCCCACTTCATTTTACAACTTTTCCCAGGCCGAAATACACTCATAAACTCTGGAAAATGAAGCGTGGGGGTTTGGATTGAGCAGTGGACCTTATGACCAGCTAGATTATACGCCGTTCCTTTTATTTGGTGATTTTTACGGGACATCAGGCCGTCGTGGTTAATGTTAAACACACTTCCTTCAACTACTACCATTTTCGCACGTTAAGAACATAGGCTATGGAATGTCACACTGGCCCCTCTTCCACAACAACAAGCAGAACACTTTTATACAGAGAGGCGGAACAGATTGTGTCTGCAATTTTACTACCCCCAGCTGTTTAAAAGGGGCTACTGACTGTAGGCCTCTTAATTGGAGGGTGCTAGACACTCGTATGTATAAGAGCAAGTACATGGAATATTTTCCCAAATGTTACTGTATATCAGGTTCATAATTGTAATACACTTTTTTCTGCTCATTGGAGGTTACTGGACTTTCGTGTGTCATTCTTTGCTTATGCTTGCATATTTATACTGCGAATGGTACATTCACTCAAACTTTAGAGGGATGTAATTTTTTCTATCAACTGTCTTTTTTGGATATTTGTTACACATATAGTACTTGTACATGGCCATGTATATGTTTATATCATGTATGAGTGTAATAATCCTTTGGAACAGCAGTATTTTAGTAAAATTTGGACAATGTCAGCAGAATATTAATACACATCTCAGCAGGCTGGTTGAGTCCTGGTATTTTTAGACCTTTTCTGTGTTCAATGTTTAAAAACGAAACAAAAAATAAAATGCACGTTGTAAACACATGGTTCCCGAGAGAACATGTTCAATGAAAACCTTTTTTTTATGGCGATACCAAATTCAAGGCAGCGTGAGGAACAGCTGAGACTGGAGAGGGAGAAACAGATGGAAAGGATGAAGAAGTGCATAAAAAGATCCCTGGGTGAAAGCAAGAAAATTGTGAGTCTTTCACTTCAAAATGGATACATTCAACTCTTTATGCCATTTGGTGATATTTGTGTCATGTCTTCTAAATGTGTGGTTTATGGGAAATTTGGAGAAACGCTAATAATTCTGCCTTTTTTTAGGTAAGGGCATCATTTTACACTAAAAATACAAAAAATTGTTTAATACCTTTTTTTTCATTAATCATTATCTTTCAGCTCTTATATGTAGTCAGCACAGTCCTTTTCAGAAAGTGAAGTTACATAACAAACCTAGAGGAAGGCTAAAACATTTTTCTTTTAGACTGGAAGAAGGCTCATGCCCAGATGCATCCCTGTTGAGCAGAAGGTCAAAGTCAGTGAGGAGGACGTCATTCCTGCAGAGGATGAACTCCATGCCTACCTTTTCACCATTCAGGATGAGTAAAAAAACAATTAAACATACTGTGTGTTTTCACTGGCATGAAAAGTCAAATGTGTTAGAAGGGGAAAGTAATCGCAATATTGCAACAAACCAAAGTTACAGTTTTCCCTTTCTAAGGGTGTTTAGGGCAGCTAGTTTAAAACACTTTTTTTTATAGCTGTTTGGTTTCCACAGTCATAATAATAATATATGAAGATCATTCAACAATCACATTTTTGAATATGTTTTGTTATACAGTACTTAATAAAAATGAAAACAACAATCGAAATATAACAAAACATAGTGGAACAAATAGTTGGTCACCTATTCATTCACATAAATGTTTCACTTGTAGATATACATGTTATCTCAAAAGAGCAAAACACAGCTTGTGATGACATTCTCTCCATACTTTGAAGATTAGTAACTCTCTGAACTCCACTCAGGATCGTCCTGCAACCATTTCCGTGTTACAGCTCTCTTGCTGGCTGCTAATAAAATTATTATTATTAAAATTTAATTCATGTCAATATATATAGGGGAGAACGGGGTAAGTAGGCACACTTTTTACTCTAGTGAGAATTGCTCATCACCAAAACATCTGTCAATAGCCATTCCTACATTAAATTGAAGCTTAAGGTGTTGGCTAGACATGTGTGTCTCTCTTTTTTTCCAACTTATTGTAATGAAGAAGTAATTTACCATCAAAGACACTCTGACACATTGTGACAACCAACCCCATCAAGGGGTCGGTTGTCACACACTATGGGGTTGTTTGTCACAATGTTATCTTAATGGGAAAAATCTTAAAAAGAAGGCAAGGAGGCAGAACCAAATTTGAATGTTTAATTGCATTGTCAAGTTGACAAATAGGCCTACATAACTTACTGTAGCCTTGGCAGCTGGTCTAGTTTGGGATGCACTGGGTTGTTTTGATTTTGTTGCCCTTTTTTCTTTTGCTTGCTAGCTGCCTTTTCCTGCTCTATTCTTTCCTTCTCTGGGGTGTCAGTGAGGATACAGCTTGACAATTTCTTTCGTTATTGGGTTCCTTTTCTGGCTGCAGCCTTGAGATAACATGTGACAACCAACCCCCCAAAAAATTTGACGACCAACCCCAACTTGAATTTCTTGCTAGCATCAAGGCCAACAACCATCTGACAACTAATTAGCTTGCTAACCACAATCTAAACTATAGTTTACCCTTCACACTTTCTGAGGGTAACAAGTGTTTTGTTATAAACCCATTGTGTAAAAGCCTAGAAGAAAAATACTGAGAAGCAAAATATTTTGAATTTGACATGAAAAACACAAAACATCCTCTCACCTGAAATGCAGCTGTCTTCCTCCAAGGAAGTCTATGTATGTGACCTCTGATCCCAATTCTGGACCTTTTTTATATCAACATTTCAGAGCTAGCGCGCTCTGGTGGCGAGATATAACGAATGTGACATCCAACCCATGTGACAAATTACCCCGTTCTCCCCTACATATATACTGTATACAGTGCATATGGAAAGTGTGTGTGTGTGTATATATATTGAAATGAGCTGATGATTGTTATCTTGAGTTTCTAACTGCACAAATTGTTTTGTTTATTCACTAAAGTCTGAGTCTTGGAAGTTACAGATGTCTGCTTTCATAACAGGTGAAACATAAGAACACTAGATTACATTCTTATTGTCATGTTTTGGCAATGGTTGCCATATGTCTATGGCAGAGATGGTACAGAGCCTAACAAACACGTAGACTACATACATACAATATACATAATATAACAACCTTACTTTTCATGCTTGTTCCCAGCCAAAGATGTACACAAATAATTTCATGTGTGCAACAATGAACACTGGCTACACATGTTGTAGAGTACAACAACACGTTAAACAATACAAATTCATTATTTTTCCACTGATCAGATCAAGCAGATAATATCAGCAAGGCAAATCAAGGGCCAGGACACTGTAAGTCAGTGAAGATCACTTGAGGATCTGGGGCCTCATTTATAAATGTGGCAAATGCACATAAGACGGTGCACACAATTTCAACACAAACATTGGGATTTATAAAAAACAAACTTGACAGGAGAATGTGAGGTCCTCCACGGGCGTACGCACAGAAACAGATTTCCCTTTCTGTCGGAGTTTGCCACAATCACCTTCATGCACTCAGTAAATTATATTAATTTGGGGTGTTTTAAGGACTATTTATGGGTAAATACGGGCGTTACGTGAAACCTGCAAAGGCTGTGCCACATTTGGAGCGGATTGTGATTTATGAAGGGAAATACGCGTAGGACGTGAGTGTGCACTGAGGCCCCAGATAATTGCAACTGTGACAATAAAGCTTCCCCATATTCTTAGGAGGAAATAAAGATTTTGCTTTTGTAGTCAAGTCCTAAGGTCACATTTTGTGAGGTTGGTTTTGTATACTGTATGTATAGAACATGCCTGTTCATGTTTTGTTTCTAAAAGCCATCTGTTGTTTTATTGATCACTCCTGGGACTAAAGAGGTGCTTTACATGTGTAGGGGAGAACGGGGTAAGTAGGCACACTTTTTACTCTAGTGAGAATTGCTTATCACATAAACATCTTTCAATAGTCATTCCTATATTAAATTGAAGCTTAAGGTGTTGGCTTGAAATGTGTACCCCTCACTTTTTCTATTGTATTGTAATAAAGAAGAAATTAATCATCAAAGACACCCTTACACATTGTGACAACCAACCCCATCAAGGGGTCGGTTGTCAAACACTATGGGGTTGTTTGTCACAATGTAATCTTAATGGGAATAATCTTAAAAAGAAGGCAAGAAAGTAGAACTAAATTTGAAAGTTTAATTGCATTGTCAAGTTGACAAATAGGCCTACATAACGTTCTGTAGCCTTGGCAGCTGGTCTAGTTTGGGATGCACTGGGTTGTTTTGATTTTGTTGCCCTTTTTTCTTTTGCTTGCTAGCTGCCTTTTCCTGCTCTATTCTTTCCTTCTCTGGGGTGTCAGTGAGGATACAGCTTGACAATTTCTTTCGTTATTGGGTTCCTTTTCTGGCTGCAGCCTTTGGATAACATGTGACAACCAACCCCCCAAAAAATTTGACGACCAACCCCAACTTGAATTTCTTGCTAGCATCAAGGCCAACAACCATCTGACAACTAATTAGCTTGCTAACCACAATCTAAACTATATCTTACCCTTCACACTTTGTATGAGTAACAAGTGTTTTGTGATAAACCCATTGTGTAAAAGAAAAATACTGAGTCCACTGACACTTTTATCAATGGGGAGACTATTCAGGTTGTTACAAACTACAAATACCTTGGCATTGTACTGGACAACAAGCTTAAATGGGACTCATGGACTGATCTTTTGCACACTAAGACACAGCAAAGAATGTACTTTCTAAAGAAAATGCTTGTTTTTAATGTAAATAACAAAATGCTCCAAATGTTTTATACTGCATTCATTGAAAGTGTTTTAACCTTCTGTATTGTCTGCTGGTTTGGAAATGCCACCGAGTCACAGAAAAAGACAATCAGAAAAACAGTTACAACTGCCAGCAGGTTACTTGGGATCATACTACCGAGCATTGAACACATTTACAAAGACAGACTGGTGAAAAAGGCCAATAACATTGTATGTGACTGTACACACCCCCTGGCATCCCATTTTAAACTACTGCTATCTGGTCGTCGTTTCTGCGTACCCCTTATGACCAAGAACAGATCCAAATTCTCTTTTGTACCACAAGCCATAAAAGCCTTAAATCAGTCAAAATAAGCTAGATGTCCAGCTGGCCTGGTCATGTCCAAAGGTGTATAGTGTATTGTAGTGTGTAATGTATGTTCTTCATGTTATGTCTGTCGGTGTCTGATGTATGGACTATCTGTTTGTGTCATTTGTCTGATGTCACGTCATGAAGTGCGACTGTGCCACAAACCCAACTGCCCCACGGGGACAATGACGTTTTCTACTACTACTACTAAATAAGCAAACATCTTATAATGAAGCTATTGTCCTTGTCTGCAGGTGAAGTTGCATTAATGGCAGCATAGGAATGGTTCAGATTTATTCCATTATTTAGAATCCCAGCAGCAATGATCTTCTCTTTTATCTCCACCTAGAGCTCTCAGTACTTTCCTCAACATGCTTGCTGAGGATGCAAAGAGAGTGTTTACAAAGGGTCTTCAATGGGTTTGAACACATCACTGTGATATCATAAGGGGATTGAAAATGTGGCACATTTATTATTTATTTATTTATTTTTTATTTATTATTCTTTCGGACAATTCCACACAATACACAATTTTCTCTTGCAAATATTCATACATCATACTTTGTGTTGTCCGAAGGGAGACGGAAGAAGCCAAAGGCTTATCAGGTCCCGCCCCCATTTTCATCAAATTCGGATTCAGATACACAGATTACTGTTACAAAATAAAAATAAAACAAACAAAAAACATTATTTTTTAAAGAATTATTTAAGAACACTAAAACATTTTGTTTGCAATGCAATGAAGCTTCTGTTTTAATTTTACTGCAGTCAAAGTACTGTAAACAAATCATAGTTTTCTAATCAGGTTATACTTTGAGCAAATCAGGATCGAATTAAATGTTCATTGAAATTAGATGCATATGTTTATTGTTTGATTAAATTAAATACAGTTTTGCTCATGAAATTCTCCATGTCAGATGCCGTAAAGTTGTACACATTGTCTTGCTTTTTTAATTGACTCAAACGGATCCACATGGGAAATGTACTTTCATAAAATTCTCATGATATTTAAAAAATGACAGCTTTAGTTCAAATGTGGACTTTTCATTAATGTATTTCATCAGTTCATTCAAAATGTATTGGGCTATTGACTGTTGTGGTAGAAATATGAAATAAAGACCATCAAACAATGCTGTTCTTTTGGAGTGTTATTAATATAACCAAACCGTTGCTAAAGGGTTCAGTCACACAGATAAACGTTGCCTACACCCTGAGAAATCAGTGTGATGCACAATCTGCTAAGGAATAAGATACAGAAACCATTCAGCGCTGGTATTAGTTCAAGGATACATTTTAATGTGGTGGAAAGTTAATAGTGTATAAAAAAAATGTAGTTTTAGTATCCTTATGTATTATAGTTTGAGATTAATGTGTGATTATAGAATAAAGTAAAAATGTTGTAAAATAATAAACAAAGTTATTCATTGATGACATTGCCTCGACTGAGTTTGAGTAAAGGTCAGTCTAACTGGCCACTAAGGGCCAACGTGGCAGGATGCAGTTATAACGTGTATACCTTCCTTGTAGGAGAGATGATAAGAACTGGTGATGTTAATTCCGTTATTATATTGCGCTATGAAGTCATTGGGGTGTGAAGATCTGCAGCACTGTGTTGCAGTCATAATCATTAAAGAGTATAGCAAATTTCCACGACCCTGTGCTCGCAGAACAGACACATTTGATGGTTACTGCTAAATCTGCAAAACTGAATAAAAAAAGCCTAAATGCAGCAATAAGTAAATCAAACTTATCTTTCCCAATCATAGTATTATAGTAAGGGATATTAACATATGTTTTTGTTTGTTTTACAAATTGCTGTGCATATCATTTTCAGTTTTAAAGAAGCCATCTGTTGTTAGACAGAACACCAGTGGGACTTAAAGAGGTGCTTAGTAGATGTATATGTACAAGGTCGGGTTCTATATTCCTTTTTTGGGCTGGATAGAAAATCCTTGTGTGCTTGTTACCAGGACAAACAACTACATTTACCCATAATTATCTAATTTGTGCAACAATACAGATCATACGGATTATAGAAGTTTGCAGAATGCAAAAAGTTTGTTTTTCACTACATCATATTTAACAACACAAACACATTCTTTGACCATTGAACACGCAGATCATAATCATATTTGATATATTACATTAGCATTTCAATCAGGGGCAACTTCATGAATCAAAGGTTTAATCAATGGACAATTCATTTATTGAAATGTGCTGAAGATATTACAAGAGTCTTAGGCGATTAGACTCCATCGCAAAATCATCTGAAAGGGGCAGCGAAATCCTGTGCTGAGCAGAATACCACCCCGATGGAGCCTGGACACTGGTGGTGGTGAAGAGGTGAAGGTCTGGAGATGAGGTGATGAGGACTGGAGGTGAATGGGGTGGAGGAGGGTTGCATCCATCATTGGAATTGCATCGATCGCTGAAATGACTGCAAGTTTAGGAAGGTTTTAAATGTTTGACAGGAACAAGGTGATTGGCCCACAGATGTTAAGGTGAATATGATAGGTTTAAGCTAATAGAGAACCTCCCATAATGAGCTGATGCACCCTGCGTTCCTAATCGCATACTCTTTCTTTTTTCTATTCTACATAGTACATACTACATCCAACGATAAAAATAATCTAGTTAGGATGCAGTAGGCATACTATTGGGACATATTTTACTTATTTATTTCATCATAACATTGCGCCTTGATCTTGCCTTTTGCTTTTATATCTGTCGCATCCCTGTTTGTTTTCATATGGAGGCTCCGTCGATGTGACGTCAGTTCAGTTGCAAACCGGATTATGGGTCACAATCGCCAAAATAGGATGCAGTTTAACACTAAAAATATTGGCCAGATGTAGTAGACATCCGGGTACTTCTAACCATCCTAAATCTGGCCACAAGAATTGGCGCATCCTAAACCCTTTTTCTTTCATACTAAATAGTAGAAAGTATGCGATTTGGAAGGCAGGGTTTGTTGAGCAGAACTAGGTGAGAGTGTGAATGGAACTGAGGGAGGAATCAAATAAAAAACACAGCGCAGATAGTCAGTATTCCTGTCTGAAGTTTTGATAAGCTTCATTGGTGTGTGAGAGATTATCTAGCCAGTGCATTAACAACATTAATCCATTATTGGAAGATAGCAAAAGGACAGTTGTTCCTCAGGTGTGTCTTAACACAGTGATTCTCCGTATAGATTTGCCATTTTACTGTTGGCTAGGAGGAGGCTCTGCCTTAAAGGGAACAATACGTTTACATTCTATACCTTTAGATAGGCAGGACAAGTCAAGTTTCTTTAAATAGACCGGTATCATATGCACCAATGTCTCAAAAAGGCTCAAAACCAAGATTTTAGTAAAACATTTACATGAATATATAATCAGAATCAGCTTTATTGGCCAGGTGTGCGTAAACAAACAAGGAATTTGACTTCGGCAACCATTTGCTCTCCAAGTACAACATTCACTAAAAACTAAAACATTAAAAATACTGTTAAGTAAACATTACAAATTAACAAAAACGAATACACAACAACAATTCAAGAGATGGAAGAAATGGTGCAATCAGTCAGTTAGTGATTAAGAATTGAATTTAAAAATATATATATATATATATACATACACGGTATATATATATATATACACACACGGTCAGATTTTAAGAATTACAATATAAAAAAATTAAAAAAAACACTTCAGGAAAGGGGAAAACCAGCCCTGCTTATGCTTTTTATCACAACTTAATGACTAAGACTAATTAACAAATTTAACTACTAATGATTCCAAATAAGTTGTAAGGCATAGACCAGCGCAGCAGTGTAATTCCCATGGTAGACTACAGGGGGAGTACAATTATGTAATAACATGTTTCTTGTAAATCAACTGCTTTACATGTGTGGTAACCATAGGTAAGATTACCTTCTATGCCTGACAACGCCACCTCCAATTTGATGGGCAGGAGGAACCCGTTTACATTAGCTATAAGTGTGTCGTTTTTACCGATGTATCTTCCCCTAACATGAACAATGAAATGGAGGCATGAATTGGTGCAAAAATATATCTTATTTATTGAAGACTATAGATTAAAACCCTCTTAAGAGAGGGATGCAATAGTAGACGTCTCAGATGACAGCATTACTCTCCTTTTGGTATAAAAAGGTCTGGTCCGCACGTGCACGCTGAATAGCCACTGTGGAGGACAAAAGAAACGAAAGCAACAAAAGCCAACACCAAACAAAACGGGAAAACACATGCACTATCTACAACATATGTAACATAAGAAGTAAATAAGAAATGTGCATTTAGCAGTACAATAAAGTGTCAAACCGTGCAGTCCCACCACAGAAAGCTTAGACATGTGTCGCCACGGGCAACAGAGATCCCTGAAATGTAGAAGGGGAGTAATCTGAGTCACAAAATTCTAGCCATAAGAGCTACTGATGGGTTCTACCAAAATAAAACAGACAAACATAAAGAAAATATAAAAACAGTAGAAAACAGTGGCTGGCCTGGTCCCTTTTAAAAGAACAAAACAAAGTAACAATTAGTTGCCAGCCCGATGGTATAATCAGCAAATATTGTCACAATGTAGATTAGCCTACTTTGTATGAGTATCCTCAACATACACACTAGTCCTGCCTGTGGCCCAGCAATTCAGGAAGGAGGGGTGAGGGACTTCCACTCAACATAAAAATAAGATTATAAAAAACCATGGCTAAAAGCAAAATAAAATACAACATAACATGTGTGCTTAGTTTACCCGTAATGAGGCTTCTTACTGGCCACAGCAACCCTTTGTCACGTTCAGTGACCTGAAACAATACAATAAAAACAACGGGTGATTTAAAACGGACATGTAGCCTACTAAAAACAATGCAGTAGCGCAACAGGTTATAGAACAGGTGGTTAAAACACTCGGAATTACCTGCCAGAACTGGCCCCAGTTCTCTCCGTTAAGAGAGGAAACGTGTGTCCTTATATCGCTAGGCAGCACAGTAGTACAGGCATTTTGTGAGAAAATATGGGTGGACCTCTCAAAAATTGCAACAGAAGCCATTTCAACTGTTTTTGACTCATGAATATGTAATTAATAACATACTAAAAGTCTTAAGGAATCCAAGTGGTGGAAAGTTATTTTCTAAGGGGTTTCTTAACCACACCTTTATGTCAATTTTCGGCTTCCTAAAGTACTGTTTTAAGGTAGAGGGGATATGTGCAAAATTGTTAACCTTTTCAGAAAAGCTTGAAACTTGGTACACTTATACAGTTTGGGGCTCTGAACATTTTCAGATATTAAAGCTCCCATATTATACACTTTTCGGTTCTATTATACACCATATTATATGGTCTTAGTGGTCACTAATACGTTTTTCTTTAATTGTTTGCTGAAAAAAACTTTCAGATAATTTATTGTACTATGCTGAAGTTCAGCTAATCTCACAATGGCCTATTTTTTAAAAAGAGCTGCAGCTCCCCTCGTAAATATACAATCTTTGCGCTGCCCCCGCCCCCTGTCCGGAAGCGAAGCCAGATACGCCTCGCCCTCTGTCTGTCAGGGCCGTGGACCAATAAGAAATAGGGGTGTGGGCTGCACAGTGGAAGCTTCTGGCTTTCCAGTTTGTGAGGTCAGAAAAGGGGAAAATTCTGACTGGAGTATATTGGGTGGGGGAGGGGTGGTGGTTTCAGAAAGGGGGATTCTGAGAAAAGGAGAGTGTTATTTTTTTAAATATTTTGGCAGTCTCTAGGCACACCGTGGACCCATGGATATGTTAGAACACATTTAAAAAGTGCATTTAGCATAATATGTGACCTTTAAGCCATTGCATAATTTAATCATGGTTGCCATGGAGACCATTTTACTTTCCGCCATAGCCTAATTATGCATTTTTCATCACAACTCCTGAACCAAACATAATACCACATAACTAGTGATGTCTTCATGGTCAGGGATTACTATGATACCACATAGGCCTACAACATCAGAAACAGTTAAGGTCAATAGTTAAGGGTGAATCCAATGTTAATTTTTATTTATTTATACATACATTCTTTTCTGATATCCACACAAATCGTTCATTACTGTCCAAATCAACCGACAACTTTGTTTAGCAAGAGATATGGTACAATGCATGTGAAAATAAATGATTAACTATGAAGTCATAATATTCATTTGATTTAATTTTCTTGTCATAAATGTATTAAACGTTTTCAAGATAACAATGTCAAGTTATTTTTGGGTAATTTTTGCCTTTATTAGTTAGAGAGAGAGATCAGAACCATATGACCCGACAGCAGACCTGGAACTCATATGGAAATCTGCCATCCTGTTTGTCTCACAAAGGCCAGCATGGTCTAGTATGATGCAATTTGCACAGCATGGCAATCACCTGGGGAAAACATCCTTTGTGTTTACCCCATTGGTTGATATGAGACGTAGTGACCCTACATGCATCTACTCCGCATGTAAGTTCATATGTGAACATGCCCACTACCACAATTCTACCCCAATCATCAAATTTTATCAACCACTGGTGGAAGGCATTTCTTATGAAAGCAGCTGAGCCAGAGGTTAGTGACATGGGGGCTTCCACACTGATATTAGTTGTTGGGGTCCATTGGGCATGTTATGGTTGATGCTGGCAAGAGGAAGTGATAATGATTTTCTATGCAGCCGTTGTGCACATTATGACAGGGAAGATGCTAGGATTGGATTTGCATTGAAAGAGTCCTTAATTGCCTGATTCTGCCTGATGCACTTGTTGTAACTCCCCATTAGCTGCAAGGAGATCCAAAATACTATGATGAAGAGATGTCATCAGCAGATGATACCTGCTGGAGATCGTTTATAAAACTCTGGTGTCAATTAAGTTGCTGCAATATATGCAAAGCTGATAGACGATGTCTGCAGAGAAGGCTTGCCATTCTGATGTAATTCTCAGAATAAGATGACTTCTCAAATGCAAAACTGAATCCTTAAAATCCATTGGTAGACATATTTTGCAAGGTTCTGAGAATTGGGAAACAATATCAGAAATGCTTCCTTTCATGACAGTATCAGGGCATAATCTCTACACAAAATCAGCTCACATCTACAGTATGTGCAGACAGGGCCGCCCATAAGGGGTATACACGTGTGAAAGCTTTCTAGGGCCCAGCCACTTGGGGGGCCCATGGTCTTTGGAAGCCAAGAACCTACCTAGATAACCTTTATTTTTAGATTTTTAGATATTTATGTCAATATCTATTCAAAGTTGGGTGTTTACACAGAGCCGCGGCTCCGCTAAAGGCCATTTAAAAAGCAGTAGAAAAGCTACTTGTGTCTGGGTGTGGTTGTGAAAAGTATTTGGACCCCATGAAAAAACAGGTTGGGTACCTTTTGTAGTTCTTCTACATTCTTATAAACAGGACAGGCTAGTTACTCTGTCATTGTCCTGAGTCTACAAACAGGTTTAAATTATCTCTTCCCATAAAATACATAATATTTCCCTTTGGGGACTATAACTTCTAAAGGCTTTGACATAAGTCTTCAGGTTGACACGGCCAGCCAGGTCTGACCAGTTTTTCAGAAACCTGGCCAATCGACCAACCAGCCCGGTCCTACCACAATGAAGCTGACGAGCAGCATCATCCTGTTTTAATCATTGTAACCACCAAGGTCCTGCTTTCTGTATTGTTTCTAAAAATAAAAAATGAAAATAGACCTTAAAAAGTTCTTAATGCAGAGAAAGATACAAGGCACAAAGAAGTTGGAAATAACTGAAGGAACAGATTTGTGTTCAAAGATTAAGACATTTTTTGTGATGATTTCAGTAATGTTTTCAGTAATTTTGCAGTGATGAGAGCAGAATGAACTAAGCCTAAATGTTGCAACCAAATATAGGCCAACTTTATAGTTTTGAAGGGTAGGTTTGGTTATTCATGTAGAGAACCGCCTTTTTTTCTTTTTTGTGTGAAGAATTTGTTGTTGATGTTAATTTTTTTTTTTCACATATTAATAGCAATTTAATCCAAATAACGTTACAGTTTACACACACACACACAGATGGCTTTGTAAGTGAGAATGTGTTTTTTTTTTTTTTTTGTTTTTTTGTTTTTCTTTCAAAGGTTTTTTTATTAAATGTTAATAATAACACAATTGTAGCACATCAAGTACAAATTTTTTCCCCTTTTTCTCCCGAACATACCCCATCCACATCCCACCCTCACACCCAACAACACAAAACACACACTTCAGAAATCGTTTGAAAAACTGATGTCCAGAACTCAGTCAAGGTGGGACACAACCAGTACATGTGAAAGAGTGATGCCGGTGCGCTCTTACAGCTATCACAGGTCGGGTCTACATCGGGGAACATACGAGCTAATTTGGTTTTAGATATGTGGATACGATGTACTACTTTAAATTGCACAAGAGCATGTCGGGCGATATCAGAAACAATATCAGAAATGCTTCCTTTCATGACAGTATCAGGGCATAATCTCTACACAAAATCAGCTCACATCTACAGTATGTGCAGACAGGGCCGCCCATAAGGGGTATACACGTGTGAAAGCTTTCTAGGGCCCAGCCACTTGGGGGGCCCATGGTCTTTGGAAGCCAAGAACCTACCTAGATAACCTTTATTTTTAGATTTTTAGATATTTATGTCAATATCTATTCAAAGTTGGGTGTTTACACAGAGCCGCGGCTCCGCTTAAGGCCATTTAAAAAGCAGTAGAAAAGCTACTTGTGTCTGGGTGTGGTTGTGAAAAGTATTTGGACCCCATGAAAAAACAGGTTGGGTACCTTTTGTAGTTCTTCTACATTCTTATAAACAGGACAGGCTAGTTACTCTGTCATTGTCCTGAGTCTACAAACAGGTTTAAATTATCTCTTCCCATAAAATACATAATATTTCCCTTTGGGGACTATAACTTCTAAAGGCTTTGACATAAGTCTTCAGATTGACACGGCCAGCCAGGTCTGACCAGTTTTTCAGAAACCTGGCCAATCGACCAACCAGCCGGGTCCTACCACAATGAAGCTGACGAGCAGCATCATCCTGTTTTAATCATTGTAACCACCAAGGTCCTGCTTTCTGTATTGTTTCTAAAAATAAAAAATGAAAATAGACCTTAAAAAGTTCTTAATGCAGAGAAAGATACAAGGCACAAAGAAGTTGGAAATAACTGAAGGAACAGATTTGTGTTCAAAGATTAAGACATTTTTTGTGATGATTTCAGTAATGTTTTCAGTAATTTTGCAGTGATGAGAGCAGAATGAACTAAGCCTAAATGTTGCAACCAAATATAGGCCAACTTTATAGTTTTGAAGGGTAGGTTGGTTTGGTTATTCATGTAGAGAACCGCCTTTTTTTCTTTTTTGTGTGAAGAATTTGTTGTTGATGTTAATTTTTTTTTTTTTTCACATATTAATAGCAATTTAATCCAAATAACGTTACAGTTTACACACACACACACAGATGGCTTTGTAAGTGAGAATGTGTTTTTTTTTTGTTTTTTTTTTGTTTTTCTTTCAAGGGTTCTTTTATTAAATGTTAATAATAACACAATTGTAGCACATCAAGTACAAATTTTTTCCCCTTTTTCTCCCGAACATACCCCACCCACATCCCACCCTCACACCCAACAACACAAAACACACACTTCAGAAATCGTTTGAAAAACTGATGTCCAGAACTCAGTCAAGGTGGGACACAACCAGTACATGTGAAAGAGTGATGCCGGTGCGCTCTTACAGCTATCACAGGTCGGGTCTACATCGGGGAACATACGAGCTAATTTGGTTTTAGATATGTGGATACGATGTACTACTTTAAATTGCACAAGAGCATGTCGGGCGATATCAGAAACAATATCAGAAATGCTTCCTTTCATGACAGTATCAGGGCATAATCTCTACACAAAATCAGCTCACATCTACAGTATGTGCAGACAGGGCCGCCCATAAGGGGTATACACGTGTGAAAGCTTTCTAGGGCCCAGCCACTTGGGGGGCCCATGGTCTTTGGAAGCCAAGAACCTACCTAGATAACCTTTATTTTTAGATTTTTAGATATTTATGTCAATATCTATTCAAAGTTGGGTGTTTACACAGAGCCGCGGCTCCGCTTAAGGCCATTTAAAAAGCAGTAGAAAAGCTACTTGTGTCTGGGTGTGGTTGTGAAAAGTATTTGGACCCCATGAAAAAACAGGTTGGGTACCTTTTGTAGTTCTTCTACATTCTTATAAACAGGACAGGCTAGTTACTCTGTCATTGTCCTGAGTCTACAAACAGGTTTAAATTATCTCTTCCCATAAAATACATAATATTTCCCTTTGGGGACTATAACTTCTAAAGGCTTTGACATAAGTCTTCAGGTTGACACGGCCAGCCAGGTCTGACCAGTTTTTCAGAAACCTGGCCAATCGTCCAACCAGCCGGGTCCTACCACAATGAAGCTGACGAGCAGCATCATCCTGTTTTAATCATTGTAACCACCAAGGTCCTGCTTTCTGTATTGTTTCTAAAAATAAAAAATGAAAATAGACCTTAAAAAGTTCTTAATGCAGAGAAAGATACAAGGCACAAAGAAGTTGGAAATAACTGAAGGAACAGATTTGTGTTCAAAGATTAAGACATTTTTTGTGATGATTTCAGTAATGTTTTCAGTAATTTTGCAGTGATGAGAGCAGAATGAACTAAGCCTAAATGTTGCAACCAAATATAGGCCAACTTTATAGTTTTGAAGGGTAGGTTGGTTTGGTTATTCATGTAGAGAACCGCCTTTTTTTCTTTTTTGTGTGAAGAATTTGTTGTTGATGTTAATTTTTTTTTTTCACATATTAATAGCAATTTAATCCAAATAACGTTACAGTTTACACACACACACACACAGATGGCTTTGTAAGTGAGAATGTGTTTTTTTTTTTGTTTTGTTTTTTGTTTTTCTTTCAAAGGTTTTTTTATTAAATGTTAATAATAACACAATTGTAGCACATCAAGTACAAATTTTTTCCCCTTTTTCTCCCGAACATACCCCACCCACATCCCACCCTCACACCCAACAACACAAAACACACACCACAAGAAACAAAAACAAACAATAAATATGAAAAAAAAACACACACAAAGAAATAAAATTTAATCAAATAAAAAGGGGGGGGGGGGGGGGTAGCTACTCTTCAATTAATGTGGTCGGTTTCTTAAAATAGTCTAGGAAGGGGCGCCATATTTTATGAAATTTAGTCTCAGATCCCTGGGTAGTGCAACAAATTTTTTCCAGATTCATACATGACATAATGTCTCTAATCCAATGTGAGTGGGAAGGAGGAGCAGGATCTTTCCACTTGAGTAGGATAGTCCTGCGAGCAAGTAGAGGTGAAGGCCAGGGGCCTGTTTCAGGTAGCTGGTTTTGAGGCAACCCAGAGTTTGTTCGCTCTGAGTTGGTGGAAACTCTGGGTTTTCCGTTTCAGGTAGCAGGTTCAGCGCAACCGAGAGTCAGTTACTGCGGCAACATACGCCGTGGGTCTAACCTGCTGGATAGGTGGTTAGACCTACCCGAGTTTGTTTTCACTTTACGCTGCAGCTCCGACTGAAGAAAGAGTGTCACTGTCACACGCGTCCCTGTACAGTTTGAAGCAAAATCACTCTATAGAAATCTCCATCGGGATGTTTTTATCATTTCCTGATGATTTTACGTTTGACCAATCATTTATCTGATCAGTAGCCTTGTTCTCAGCCCTCGTGTTGTTCATATAGGCGGCCACCTTACACATCGTGACATGCTCTACATTCAGATTAATAAACCTATTTGTAGCCTATTGTATGTTTTTTAACGTCTGTGCCACTGAACAGATTTATGTCAGGTGGATTCATGTAACGCTGCGGCTGCACGCGATCGTTGTAGTTCACTTGTGCGATCCTAAAGTCACAGACAAGCCTCGTTAAATAGCCTAATATGAATATAAAAATTATATAATAATTTAAACTGTGATCACTTGAGGAAAATGGATCTGGTAATAAATCAATCAGGCTCTTCAATGGAAACTGTCACCTAATGTGTCTTGACGTTAATGTATTTCACTCCCCATTTAAAAGAAGCGACAGTCTGTTCTGTTTACTGCACAGTAGGCTTTAGGCACTGTAAGCAATGCTGTGCCGCGCCAGCTTTATTACTTTACAGCTGATATGCGTAACTTTTTAAAATAGACTATGGCTTCTCATACGGAAGAGAAATGATTATCTTGACAAAAAATGTTTGCTCTGTTTTTTTCTGAATTGCCGAGGAGATTAGATCAGAGTTATGAGACAATATCCCGTTAATTCTTCTCCATAGGTTACCATAAGCTCATTCGTTAATATTTCTAACTCTAGTGGGAGGAGCGGAGATTTCTTTTTTTCTTTTTTGAGAAGTGGAGAAGTGGGAGGATCAATCATTTGTTTCTTCTGTTTCCATGGTGAATCATGTTATCAGCGATCCATTGACGATGGCTTTTATGCACACGCTCCACCCAGAGTGAACACGCTCAGAGTTGATAAACCCAACGCTGATCCACTGTTCTGAAACCGAAAACCCAGAGTTGCTTATCAACCCTGCGCTCTGAGTTGACCAACTCAGAGCGCAGGATTAAACCCAGAGTATGTAAAACCAGCTACCTGAAACAGGCCCCAGTACTCTCAGCTTCACTTTGGGTAAGCCCGAATTTGGTGCAATGCCAAAAATTGCAGTGAAAGGGTTTGGCTTAATTTGATGCTGAAGTACTTCAGAAATCGTTTGAAAAACTGATGTCCAGAACTCAGTCAAGGTGGGACACAACCAGTACATGTGAAAGAGTGATGCCGGTGCGCTCTTACAGCTATCACAGGTCTGGTCTACATCGGGGAACATACGAGCTAATTTGGTTTTAGATATGTGGATACGATGTACTACTTTAAATTGCACAAGAGCATGTCGGGCGCACATGGAGGTAGAGTGTATCCGATCCAGGACTGAATCCCACATGTGATCTGTGAAGGCAGAACCTAGGTCCTGCTCCCACAGGGTTCTTATAGCTGCTATTAATGAGGGGCTACGCAACTTCAAAATAAGGTTGAAAAACACAGAAATTGAGCCTTTTAATGTGGGGTTTACAGAAAGAAACAAATCAACATGATTGGCTGGCGGTTTATAAGGGAATTGGGGAATTAACTTCTGCGTAAAATGCCTGATTTGCAGAAATCGGAAAAAATTTGACTTTTCGATACCAAAATGTTTTGTCAATTGGGAAAAACTAGCAAATAGATCATTAATAAATAAATCACCGATGCATTTTAAGCCTTTTTTATGCCAGATCTTGAATGCACCATCCACCGTCGAGGGAATAAATAAATGATTAGCTGCAATTGGGCTGAAAAGTGAAAAATTCTGCATTCCAAAATTCTTCCTAAATTGTGTCCAGATTCGAAGGGAGTGCTTAATCACGGGATTACTGTTGGGAATAGCCGAAGAGAGTGGAAGTGCGGCGCTTAAGAGGGCAGATAGAGACAATGGGCTAACAGCGCTGGACTCCATTGTTACCCATACTGGGGCTGAGTCGTCAAGGTGAAAATGCACCCAATACACTAAAGAACGGATATTAGCAGCCCAGTAATAGTATTGGAAATTAGGGAGGGCCATTCCGCCTGTTTGTTTTGGTCTTTGAAGAAATGCTTTCCTTAACCGAGGGTGTTTACCATTCCAAATATAATTTATCATTAAAGAGTCAAGGGCCTGAAAAAAGGATTTGGGGAGAAAGATGGGGAGACATTGGAATAGATATAGGAACTTTGGGAGTAATGTCATTTTAATTGAATTTATTCTGCCTATGAGAGAGAAAGCCAGAGGAGACCACTTCGATAATATTTGCTTCGCCTGATCCAATAATTTGAGGAAGTTCGATTTAAATAGGTTTTTAAAATTTCTGGTGAAACATACCTCAAGGTAACTCAGATGGTCTGTCACCACTTTGAGTGGGAGAGCTGTGTAATCAAGTTTAAGAGCTTCTTTATTAATCGGAAAGAGTTCGCTCTTGCTCAAGTTAAGTTTATAGCCAGAAAACTGACTAAAGACCTCCAACACAGAAAGTGCCTCCGGTAAAGAGGTGGCTGGCTTGGCGACAAACAAAAGTAAGTCATCGGCGTATAATGATACCTTATGTTCAATTCCTCCTCTCCATATCCCCTGAATCTGTTTGTTACCTCTGATGGCAATCGCAAGTGGTTCGATTGCAATAGCAAAAAGGAGTGGGCTCAAAGGACAACCCTGCCGGGTCCCACGGTGCAGATCAAAACTACTTGAGTAACGGCTGTTTGTTAATACTGAGGCAGAAGGGCATGCATATAATAATTTAACCCAAGAAGTGAAAACAGGACCCAAACCGAATTTCTCAAGGGTGAAAAACAAATAATTCCATTCTACTCTATCAAATGCTTTTTCAGCATCCATAGAAGCGAGGCATTCTGATTCAATATTTCTGGGGGAATATAAAATGTTCATTAGCCGGCGGATATTATAAAATGATTGGCGTCCCTTTATAAACCCAGTTTGGTCGGGGGATATGATAGAAGGGAGAACATCCTCCAATCTGTGGGCGAGAATTTTAGCAAGTATCTTCACATCCGTATTTAATAGTGAAATTGGTCGGTATGATGCACAATCTAGAGGATCTTTATCCTTTTTTAACAACAGGGAAATACAGGCCTGGTAGAACCAAGGCGGGAGTTTACCTGAGTCAAATGAGTCTGAGAATACTGAACATAAAAAAGGCTATAATTCGGCTGAAAATTTCTTAAAAAAGTCAGATGGAAGTCCGTCTGGACCAGGAGATTTGCCTGATTGCATAGATGTTATTGCTGCAATAATTTCCCTCTGAGTAATAGGTGCCTCAAGGCTATGTCTCAGGTCTTGAGAAAGGGAAGGCATGTTTAGGTTACTGAAAAAGGTTTCCATCACCGCTGCGTCTACTATACAATCAGAACTATACAAATTTGAATAGAATGTTTTGAACTTTTCGTTTATCGATTTCTGATCTGATGTTGTACACCCACTGTCTGTCCGTATTCCAGGGATGAGTTGCTTTGCTCTAAATCCGCGCAGTTGATTGGCCAGGAGTTTGCCAATCTTGTCACCATGCTCGTAAAAAGTACTTCTGCTCCTAAGCAACTGGTCAGCAACCTGACGAGAGGAAAGAAGGTTGAATTCTGTCTGAAGTTTTAAACGTTCTTTGTAAAGTTCAGATGAAGGTGAATTAGCATACTGTCTGTCTATGTTCAGAATCTGATCAGCAATTTCAGTTTGTTTCTGTTTTGTACACTTATTTTTGTATGCTGCAAATGATATAATTTCACCTCTCAAATAGGCTTTCAGGGCTTCCCAAATTGTCGCATCTGGTGTTTTATTTATACTCAAAAAAGTTTTAATTTGTGTAGAGATGTGTGAAAGAAAACTCTCATCTGTGAGCAACAATGGATCGAGTCTCCACTGCCTTCTTGTATACTCAACGTCAGGGAAAGCCAGTTGAAGGAGCAGAGGAGCGTGATCAGAGATCACAATACTTTCATAACTGCATGACTTAAGGTCTGACATCAATGAATTATCAACAAAAAAATAATCAATTCGGGTGTAAGTGTGGTGGACATGTGAAAAGAATGAATATTCTCTTCCTGTGGGGTATAAAAACCTGTATGGATCAGAGAGGCTATAATCAGCAAGAAATGATTTGATATAACCTGCAGATCTGCTAAGAGTGGCAGGTTTGGGGGAAGAGCGATCTAAGACTGGATCTAGATAACAATTAAAATCCCCACCAAGAATAAGAGAATGGGAATTGAGATCGGGGAGTTGAGAAAAAAATCTCTTAAAGAATTCTACATCGTCGACGTTAGGCGCGTATAGACGTTGGCCAAGATGACTGACTTATTGTAAAGTTTGCCTGAAACAATAATAAAACGTCCATTTTTGTCTGATATAATGTTTTAGGACTCAAAAGGAATATTACTATCAATAAGGATAGCTGTGCCCCTGGCCTTAGCCCTGAAATTAGAATGAAAAAATTGTCCACACCAGCATTTACTTAGTCGCCCATGGTCAGAGTCATGCAAGTGGGTTTCTTGAAGGAAAACTATTCCAGCCCTGAGCCGTTTTAGGTGGGTTAAGACCTTACCCCTTTTCACTTGGTGATTAAGCCCCTTGACATTCCAACTAATTAAATTAAGATTTCCCTTCATCTAGCTCAGTTATAGTGAGAGTAAAAAGAGTTGCTCCGATAACAAAAAGAGTAGCAAAATACAGAGGAAGAAAAAAAACACACAAAAAAAAGGAAAACACAGATAACTGAAAACACAGCAGGTGCTAACCCATCAGCTGAACCCCCAGTTGACACCACCCCATCCCACCCAGAACCCACCCCATACATTGCTCTCAACAGCAAACCCCGAAAGACCCTTACTAGTCTCACAACAAACATTCCAAGCCTTAACTTTCTAGCCTATGCTAGCTTCCCACATAAGTCTTGTACAATTCACCCCATAACAGCTAGTAACACTATGAACAATCCAGCAAACTGTCAAAATGACAACACACATACCGTGCATAAACAAACATACCGTGCTCAACCAACAAATTCGAAATACAAAAAAAAGAACAAGGCGTGAGTTAGACAATCTGTCCAAATGGCAAAAAAATAAAAAGTAAAGAACAGACACGCTTATCTAGCAGTTTTAAAATAGAGATACGAATAAAAAAAAGCGAGTGAGCTAGACAATACGTCAAAATGACAAGCAACAAAAATGTCACGTTCACCCAGCTAATTTACTCATTGAAAAAAATAAATAAAAAATAAAATAAATTGCGTATAGTACCATCAGTCTAAGAGTTTGGCTGGGGATATGAAAAGAGCATTTGTCCACATTGTATACTCACAGCAGGCAATCGTATTTACTACGGACTCACACCCAGTGTAGATAAGTAGTTAGATGCTTCAGAGACGGACTGCAGCCACTTTCTCTCGCCGCTCTGGAGAGTAATGCGAAGCCTCGCTGTGAAGAGGAGAGAGGGACGGAGTCTGCGCTGATAAAGCACAGCCATGACCCGCTTGTATTTAGCCCGCTGCTTCACGACCTCCGCGCTGTAGTCCTCGTAGAACCGGAGCTTGTGGCCGTGGTATTCCAGCTCGCCCTGTTTACGTGCCTCCTTTGTTGATGTTAATTTTTAAGCGTTATTTATTTCAACAATACCACCATAATATTTCAAATGATTTATTGTCATGTGCAGAAATACAAAACAGTGCAATATTTGGTGCAGTCAATTAGTGTAAATGTATCTTATAACAGAAACTAGTAGCATAGAAAACGTGCAAATTGTGAAAAAACTTTTGCACATGACAATAAATCATTTGAAATATTTTGGTGGTATTGTTGAAATAAATAACGCTTAAAAATTAACATCGACAACAAATTCTTCACACAAAAAAGAAAAAAAAGGCGGTTCTCTACATGAATAACCAAACCAACCTACCCTTCAAAACTATAAAGTTGGCCTATATTTGGTTGCAACATTTAGGCTTAGTTCATTCTGCTCTCATCACTGCAAAATTACTGAAAACATTACTGAAGTCATTACAAAAAATTTCTTAATCTTTGAACACAAATCTGTTCCTTCAGTTATTTCCAACTTCTTTGTGCCTTGTATCTTTCTTTGCATTAAGAACTTTTTAAGGTCTATTTTTATTTTTTATTTTTAGAAACAATACAGAAAGCAGGACCTTGGTGGTTACGGCAATAATTAAAACGGGATGATGCTGCTCGTCAGCTTCATTGTGGTATGACCCGGCTGGTTGGTCAATTGGCCAGGTTTCTGAAAAACTGGTCAGACCTGGCTGGCCGTCAACCTGAAGACTTATGTCAAAGCCTTTTGTTTGTAGACTCAGGACAATGACAGAGTAACTAGCCTGTCCTGTTTATAAGAATGTAGAAGAACTGCAAAAGGTACCCAACCTGTTTTTTCATGGGGTCCAAATACTTTTCACAACCACACCCAGACACAAGTAGCTTTTCTACTGCTTTTTAAATGGCCTTAAGCGGAGCCGCGGCTCTGTGTAAACACCCAACTTTGAATAGATATTGACATACAAATCTAAAAATAAAGGTTATCAGGTTCTTGGCTTCCAAAGACCATGGGCCCCCCAAGTGGCTGGGCCCAGAAAGCTTTCACACTTGTATACCCCTTATGGGCGGCCCTGTCTGCACATACTGTAGATGTGAGCTGATTTTGTGTAGAGATTATGCCCTGATACTGTCATGAAAGGAAGCATTTCTGATATTGTTTCCCAATTCTCAGAACCTTGCAAAATATGTCTACCAATGGATTTTAAGGATTCAGTTTTGCATTCGAGAAGTCATCTTATTCTGAGAATCACATCAGAATGGCAAGCCTTCTCTGCAGACATCGTCTATCAGCTTTGCATATATTGCAGCAACTTAATTGACACCAGAGTTTTATAAACGATCTCCAGCAGGTATCATCTGCTGATGACATCTCTTCATCATAGTATTTTGGATCTCCTTGCAGCTAATGGGGAGTTACAACAAGTGCATCGGGCAGAATCAGGCAATTAAGGACTCTTTCAATGCAAATCCAATCCAAACATCTTCCCTGTCATAATGTGCACAACGGCTGCATAGAAAATCATTATCACTTCCTCTTGCCTTTGTGAGACAACCAGGATGGCAGTTTTCCATATGAGTTCCAGGTCTGCTGTCGGGTCATATGGTTCTGATCTCTCTCTCTAACTAATAAAGGCAAAAATTACCCAAAAATAACTTGACATTGTTATCTAAAACGTTTCATAAATGTATGGCAAGAAAATTAAATCAAATGAATATTATGACTTCATAGTTAATCATTTATTTGCACATGCATTGTACCATATCTCTTGTTAAACAAAGTTGTCGGTTGATTTGGACAGTAATGAACGATTTGTGTGGATATCAGAAAAGAATGTATGAATAAAAAAAAAAATTAACATTGGATTCACCCTTAACTATTGACCTTAACTGTCTCTGATGTTGTATGTGGTATCATAGTAATCCCTGACCATGAAAACATAGGGTTAGACATCACTAGTTATGTGGTATTATGTTTGGTTCAGGAGTTATGATGAAAAATGCATAATTAGGCTATGGCGGAAAGTAAAATGGTCTCCATGGCAACCATGATTAAATTTTGCAATGGCTTAATATCTGAAAATGTTCAGAGCCCCAAACTGTTTAAGTGTACCAAGTTTCAAGCTTTTCTGAAGGGGTTAACAATTTTGCACATATCCCCTCTACCATAAAACGGTACTTTAGGAAGCTGAAAATTGACATAAAGGTATGGTTAAGAAAACCCTTAGAAAATAACTTTCCACCACTTGGATTCCTTAAGACTTTTAGTAAGTTATGTATTACATATTCATGAATCAAAAACAGTTGGAATGGTTTCTGTTGCAATTTTTGAGAGGTCAGGTTATATAATGCCTGGACTACAGGGGTAGAGCCGAGGTGCACACAGCAAAGTAGCGAGAAGGAAGCTGTATCCCATTACAGAGACCACGCACTTGGTAGGACGCGGTCTCGCGGTCTATGAAGGCTATAGCCTATGAAGGCCGATTTTAAGGCCGGTTTTAAGGCCAACGAGCCTTGTTAAACGAGATGGTCTCCGCAGGTCTCCGTTTACGAGCATTTCCGGTTCACGTAACAAGCCGTTACCTTGCGTGACGACTCGCCGCTCCTGTGCTGCCTAGCAACCCTGATTGCTGCCAACGGAGACAGCCCTGTCAATGGAGGAAAAAAGAAAAAGAAGTTGCCTACCAGACGAAAAGAAAAAAAAGTACAAGAAAAAAAGAAAGGAAGATAAAAGTTAAGAAGATGGAGCAACACGTTGCTGTTTTGTTATTTTTTATTGTATTGTATGCCATCTCTGAAAAAAACGCAATGAATCATGGGATATGTTAGGCTGCGAAGGATACATCTGATGCAGCCTTCAAAACTGCTTCAAAACCGTGAAACGAAGGCTGCATTTCTCGGCCGCATATGAGGAGCCTTGCAAACGCGACAGCCTTTGCGCGCAGCTATGACGCAATCGGTCTTCAAATGCAGCCTACGTAGGGTGCAATACCTGAATCAAGATACAGCCGGAGTGTGTTGATACCATGGACATATAAAGAAATGGACACCGTATTGAAACATGGCGCCCATTCATTCCTATGAAAGCTGCTCATAGGCGCAGAGAAGCAACAAGGAAGTATAATCCGGAAATTCCATGCGGCCCAAAGCATTACGTAGCATGGACGTAGCGGCATTATGGACCTATCAAGAAAGAGGGCGGCAAGCGTAGCGGACTGGAGGCGGGTGTCTCGTTCTGTAGCATCTAGCCTGGCGAAAACAAACTGAAAGCCGTTAAAAGCTGTTGGGCTAATAAAACGCTTGAGGTGGCGTTTTGAAATGAGAAAACTTACATTTTAATAGTATATGGTCTAAAGATAAGTATGAGCCTATGATTGATATCCAGAAAAAATGTGCAGAGACACAATCTTGTTCGCTGCTTGTACTGTGTGGACAGGGACATCTGCCTACGGGCCGCATGAAAATAAGCTCCACCCCTTATCATGCAATACCAATGGGTTGGCCACATGTCCATGCTGGCTGCTCGGAGAAGGCAGCATCCTGGGGGCCTAGTTGATACCGGCAAACTTTTATTGCTTCCTGCCTAATTGTGTGCCGGTCATGTGACATTGTCACGTGACTTCATGATTTCCACACCTGTAACCAATCAGTTGACTGTCATACACAGGACAATATCATTGGTTACTACACAAGGGGCTGACCAATAATAAACTCTTTAAAAGAAACTGGACGAATGCTTCTCTAACAGCTTAACAACTCATAGTAACTCAGGGAATTTTGCTCGTCTCATCTGTTTCAATTGTTGGACTCCAGGGTGAGTAGCTTGTAATATTGAGCAAAAGCCTACTTTTATTCACTGAACATTTATCAATTAAACAGAAGGTGAAGTGCTTATCAAACAGGCACAATTAGATTTAAAATATCCAACTAACTTGTTATATCTCTGTAAATATAAATGTGAGTGGATGTACGTACGCAGGTCACATTTATGGGTAGTGTTACATCATAACATTATATTCTAAAGGAAGGGGTGAGTATTTATTGATTTGTAAAGATGTAGGGGCACTTTACACGGTGAACACGTGACAGTTTTCCTGTTTTTGGTTTAAAAAAGAAACCCGTTCAGACACAATTTATCTGACATCTTCACTCGTACACATGTTTTCAGAGGAAACTGGACGAAATCGCTGTAGTAACAGTGTAACAGCCATGCCAAGCCAATAGTCAGCGGTGACACAGCCTAGTAGATAGCTCTTCCGGTACAATTTGATGCATACAACCTTACTGTAACCGAAAAGTAATGCCATTAACGTTCATAAAGCGGTTGGTGTAAGCTTGGGTTTTAAATTTTTTTACTGTTATGTATTGTAGGTTGCCTACCGACAACTGGCCGGGGACTACAGCTGGAAATTAGCCAAATAGGCTAAAGCTGCTCCTTCTCAAAGGGGACTGTCCACGAAACTATAAACAAATAAACTAAACTAAAACTAAACTAAACAAGTATTGTAAATGACAAGCTTTCCGTCCTCTTATTTCACCGCATTGAACTATGTCCATGGTGAAAACAGAAGACATGCTTATAGTGAAGGGGCTTTGTGAGCGTTTACTTTCCTGTTGGGCGTACTTCAAAATAAAAGTCGACTCACGTTTGTGAAGCGCGCAGCGGTTAAGTTACTGTTCAACAAAAGGAGCATTAAGGCTACGGCTTCACAGTAAAAGCATTTCACTGGCTAAACATTAACAGCATTTAACTGGACAAATGTGAGTCGACTTTTATTTTGAAGTACGCCTAACAGGAAAGTAGCCGCTCACAAAGCCCCTTCACTATAGAGCTGTTAAGCGGAAGTTGCTTACTTCCGGGGTATGGGGCCTATCGGCTCGAAAAATTACAACGGTAGTCAATGGAAAGAAATGTATTATTTTCTGGTCCCAGTCATGAAATGCCTTCGATTACACATATGTTTTGTATGGATTTAGATGGTATTTTTTCGTGCAAAGAATGGAACAATTTAGCGAGTAGAAGCTGGATACGCTCAGGTTTTGTGCAGAGCGCTTTTGTGGACTACAGCTCTTCGCTGCTCTTGACACTTATGATATACCACCACTCGCATCCGCTTAGCTCAGAAACATGGCTGTGTCTTTAATGCACTTTACCGCCTTCTTTCAATGACAAGACAAAAGTCTTCAGCGTGGCGAAAACCACTACACAAGTGGACATGTGGAGAGTTTCAATTTCTCGAGTGGGGAGATTGTTGGCGTTGTCCACGCCAGCCATTAGCATTAGCATTAGCACTGTCAGTCGAGAAGTGGAGGGAATGTGTTGAGGTGACGTCACAGAGGCGACAAGACTTGTAGTTGTTCTCGTAAAAAAATTTCAAAAGCCGTTAGACGAATAATCATACAACATACCGTCAAACTCTTCACATGAAAAATGATCATTTAGACTCATACAAAACATATATGTAATCCAAGGCATTTAATGACTGTGACCAGAAAATAGTAGATTACTTTCCATAGACTCCCATTCATTTTTTTTTCAGCCGATAGGCCCCATGTCCCGTAATTCCGCCACTTCCGCTTAACAGCTCTATAAGCATATCTTCTGTTAGTAGTGTCTTGATGGCACCTGTTGATCAATGTGATGACTGTTTACTGCCCTCCAGTGGTTACAGTGAGGGACTGCAATGTGTCATTTAAAGTATATAATACAGATATTAAAGGTGCTAGGTGGAACTTTTAAATATTTGTTTCCTCTGATGATCATAAATGTTACAGCAGGACCATCAGTGCAAAGAAGGTTTTTTTTATACAGTTTCTTAAAGTCTTTGTTTGGGTACACTCAGGAACAACAGCTGGCTTAGTAAAAATAGTACCGCTAGCACCTTTAATTATAATGTTTACCATCATGATTCTTTATCAATACTAGACTTTTGAAAACACATTTTATTTTCATGTTGATAGTATTGATGTTTCATTTGTCATTAAACAATATATGTTTGTACAATACATTCTTCGTTGGGCACGATGAATGATTTTCTTTTTTTCTTCATTTTTCAAGGTTTACTATGGATAGTCCACTTGAAAATGAAAAAGCTGAAGAATTCAGATTAGAACTGCAAAACAATGGACCTGCCGCAGCAGCTGCAAAGATGAAGGAGTATGTGGATCAGCAGAATAATACTCCACTAAATATTGCCATCACAGGAGAGTCAGGCTCTGGTAAATCCACCTTTGTAAACGCCTTTAGAGGGGTAAAGAACAGAGATGAGGGAGCCGCCCCTACTGGTTGTGTAGAAACCACCAAGGAGGTTACACCCTACCCCCATCCAAACTATCCCAATGTTACACTATGGGATCTTCCTGGTATTGGCACCACCAGGTTTCCAGCTGACAAGTACCTGAAGCATGTTGGATTTGAGAAGTTTGACTTCTTCATCATCATCTCAGCTGATCGCTTCAGAGAAAATGATGTGAAGCTCGCAAAGGAGATTCAGAAGATGGGAAAAAAGTTCTACTTTGTTCGCTCAAAGATTGACGGCACCTTACGTGATGAGGAAAGAAGTCAGAGGGAGTTCAATGCAGAGAGGACTCTGAAACAAATCAGGGACAACTGCATTCAAGGTAAAAAAAAATATATGTGTGTGCCATCTGTCTTTGTGTGGCTTGGAGATATTTGCTGGGAATTGTTTCATAATACGAGGAAGCTCAAGTGTTTCTGTTTTATTTTTATTTCATCATCATGGGAAAAAATCCACTATAACCCCTGTGCCTAAAGTATCAAGAGCATTGTCATTAAAATACTTTAGGTCCATTGCTCTTACTCCCCTTCTAGCAAAATGCATGGAAAGAGTAGTGGGTAGGCACCTTAAGTCCCCTGTTGAGAATCAACTTGACCCACTACAGTTTGCTTATAAATCCCACATGGGGACAGAAGACGCTACCCTCTCCATAGTAGATCACCTAGTCAAACACCTACAGCAACCAAAATCACTTGCTCGCATTCTGTAGATTTTAGCTCTGCTTTTAACAGCATGCAAACTGACATTCTTTTACAAAGACTTCTACAGCTGAATGTGAATGGCGATCGTATTCACTGGATTAAAAGTTTTTTAACTGACCGCCCTCAGAGAGTTTTAATGAATGGGGTCTACTCTGATGAGCTTGTTTTAAACACTGGGGCTCCACAAGGTTCTGTCCCCTATGTTGTTCTCCATATACACCAATAACATGGCTGTTCACAGCAGTAACATTACACTTTTTAAATACGCGGATGATATGGCACTCGCTGGCCTCCTCCTGAAGGATGATGCCACACATGAGGAGGCATACCTTAGCCAGCTCAGTGTCCTTCAGGACTGGTGTCTAGCTAGTAAGCTAGAAATTAATGTGGTCAAAACTAAATAACTTATAATAAGATCAACAACCAGTGGAGACAGCAACTTAACAACCTGCAAATGGAACAGGTAAAACACTTTAAATACTTGGGCACAATCATTGACCACAACCTAAATTTGAATGTGAACACAAGCAGCATTTGTAAAAGAGCCAGCCAAAGATTGCTGCTACTCAGGAAGTTGAGGAGTTTTGATGTAAACCAGCATATTCTCCAGATGACTTACACAAGCCTGGTCGAAAGTATACTTTCTTTTAATATAACTGCCTGGTATGGGAACCTGAGTGTTTTAAATAAAAATAAACTCGCCAAAATAGTCAAAACTGCAGGGAAGGTGATTGGCAAGTGACAAAGACCACTCCCCACAATATTTGACAGAGCAATTCTCAGGAAGGCCAACACAATAACCTCAGACCCCGCACATCCACTACACTCATCCTTCGGACTGTTCTCGTCTGGACGGAGATACAGGGTGCCTAGAGCCAGCTGCAATATTTTTTTTTAAATCCTTAATTTCCTCTGCCATTCAGGCATTGAACACGGTCTGATTCTATCACTGTTCGGCAGATCTGCCTTCTATAGTATTTATTTAACTTTTTTGCTGCTAACTGTCATTTGCACTGTTCTGTCTTGTCTTGATGTGTATTTGTACAGTATGTGCCACTGTTATGTGTTCAACATGTTATACGTGTATGTGGGAAGCCAAAGACAAATTTCCACCAAGATGGACCATAAAGTTATTCTTATCTGATTTTATCTGTAATCAACATTTCTATCCTCTTGTGACACAGGTCTTCAAAAAGAGGGTGTTGAGTCTCCACAAGTGTTCCTGGTGTCCAGCTTTGAGCTCCACCTGTATGACTTCCATCTGTTGCAGGAGACTCTGGAGAGAGAACTTCCTAAACACAAGAGGAATGCTCTGCTGTTAGCCATGCCCAATATCAGCCTGGAGATCATCAACAAGAAGAAAGAGGTTTTACAAGCCAAGATAAAATACTATGCCTCTACATCTGCACTCATAGCAAGTGTACCAGTTACTGGGATCTCTTTTGCTGCTGATTTTACCATGATGGCTGTTGTCGTCAAAGGTTACCAAGTTTCTTTTGGCCTTGACAGCGAGTCACTGGAGAAACTTGCTCTGAGTGCAAATGTGCCTTTGAATGATCTTAAAGCTGTGATGACATCACCACTGACTGGAAAGAACATAACTAAAGAGCTTATTGTAAAGATATGGTCCTTGTCTGCAAGTGGAGTTGCATTAGTGGCAGCAGAGGAAGGGGCCAGATTTATTACATTCTTTGGAATCCCAGTAGCAATGGCCCTCTCTTTCACCTCCACCTACAAAGCTCTCAGTCATTTCCTCAACATGCTGGCTGAGGATGCACAGAAAGTGTTTACAAAGGCCCTGGGTTTGAACACCCCAGTGTGATATAATAGGGATAATGGAAATAAGGTACATTAAAACATTTATTATTTGAAACATTTAGCCTCAGCTTTTTTTGATGAGTAATTTTACTTTAGTGACAGTAGGCCTGTTGTTAACATAGCTGTATATAGCATATTACTCTTATGTAGTTCTTTGAAAATAGTTTTCCAGGGTAAAATAAAATACAATGTAACTGTCTGCAGTTTCAGCAGCTGTACCAATTCCTGGGCTCTCTTTGTCGCTGTTGTGACCTTTCTGGTTTCTGTTGTGAAGCAATACGTATCTGAGTTTGGTCTTGATAGCGAGTCCTTATAGAGACTTGCTGATATTACAGGTGTGCCTTGTAGATATTTGATGTAATTATTTCACCACTGGCTGCAACCAAAACAACATGTGACCTCATTCAGAATCTGCTATTGCAATGTACAAACAAAGTTGCATTAATGGTAGCAGAGGAAGGGGCCAGATTCCTTCCAATACTTGGAATCCCAGCAGCAATGATCCTCTCATTTACCACAACTTACACAGCTCTCAATAATTTCCTCTCCATGCTAACTGAGGATGCACAGAGGGTGTTCACAAAGGCACTGGGTGTGAATACGTCAGTGTGATATGACAGTGGCATTTAAAGGCACATTTTAACCTGCAGAGTATAAACAACCTTTTGAAATATTTTGCTGATTAGTAACAATGTACAACTATCTATCATGATTCATGAATCCTTTATAGAAATCATAGTTTAATATTTTGTATTTGATTTTTGGATAGGCCTACACATACATCATATATTTAGCTGTTAACACATTAATTTACCTATATGCAGTTTATATTGACTTTCATGATTTCTGTTGATTTTGAAGGAATTAATAGTTTTTGTATTAATAATTAACATCAAACTGTGTGCGCCCCTGTACCTTGTAATGCTTTTTACACAAGAGAGGGACAGAATATTCGAATCACCACCTTTTTTTTAAATGTTTAATTTCAATATATCTTTAATAAAATGAATTTCAGTTATTGTGTCTCGTTGGCAACTGTTGATTATCGTGATGACTGTTTACTGCCCTCCTGTGGTCCAAGTGAGGAACTGCAACAACGTAATTTTAAGGAAAAAAAATTTAATTGTAATGTTAACCATCATGATTATGTATCACTCACTGCTGTTATGAATAAACATTTGAGTACCCATGTTGACAGTATTCATGATATAATTGTTGTAAAAAATATGCTCAAAATAAATGCTGCACCTTTACATTCTTTTTTGTCTGTTGAAAATCTTTACAAGCTATTCTCTCCCTGACTTGATGTTTTAAATTGGAACCATCAAATGCTGTAGACACAGCTGTCTTTCTAGATGTGTCTAGACTCTTATAATGAGCTCCTGACTAAATTGACTGAATATTTAGAATGAATCCTTCCATGAATCTTTATTTCAGTTAAGTTGAAAAGAGATTGGTCCATAAAGATTAGGAACTGGGGACAAAAGCAACTCAATGTGTGAGACTATTCTTGGCAAATATACATTATTTGTCATTGGAAAGTAAATCAATGAATCAACTAATAGTGTCAGCCTTATTATAGATTATATACCTGCAGAATCCAACTATGCAGCCTGAATGTTAATGATCTAGAGCTTTCAGAGTACTTTAATTTCCATAAGGGGAATAAAAATATGGCACTTAAAAACACTAAAACATTAAGTTTGCAATGCAATCCAGCTTCAGTTTTTTTCTGGTTATTCATTTAACTGCAAATCATTAAATGTTCATTGAAATCAGATGTTATTTTTTTTTTATTAAATCCAGTTTTTGCTCGTTAAATTCTCCATGTCAGATGGCAAACAGTTCTAAAGTTGTACACATTGTCTTGTTTTTTTAATTGACCTCCTTTCATAAAATTCTCATGATATTTAAAAAAAGACAGCTTTAGTTAATAGGATAGGATAAATCTTAATGTGGTGGAAAGTTAATAGAGACATAACATTGTTTTTGTTTTAGTATCCTTATTCATTATAGTTTGAGTTTATTGTGTTGTTATTGAATAAAGTACAAGTGTTGTAAAATAATAAATAAAGTTATTCATTGATGACTCGACTAAGTTTGAGTAAAGGTCAGTCTGATGCAGTTATAACGTGTATAACTTCCTTGTAGGAGAGATGATAAGAACTGTTAAGACAATTACATGAAACATGTTAGGTTATGCTTTTTATCACTAACTAACTGACTTACACTTATGACCAAACATGGAAATACTAATGAATCCAAATAAGCTGTAAGGCAGAGAACAGTGCTGCATGGTAATTCACATGTCTGCCTACAGGGGGAGTAACATTATGCATCTCTACATGTTTCTTGTAAATCAGCTGCTTTACAGGTAACCAATCAGTTGTCTGTCATAAACAGGACATTTTGATTGGCTACTACACACAACGTGTGATATGAGGGGAATGGAAATATGGCACATTTAAAAACACTAAAACATTAAGTGTGCAATGCTATCGAACTTCAGATTATTTTTGGTGATTCATTTTACTTTAGTGACAGTACCGTATACATATTTTTTTCTTATCTAGGTAAACTTTGAAATTGGCTTTCCAGGGCAAAATAAAATACAAGGCTACTCTGTCTGCAGTTTCAGCAGCTGGGCTCTTTGTTGCCATTTTTTTTTTTTTTTAACCTTTATTTATACAGGTATATCCCATTGAGACCGAAGACCCTTTTGCAAGGGAGACCTGTTTTCCATTCCCACACACATAGCAGGCTAACTATCGACATTCACACGAGGCAAGGTGGGTTAAGTGTCTTGCCCAAGGACACAACAACTTTGACACAGGTGGCAGGGCGGGGATCGAACCTCCATCCCTTTGATCATCGGCCAACCCGCTCTACCAACTGAGCCACAGTCGCGACAAACAATACATTGTAAAACAATACATAACTGGGTTTGATCTTGATAGCGAGTTTATATATTGCAGGTGTGCCATGTAAATATTTGATTACTGTCATTCTTTCACCACTGGCTACAACAGCAACAACTAGTGATTTTATTCAGAATCTGCGTTTGCAATGTGCAACAATGGTATTACAGTAAGGGGCCAGATTACTTCCAATACCTGGAATCCGAGAAGCAATGATCCTCTCATTTACAACAACCTACACAGCTCTCAATTATTTCCTTATTTAGGATGCACAAAGTGTGTTTACAAAGGGGCTGCGTTTGAACACGTCAGTATGATACTGTAAAGTGAATGGCAGTTGTGTTTAATGGCACACTTAACACTGCAGTGTACAAAAGGCATTTTGAATTATTTTGTCATATCAATATACTTCTGTCATGAATCCTTTATACAAGTTTTGTGTCTTTGATTTGATTTGTGCTAAAATGCATCATAGAAACATACCATTATTATAGCTTTGCAGCACATTAAGAAGTGCCTCAATCATTTATTAAGGAGTTATCTTGTATTCAAATATCAACTGTGTATTATGATGTATTTGGGTTATTTTTGGGATGAAACAACTCAGCTTGGTCATTTATATTCATATGTTAGTATTATCATGTAGTTTGCTGCTCAGAATATTGTTAATCTATCATCCATAAATGAATACCTTTAAGACCTAAAATAAAAATGTTGATTAAAATGAGTTGTCATGATATGAATAATTTTGTGTTTCGGGATTTTGTAGGAATGAATAGTTTCTATATTCATGACTAAAATGTCATCACACTATGTGAGCCCCTCTACCATGTAATTCTATTTAAAAAGGGGACAGAATATTAGAAACACCACTGTTTTTGATTGTTTAATTTCAGATCTTAACTAACTGTGACTATTATTATGGTTCCTCGTTGGCACCTGATCATCACTGTGATGACTGTTTACCGCCCTCCAGAGGTCACAGTGAGAAACTGCAACAAAGTAATTTACAGGAAATAATACAGATGTCAATTCTGATGTTATTCGTCATTATTCTGATCACTACTGTTATGAATAAACATGTTTGTACTCAGGTTGACAGTATTCATGTTAGATTTGTTAACAAAACATACAGTATATGATTATGAAGATGCTGCACCTTTACATTCTTCAGTGGGCAAGATACCAACACTTTTCCACCTCTCTTTATATATTGTAGAAATAAAATATAACAACATGCAATATAAGAAACACTAGACAGTTTTCTTTTATTTATAAAACCTTTATCTGTTACTCTCCCTGACTTGTTGATGGTGAAATTGTATGGTGTACGGTAGCTGCCAAAAAGATTAGTCCGTGATTCAATAATTCATATTCATAATGTAGGCTAGTGTAGACGGAAAGATAACCTTAATAGCACTGTGAGTCAAAATCATGGTCAAAATCTGCATCAACAACAAGAGTGTCCAAACGTGTGCATCACTTTTAAGTGTCCTCTGGAAACACTTCGTTTTGTTTTGGACTATTTGCTGCGCTTTTTTGTAATGTGTTTTGTCGTGAACTTTGCAGCGCTTTTTTCTAATCTTTTGTGTTGTGGACAATTTGCATCACTTTTTTGTACGCTGTGTAGCAAAGGTTGGCAATCAAAAAGTGTGATTAAAAGCCGTTTTACTGGACTGTGGAGGAGACTGTGTACAGGAAGACTGAGAGACACCATCTGTCCGAAATGTAAGTAGTCCTATTTTTAAAATAATTCTGGCCCATTGTTAGTTGAATGTCTGTGACGTGCTTTATCGTATCCCTCCTATAATAACCAAGCTGCACTGCATGGTACGATTAAAGCCACTACGAGTAACATTGCACGTTGGCGGCCCCTTTGGACAAAAGCGGTAGTATTATTACGACGCCAGCTGTTGTGAAGCTGTTTTCTAGCTCGTGCCGGGCGTGCGAGATTCAAATGATCAGGAAGCAATATAGTGCATGTCCGTGTGTTGAAAGTGTGAGGGCACCGGACTCTTTTCGGCTCCGTGAGAGTCGGTAGTGACACAGCATCAACTAATGCCAGTCAGTGCTACACACACCTGATAGCAATGGTTGATGCAGTGTCACCTCTCACGGAGCTGAAAGATTCCGTGTCCTCACAGAAAGCGAATGAACGAGAGACGGCAGTTAGTATGGATCACGATGAGGTAATGTGTTTATGTTGTTGTAAATAATGACTATTTCAGATGAATAATGGTCATCTGATGATGCTGGTGAGGCAAAGTAAACTTTGTTTTAGTAGGCTACCGCTCATTCATTTAGGAGTAAACACTGCAGTCTAGTTCGCTCCCGTGAAATTGTGTATACGTTGCTTGGCAACGCCCTCCCGCCCGCCTATCACTCTCCCTTTTAGCTTTTCTTCATTGCATTTTCTTTTTTTTCTTTGATGGTTCAGCCCCGTTATCAGTCATTATGACGACAAACAACTGTCTCAAACAAGGCTCCCCCTCCCCTTCCCTCACCAGGAGGGATAGGCTTCTCAAATCGCGTTGCTGCGCCACACTGAAATCTGCGACCAATACGGATATGTGACCATAGAGCTTGCACGCGTGAACCGAAAATCGGACTGGGTGTGCGACCAGACCAAACACAGTAATAAAAACTATATAAAAACGTCTTTCTTTGCACTGATGGTCTCGTTTGCTGTTAAAGGTAATTTATGATTATGAGAGGAAACATGAGGCTGTTTAAAAGATATTTAAATGTTACTCGGAGCTGCTTTAAGCGATCAACCAAGGCTTCTGTTAATTGGATCAGAAATTTGGATTGAGAGCTCACAAAAAACAGAAGGGCAGGGGAATACTAGTACTACCAATAATAATAATAATGAAAATGATACCACATTGTGCTGCAGGGGCGGGGCATCTTTGCCAGTGGCAGCCCATTTGACCCTGTCACTCTGCCTGACGGGAGGACTCTGTTCCCGGGTCAGGGAAACAATGCCTACATCTTCCCTGGTGTGGGCCTGGGTGTCACTGCCTGCGCCTGTGTATTTTTTTTTGTCTGTGTGTTGTCTGAATTAAAGTATGGATGGTTTTACATTAACGAATCAATCTGGCCAGACAGTCAGAACCAGAGGCCTTGGCTGGCCTGCTGCCCATTCCAGTCTGAAATCAATAGAGAAGCAACCCGACCAGTCAGCATTCAGTGCTGAGCGTCTCACTACAGGCAAAATTTACAGAGACAAACATTTGTTTTCCACGCTTTCCCTTTTCATTCAGCCCTGGGAAACCGCTAACTGACCAGATGATCAATATGTCTCAATGTCAACACCATCCAGTTTGAAGCCATCATTAATGGAATTACTAGTATTCCAAACTCTATGCTTCCAACACACAAGTTACTTCCGCTTGACGACTGAGGGGGGAAATGTGTGCAGGGATTTCAGCTAACTGTTTAAACTCCAAGACCTGGGGGTTCCCTATCAACACTGTATTTTAATGGCCACAACTCCAAAGCAGTAACTTGAGCTGACATGACTTGTTTATGGCTAAGCGATAGTTGGCTTTCAGATAGTTCTCTGTGAGTCCAGGACTCAATCTTGAAATCTTGGCCGACTCCTCTGTGCTTGAGTTGGTTTTGTATTGAAAAATGTACTTATTTTATTATCAGCACAGCATATCAACATTTAGCAAATGACCACAATTATTTTAATTTTAACTTTATTTATTGAATACATACATTGAATACATACATTGAATACAAAATAGTCAATCAGTCTCTGTCACTGGCTCTGAAGCAACAGAGTAGTGGTTTGAAGAGCCAGCGGAAGAAGCGCTGAGATCTCTTCTTCTTTGTTTTCCTGACTTCTGAGTACACTTCAATGACCCTAGGTTCAAGAGGAAGGTTCAAGGCAGCTGCTGAAGCCGGAACCACACCTCTGCTGGGTTTTGGGATCGTATCATTATCCTCTTCTTCCTGGACATCAGTTATGCAAGAGGGTTGAGTAGTGGAGGTCTGACCAGCTGGTGGAGATGAAACCACAACAGGGACTGTCTCTTGACTGACATTTGGCTGCTCTTTCTCAGCCAGGCTGGCGGTCAAGCCATTCTGCGATGTAATGATGATCAAAGGTTCAATAGTACCTTTCAATGGAGCCAGAGAACCCTGAACAACTGCAGAGTCTACTTCTGTGGTGGGTTTTGCAGCGTCCTGTTCCAGACATGGTTTCTTAACTACATCCCCATTGGCCTGAATTCTAAAACATGGAAGTTCAGTAGGGACTGCAGCACAGCCTGGGTCTCCTGTGGTATCTGGGTCCGTCTTTGGACTGAGCATTACATTAACAGCCTCCCTGGCCTGAACCTTAGATGGATGTTTAGCTGATGGGGGTGATGGTGGCACTGGAACAACATTAGAGTCACTTTCTGTGGTGGTTTCTGCAGGGGCCTTTTCCAGACTTGGCTTTGGATTTACATCCTCCCTGGTCTGAACCCCAACAGGTGTAGGTTCAGCAGGGGGTGTAAGGGGAGGTGGAACTGCACCAAAGGCTGGTTCTTTGGCTGGGGGTTCCAGGTCCTTATTTGGGCTTGGCTTCTCATTCAGATCCTCTCTGGTTTGAACATCAGTGGCAGACAGAGGTCCAGCAGGTGGAGGTGGCAGCACAGCACAGTCTGTCTCTGGACTGGGTTTTGGTTGCTGCTCTGTTACAGTCAGGTCGGAATCCTCCTGGACTGGAGTGGTTACAGTAGTGACAGTCAGCACTTTGGGGCCGTGGGGCTGAAACAAGGCACAAATCTGTCCCACTGCCACCTGAACTATTTCACTGAGCAGCAGCGGAACAAGGCAATCGATCTTGTTGACCAGGACATCAGGTGACCAGGTCTGTCCTATCTGAGTGAGGACAGACAGGACCATTTCATCTCTCACGGTGCGGGAGAAGGTGGCCTGATGTTCAGTTGTAAGGGCACTGCAGACCCCGTCCATAACGGCCTTTGTGACTCCAACAGACATTTTGCTGAGCTGTTGGGAAGGCATGCTTAAGTGTGGGCCATCAGGAAGCCCCAAGAAGCCCTGTAGGACTCTTGGAACGACCTCAAGCACCACCTCTGATGGACAAAGCTGTTTTGGTGCCTCCTGCTCCTTCGCTATCAGCATCCTGGCATAGTCTTGCGCTGTGCTGATGACTCTGGGATGTCTGTAAGTTAAAGTTAATAAAATAAATGTTCAGAACATCAGATGAATTAAAAAGAAAACATTTAATTAAACTGTTAATAAATATGTGTCATAATGTGTGACTCACTGAAAATTAGGGGGCAGGGCTTCTGGAGAGTTGAGTAGAATCATAGCTTCACACTCAACGTCCCTCATTTTATTGCTGACGTTCACTGCATACGCCTGAAACATGAAATTAGATGTGCAGTTCAGTTTTGACATGTTCAGTAAATAAACTATGTGAGATGCAACAATTTACTCCAATCTACTGTACGTGTTTTCAGGATTCTAGTCTTACCAGCTTCAGAAGTGGCTTAGCTTCTTCATCATCAAAACCCTCCATTTCAAACTCCCAGAGACTTCAAACAGAACGAAAAATAAGTTGTATTTTTTTTTACTGTTACTCTTTGTATCATTAGTGTATTATTAGTATGACATAGGCTGAGTTAAGGCTGTCTGTATGTGTTTCAGTAACTCACCCTTCTCTCAGTGAGCATTTGCTCTCCTCTAAAATAAGGTTGATCATGTCCTCAGCAGTCACCTTAGATGGGATCTGGTTTTTCTGCTGAAGCCTGAAGAGTTCCATCATAATTGCGACCTATAAACATAAAGGAGATAGGTCATGTTTAGCCATGACAAGACAGTGTATCAGAATTTGAATTTATATATAAGTGTAGGCTTTGGAAGGATAGACGTTCTTACATGAAGCCTGTAACTTAGAATATGCCAGCAGATCTGCATAGCCCGAGCATATATCGGTGTATCAAACAAAACCTTTAAAAGAAAAACATGAAATGTTATTTATAGTTTTCTAAAACACGTCCAGAAAAGTTTAAAGTTGAACTCCTGTCAGTAGTAAAACTCTCTCACATACCCTGATGGGTCTGTAGATTCCCTCGCTTCCTTCAATAAACTCCATGGATATTGTGTTGCCGTTCATCAACAAATACTTTGGATTTACATCCTCCCTGGTCTGAATCCCAACAGGTGTAGGTTCAGCAGGGGGTGTAAGGGGAGGTGGAACTGCACCAAAAGCTGGTTCTTTGGCTGGGGGTTCCAGGTCCTTATTTGGGCTTGGCTTCTCATTCAGATCTTCTCTGGTTTGAACATCAGTGGTAGACAGAGGTCCAGCAGGTGGAGGTGGCAGCACAGCACAGTCTGTCTCTGGACTGGGTTTTGGTTGCTGCTCTGTTACAGTCAGGTCGGAATCCTCCTGGACTGGAGTGGTTACAGTAGTGACAGTCAGATGAGACGGCACTTTGGGGCCGTGGGGCTGAAACAAGGCACAAATCTGTCCCACTGCCACCTGAACTATTTCACTGAGCAGCAGCGGAACAAGGCAATCCATCTTGTTGACGAGGACATCAGGTGACCAGGTCTGTCCTATCTGAGTGAGGACAGACAGGACCATTTCATCTCTCACGGTGCGGGAGAAGGTGGCCTGATGTTCAGTTGTAAGGGCACTGCAGACCCCGTCCATAACGGCCTTTGTGACTCCAACAGACATTTTGCTGAGCTGTTGGGAAGGCATGCTTAAGTGTGGGCCATCAGGAAGCCCCAAGAAGCCCTGTAGGACTCTTGGAACGACCTCAAGCACCACCTCTGATGGACAGAGCTGTTTTGGTGCCTCCTGCTCCTTCGCTATCAGCATCCTGGCATAGTCTTGCGCTGTGCTGATGACTCTGGGATGTCTGTAAGTTAAAGTTAATAAAATAAATGTTCAGAACATCAGATGAATTAAAAAGAAAACATTTAATTAAACTGTTAATAAATATGTGTCATAATGTGTGACTCACTGAAAATTAGGGTGCACAGCTTCTGGAGAGTTGAGTAGAATCATAGCTTCACACTCAACGTCCCTCATTTTATTGCTGACGTTCACTGCATACGCCTGAAACATGACATTAGATGTGCAGTTCAGTTTTGACATGTTCAGTAAATAAACTATGTGACATGCAACAATTTACTCCAATCTACTTTACGTGTTTTCAGGATTCTAGTCTTACCAGCTTCAGAAGTGGCTTAGCTTCTTCATCATCAAAACCCTCCATTTCAAACTCCCAGAGACTTCAAACAGAACGAAAAATAAGTTGTATTTTTTTTACTGTTACTCTTTGTATCATTAGTGTATTATTAGTATGAAATGGACTGAGTTAAGGCTGTCTGTATGTGTTTCAGTAACTCACCCTTCTCTCAGTGAGCATTTGCTCTCCTCTAAAATAAGGTTGATCATGTCCTCAGCAGTCACCTTAGATGGGATCTGGTTTTTCTGCTGAAGCCTGAAGAGTTCCATCATAATTGCGACCTATAAACATAAAGGAGATAGGTCATGTTTATCCATGACAAGACAGTGTATCAGAATTTAAATTTATATAAGTGTAGGCTTTGGAAGGATAGACGTTCTTACATGAAGCCTGTAACTTAGAATATGCCAGCAGATCTGCATAGCCCGAGCATATATCGGTGTATCAAACAAAACCTTTGAAAGAAAAAAATGAAATGTTATTTATAGTTTTCTAAAACACGTCCAGAAAAGTTACAAGCTGAACTCTGGTCAGTAGTAAAACTCTCTCACTTACCCTGATGGGTCTGTAGATTCCCTCGCTTCCTTCAATAAACTCCATGGATATTGTGTTGCTGTACATCAGGGGTCCCCAAACTTTTTTCACTGAGGGCCACATACAGAAAAATCTACGAAGGGCCGGGCCACTTTGCAAAAATAACACATTTATCAGGACATGTAGCTGCTCTGATGTTTAGTTTCATAGTGTCTTCGTAAAATGTAATCCTTCTTCACGGCAACACTTTCCTTGCACATTAAACAGACACATTCCCCCTCTTGTTTATATGGCAATGATACACCCAGTATTTTCTGCCTTTGCGTCCAATGTCCAGCAGGGTGAAAATAGTATCCAGCCGAGGTCCCGACCCTCCTAGGGGGGTCCGGGGGTATGCCCCCCCGGGAGATTTTTTAAAGTTTTTAAAGCGAAATGCATGAATTTGGTGCACTTTGAGAGGGAAATTAAGAGGCTAAATCTGAAGAATTTTGTATGAAAAAAAAATGGAGGCACTGTGTCAGATGAATTAGAAGCTATTGGAGAAGGACGCATGGATTTTCCATAATAATATTAATTTAAAATAAAATATTATGCAGGGTCCTCTGGGATGGGCTTGTTGCTCATTTTCTTTTATGGGACATATTTGTCTGTAATATAATGAGTGCATTTAAATTATTTAAAAGCGCCATATTACATTATAGGTGAGTCAATCTAGGAAAAAAAAGGGCTTAACCCCCAAAAAATTGATACAAAAGGTTTTTCAATGGATTCCAGTAGTATTTGGTGTGCTGAATAACATACTAAAAGTCTACCAAAATCTACCCCCCAGAAAGCCCTCATTTCCAAGATGGCGGCCGAAATGGCGGCAGGGAGCTTGAAATGGCTATATCTCAAATTGAAAAAATGTTGCAAAGGAATTTTCAACTGATTTTGGTACCTCTGGACATGCTTACAAACATACTAAAAATCTAGGAAAATACACCTTCCGGAAAGGCTTAATTTTCAAGATGGCGTCCAAAATGGTGGCCGGCCAAGCTTAAAATGGCTATATATCTCAATAGAAAAAGATTATTCGAATGATTTTTAACTTGATTCTGGTACCTGCAAATATGCTTATGAACATACTAACAATCTAGGAAAATATACCTCCCAGAAAGGCTTCATTTTCACAATGGCGTCCAAAATGGCGGCCGGGAGCGTAGAATGGCTATATCTCAAATGGAAAATGTTACAAAAGAATGTCAACTGATTCTGGTACCTCTATACATTAATAAAGTGCGACAAATCTAGGTAAATATAACTGCTAGAAAGGCATCATTTTCAAAATGACTGCCTGTAAGCTTACATTGGTTAAATGGTTCAAATTGGTTACTATTCAAACTAGAAAGGTGGTGTTGTTGTTGAATAACATAAATGCCACACTTATTGTGGTCTTTATTCATCATCATCTTCGGGCTCCTCTGGAAGAAACTTGTTAAGTGGATTGTCACATTCCTTAAGTTGACATGGTCCACAGACAGTAGTACAAGGTAGTCCATATTTTCTGCAAGAACAGCGGAGTGTCTTGCAGGCAGTGGTACAGTTACAATGAATGACCTTCAAGAGACTGTCTGGAGCAACATTCGTTGTTGACATGAGTGGGACAAATCTATTGTCCTGCAGGCTCCACCCCCAGTTCAGGGCATCCATACCATCTTCTGTTCCCATCCAGACCATGACCTGGTAGTACGCTCTACGATTCAGTTGGTGGCAGACGTTCAGGCGTTACAGTTGATGAAGCTGAGACAACCTTCTTGCTGAAAATGTTATATCGCATTGCTGCAAGGGAATCTGTGCACTTTCCACCAAAGAGGACAGCCATTACTTGGCACCCAAGGTCATCAATCACCTCTGTGGTCTGGTTTGGGACAATGAATGCATTGGCACAAGATCGAAGGACGGGATCCCCTTTTACAAGCTTCTGGAAAGCAGTCTTTTTGCAAACCCCGAAGATCCGAGAAGTTGTGTCACAGCCAGTGAGAGCATGGATGAACATCAACTGAGAACACACATCATGTCCAAGTACTTCTTTTAAATGGTTTACGGCATACACTTTAAAACTGCCATCAGCTTTTGACTTGTCTGATCTGAAATATACGCCCTTACTATCTCTCTGTGCATAGTGAAGTAGTAAGACAAGGAGATCTGTATCTTCTCCAATCAGCGTAGTGGTGTGAAGAAGAGATGATTCCACTGCGGCCCTTACGATGTCTACATCAGCATCTCCAATTGAATTGACCACAGTGCAACCCCTTTCTTTCAGTTCATCGCTTATCATTTGGATCAGCCTTTGTTTATTCAGATCTCTTGACATGAACTCCTCCTTCTTACCTGAGAACTCTGTCTCAGCAGTGAAGTTGACAATGGGATGAATATTGTTTCCTCTTCTTTGATGTGTGTTGTCTTTAATGGATGGCCCATCCCCATAGCCATCGAACACAATGGTTGTAGCTGAGCCATAATGTTGGATGGTGAAGTCTGCATATGACTGCACAATTTTACTATAGCTTTGTCCGTGCTTCCATGGTATTCGGTGAAGGAGTGAACCTCCATCAAGAACATAATGATCTGTTTCTGGTACAGAATCTAGGATTGCATCACTTGCATGATCACAGATTGCGTGCGCAAGTTGTGGTTTATCAGCCTTGCGGAAGATGTTTCCAGCTTCAAAGAGGGCAGGAGGGAAAGGACTGAGTTCGTAACGCATAACCTCCTCCAATGATAGCTCTCCAGTTTGGGAGACAATCAGGAAACGTTGAAAAAGAAGTGCAAAATCAATTGTTCGATCAGGAGCAACCTTGATAGACGATTTTTGTCCAAGGGTTATGGCTTTATCCTTTCTACTAAATGAGAACGTGAATGCAGGCTGTCCAATCATTTTGTGCATGATATTGCGTCCAACAGAGTCATAATCATGCACGTTCACTCCGTCCTCAGCAACAACACCTGTAAAAACATTCCTTAAAGAAGAGTCTGGAGAGAAAGGTGACCATATAGCAAGTTTTGAAGTGATCTTCTCCAGGTCAGCAGCATCCCTTTTCATCCTTGCCTCTGTTGAGTCCTTGTGCTGTTCTGATGTTGTGTATGTCTGGTTTGTGAACTCCTGCATTGCGGTGTTGTACTGTGATGTTATGCACTTTGACATGGTCCAAAGGGCTCTCTGATTGTCAGTCATTCCACTTCCATGCGTCTTCAATGACCTCATCAATGTCGTCTCGATGACAAGATCTGAGCTGAAGCCTTCCACATCAACAACGTTAACAGGCAGGATATCCCCGGTTCATTTTAGCCGTAAAGCCACAGGGCTTTTCTGTGCGGCGGCTCACACTGGCGAGGTGTCACTGTGAATGACACCGTTACCCACCGTCACGGAGTTTCAACTGGCAACTCGCTATTTCGCTCACGCAAGGCTTTTGTGTTTCGATTTAACATCAGTCTTGGGCGAGTACTTTAACTTTATGCTGAATAAACCATTGCATTGCAATCGCTGAAAGCGAAAGTGTTTGGGTGGGGGCACAGAAGGGTTCGCTGCATTTACCACACAAGACACGGCGTGCGACACAATAATCAATTTATTACGATTATCTTGTTTTCATGATCGAGGGACGCCAAAATCGTAATCGAAATTGAATTTCAATTAATCGCCCAGCCCTCCCCTATACCATCAGGCAGTCATTTTGAAAATGACGCCTTTCTAGCAGTTATATTTACCTAGATTTGTCGCACTTTCTTAATGTATAGAGGTACCAGAATCAGTTGAAACATTCTTTTGTAACATTTTCCATTTGAGATATAGCCATTCTACGCTCCCGGCCGCCATTTTGGACACCATTATGAAAATGAAGCCTTTCTGGGAGGTATATTTTCCTAGATTGTTAGTATGGTCATAAGCATATTTGCAGGTACCAGAATCAAGTGAAAAATCATTTGAATAATATTTTTCTATTGAGATATATAGCCATTTTAAGCTTGGCCAGCCACCATTTTGGACGCCATCTTGAAAATGAAGCCTTTCCGGAAGGTGTATTTTCCTAGATTTTTAGTATGTTTGTAAGCATGTCCAGAGGTACCAAAATCAGTTGAAATTCCTTTGCAACATTTTTTCAATTTGAGATATAGCCATTTCAAGCTCCCCGCCGCCATTTCGGCCGCCATCTTGGAAATGAGGGCTTTCTGGGGGGTAGATTTTGGTAGACTTTTAGTATGTTATTCAGCACACCAAATACTACTGGAATCCATTGAAAAACCTTTTGTATCAATTTTTTTGGGGTTAAGCCCTTTTTTTCCCTAGATTGACTCACCTATTATATTTTTGCCACGGGCCAATCAATCAGTGTTTGACACCCCTGCACTAGTGGGTTAACTAAGAAATGCAAAAAAAAAAGAAAAAAAAATATATAAAAAAAAAAAAAAAAAAAAAAATTACATTATCTTTTTAAAATCGGCCGCGGGCCAATAAAAAGCGGGCCGCGGGCCGCATTTGGCCCGCGGGCCGTAGTTTGGGGACCCCTGCTGTACATCAACCAATACAGAACCAAAATACCGACAATGAAAAATTCACTAGTGTAAATACAATGATAGTCTCAAGAGTGGTCAAACAGAATCGATCCTACTAGCACAGATAAAGAGCATGTGTGTTCAGTGAGAGTTCTGGGTGAAGTGTGAGTTGAGCAGAATTCTGATTGTTGTGTCACAGAACTCAACTTTCTGGAACAGAACTCCATACGTCACACATTCTGGTCGGTCACCAAGGAAACACTTTCTGCAAGCATTTTGTTTTTACTTAAATGGCAAAGTCAATAAGCATACTATAAAATGCTTATAATGCATAATACTGTATATCAAACAATTTGGTCATCATAATCCCAGTTGTTGGTGCCATGAGTTGCCATTATTTACATGTCAGCATTACATTATCCAGTGAAATCCTGGGGTATATTTTAGAGTAGGCCTAAATGATAATGCCGGTGATGGGCCTACTCTGTAATTGTTTATATTTGTCAGCAAATCACATGTAGTACAAACAAATAAATGTACCCTGCAAACACTTTTAGCCTGTTGAGATTAATGTGGTTAAATAATCAAATATACAACAGGCCTACTATCATCATGAGACCAATCATGCTGACTTCATCTCTGTTGTTTACTACTGTATCCGATTATTTTATTTATATTTTTGTCAGCTTAGTGTGGCACTCAAGTGAGGTGTATGTGATGGTAATGCAGCCTCCAGTGTTCTCTGTGCACATTAATAGCCAGGTTCTCTTTGATGATGTGGCCACAGTGAGCGCGGTGGCCCCCTTTTCTTACGCATCAGTTGCGGCATGTAAATCCGCCTGCTGTGTTATCTCCTTAACTGCTCAAGGGTCCACCTGAGTTAGTCCACCTGACAGGGAAATTAAAGAAGCTTCAAAGGCTTTATTCTTTATTTTTGATCAACATGACACAGTGCCCTCATACCATGCCAACATCACACATTCTTCTGATAATCTAGTGCAGTGCTTCTCAAATGGTGGGGCGCGCCCCCCTGGGGGGGCGCCGTGAGTTATCAGGGGGGGGGGGGGGGGAGGAGGATGGCGCAGGCTGCCTTGATTTTCAACTGACAAAAAATAGAAAAATAAAAAAAATGTTTTGCTAGCAAGCGCGATGTGTGCTTGTGTATGGTCATATCCGCGCGAAAGGCCGCGATTTGCAGTAAATACATGTTCACGTGTCTCCAAGTGTCTAAAAAGAAATCAAGCAAGTAGACTAATAATAACATTAATGAATTATTGGTTATCGCATCACAGAAGGCCTATTGGCCTATAATAATAAAAAAAAACACCACCTTAACTATGTTTACAATTTTTTTTTAATAAAATGCAAACCTCAGTGAATCATTTGCTCTTGTTTCTCTGTCCTGAGATTCACACAGACTGAGTAGTCTTGTTTAAATGTTACAAATTGAGCTAATAAATTGAACTTTGAATTTTTTTGCTGCAGAAGTTATCTCAGTTAATTTTTGTTATATCTAATTTGAAAACAAGGTGATTGTATGCAGAATGCTCGTGCCAGAAACTCATACAGTGGTTTTGTACAGATAAATAAATAAATATTAGCAGGTTCTCAAATTTCAATTTAGGGGGGGCACGAAAAAAGTTCTGTCCCCTAGGGGGGGCATGACAGAAAATAATTGAGAACCACTGATCTAGTGCAAAGGTAGCCTACATAGAATGAAGACTGGAAATAGTGTGTCCAATAAGAGTTAGAGCCAAGAAGAGACTTTGTTTAAAAAGTTAATCATTTTTCCATCTTAAAGGTGCGCTCAAGTGATTTACTACGCACTGCCATAAAGTCAAAGAAGCTAAGGCTGAGATACCATGTCTTCTTTTTCTAAGGTATTGGCTAGGTATAAAGCAAATTAAAGGAAAAGGGAAAATGAAGGTGTTAGGTCACTATATGCCATAGGAACAGATTCAATGTGCCTTGGTATTGATTACGCAAGACACTTGAACTCTTGGAGGAATGAACATCATTCTTCGAGAAGAAATTCCCTCATTTGGTGTATTGATGAATGCGGTGGGGAGCGCTGGTTGTGTTACTGAACTCGCATTGTAAAAATGCATTTACCGTTTCAAAGCATCAATGTACTAACCGGTTAATATCTGTGAATGAAAGCGGACAAACCGCTACCTTTATGTCGGCAGAGCACGCGTTAGAGACTGTTTCAAAAGGAGGAAGGTAGGCTACATGTAACTAGCTTCACTAGCTTAATTAAGCTAACGGTTTAGCATGGACATTTAAAGAAGGTTTGTAGTAAGCAGTTGAATACTAATCAGGTTAAGTGTGGCAAGAACTATTATCACTAACTTCTTCTTAAGCAAGCATTTTACATCACTCTCTTGCAACGACTTTACTTTGAATAACAACCAAGCGAAACTTCAGATCGAATCCAAAAAGCAGAAGAGAAGTTAATTCGGTATCCTATTCAAAGAACGGACATTGTCGCCCCCCTGTGGCCACACACCGTAACTACAACCGCATATAAAGCTAGACGCAATCACATACAAGTAATACTCCCGGTCAAACCTTTCAAAATAAAACACTATAAAACTAGACACATTTACATACAAGCGATACTTCCGATATATAGGCTAACAAATGAATTCACCTGCAATCGGCAATATACACCTGTAGTCTCTCTTTAGTGTCTAAAGCAACTGCTGACACTCGTGTGTGTGTGTGTGTGTGTGTGTGTGTGTGTGTGTGTGTGTGTGTGTGTGTGATAGAGCTTGTAAACGTGCATTTACTGCTATTTGTACATTGTGCACAAAATGCCTTGAATATTCTGACTGTAGGGACGATCATCGAAAACTAATAAAAACAAAAGATGTATAAAATTAAGATTAGTATTACATTTTTATTTTAAATTTGATCACAAATACTATATCTGAAGTATTAATAGTTGATGTGTGCACTGCGCACGCACGGGAACACACACACACACAATACACTCGATAAAGACAAATGTAATAAAAAATAAAAATAATCACTTTTTAATTTCTCTTTAATTCATCTCTATGAAACAATTATGAAGGAAAAATTAAAGATTATATTTATAAATGATATTATATGTATATTTGCCGGATGTTTAAGAACTGTTTATTGTCTATTTTCAGTGAGAGGAACTTGTTTCCATTAGACATAAAAGGTGCAGTAAGCGGTTTATTTATGTTAATATAAGTGTTAAATTGCTCTTTATTCAGTGATCACTTACATAATGTGCGCGTTTCATAAAGCCGATCTCTCAATCAGCTGCTCTGCATGTATAAGGCAAATAAAGTTATTGGAGGATTCCGAAATTTTTATCCAATCACAATAGAGAACGCTACAAACCGACACCCGTCTCACTCATGGTCTCACTGCCGGTGCACGCCAGAGCGAGAGATGGGTGAATGTTAATGCAGGATGTCTGTTTTGATGGTTTTTATCATGTTTTATCACACTCATGGATCTGAGATGATGCTAGATAACTCGCTGCTTGAAGACTGCAGTGCATTAATGTGGTGACGTAGGGACGAACTGCTAACTGCAGTAACTGACAGGAAGTTAGCTAAAAGAACCATTCCGCTTACAGCACCTTTAAATCTCTTTATAATGACGCCTCTTTACTGCCCTCATGTGGCCAAAATGAGGTACTACACTCACAGACCTACCCTGCGTTCCAAATCGCATACTCTTTCTTTTTTCTATTCTACATACTACATCAGACGATAAAAAAAAATCTAGTTAGGATGCAGTAGGCATACTATTGGGACATAATTTTACTCTTTTATGTCATCATAACATTGCGCCTTGATCTTGCCTCTTGATTTTATATACGGCACATCCCCGTTTGTTTTCATATGGAGGCTTCGTCGATGTGACGTCACTTCACGTGCGCACCGGATTGTGGGTCAGAATCGCCCAAATAGGATGCAGTTTTCAACACTAACTAATTCGTTAATCTTGGCCAGATGAAGTAGGACATCCGGGTACTTCTAACCATCCTAAATCTGGCCACAAGAATCGGGACATCCTAAATCTTTATATAGTAGAAAGTATGCGATTCGGAACGCAGGGATGGAGTCAGTTCAATAGTTCTCAATCAGTTAAATCCTATTCAGAGCGTGAGTGCAGGCGCCCTCACGTGGTCATCAATCATTACTACAACCACACTGGTCGCTAGGTGTAATTACATACAAGCAACATGTTTGGTTGAAAAAAAGTGTTGTGGTTGTTACTACACTCGCGTTGCAAAAATGTATTCACCGTTTCATAGCATCAATGCACTAAATCAGTTCATATCTGAGAATGAAAGCGGACAAAACACCAACTTTATTTCGACAGAGCACACGGAAAACCTTGTGTTATTAGGAGGGACCACTACTAGTGTCTAAGGATGGATGCTAACATTATCTGGTTTCTAACTCTTTTGCCTTTTTTAGCGAACAAGCTAACGTTAGCTAGCTGCTGATAGCCATGGAACTATCTGCCTAGTTGACTGCTGATAGCCCACCCTGTTTATTTCCAATGTATAGTGTCATAATAGTTAACACTGCTGCTGCATGCGTCAGTCCTACAAAAAAACACTCCAAAAGGTGATACGTTTTCAATGTGCAGAAAGTTTTGAACAATAAAGTAGAATAAATATTTGAATGCAATACAGAATGCCTCAGTGCCTTACTGATTTATATTCCATTAGATTTGTGTCAATGGGAGCTAGTTGTCTTTTCCTTAACATGTCCACCATAAATAAATACAGAAGACACAAATGACTGCATAAAAATTAACCAGAATGCACAAAATTAAGTGTTCGAACCTCAAATTTTTCTGGGGGACAACCCCCAGACCCATGCTTTTAATGTGTCCCCACCAATGTTGAAATGAAACCTAGCCCTTCATTTATTAATTAAAATGTTTATAATAATTACACATTATTGGATGCAGACCAATACATGTAAACTGTAAAGACGCAAAGACGCTGGCCATTGAAATTATTTCAGTTCTTTAAATTTTTTGTGTTGGGTTCCTAAATTGGCCCTCAGTTTGAGAACCCCTGGTTTAGACCATTAGACATGAAGCGACGGAACTACATCAATAACGCAGCTCCCTCCCTCACGAAACACACGGTGGTTTCCCGATAATTTTAGACAGGACAGGCTTATTGTGCGACACGGTGAAGTTGAGGAGGGGATACGTTGAGGAGGGGATACCCATACAACACCAGGACCTGCGGTGGTTTAATAAACAGCTGAGCTGCTTCAGCTTCACAATCTCTGTCCCGAGCCTCAGCTGGACTGACGGTCACAGACACACGGTCGGACACAGACCTAGGGTCTAGCTAGGGCCTGCAGGACACGGAGCCGTCAGAAATTCATCCCACGGAAACTATGAAGTGTAAGTCTTGTTTGCTAATGTTTTATACACTTCCAAAGTTAGTCTGCATAATAATTTCAATGATGAGAAGCAACGTGTGGTTATAATTTATTGCAGGCAGCATAACCACTAGCTAACAAGTCATAACCCACGGTCATAACAGCTAAAGTTCGTTAGCATCTTCTTTTAAAGGGGACATATTATGCAAAAACTCGGGTTTAAATGTATATTTCCGAGGTCTACTAGAAAAGGTTTTAAAGGTTTATTGTTCAAAAAACTCATTAGTTTTCTACCATTTCCCATTTCTTCATCGCCTTTTCCAGCCTCTTCTGCTCTCTATCTCAAAAGGTTATCTACCCCCCTTCGCAAAAATCCTAGTCTGCTCTGACTGGTCAGATCTACATGGGCGTGCATGCACCGCCCTGCTCATTTACTCTATATACCAACCTATATGGGCATGGCACACGCCCAGCTGTCAGTTTTGTTTACTTTTGGCCAATGCAGCATGGAGATCGATGTTACCATGTTTAGCTTAATTTCTACAGCAAATGTCAGCACACTTACCATTTCTAATCCAAAAGCTTTACAACTGAACCTGGTCAGGCAGGAGTGTGAGCTGAAAACTGTGAAAATTGCATCAAGATTTCTGGTTTCCCTGACATTATCCTCAGGTAAATACAGTTTAAATATGTCACAGTCAATAACAGAATATGAGCATAAAGTATTTATGCAAAAACCTCCTAACTTGTAACATACAACGTTTTATGTATGTCTCTACAGGTTAAACTGGGGAATGATCTACAACCCAGTGGAGTGAAAAAGCTTTGGTTGTGAAGCCATGCTGAGGTAACATGTAAACATGTACAGTAACGAGGCAGGAAAGGAATGTATCATGTCAAGATTCACTGGAAAGGCATTATCTTTTGTAAAAAAAAAAAAGTATAGAAATAATTAGTCAGAGCTGCAAATTATCTGACACCCTTTCGATATCTAATAGATAATGTATAATTTGTATTGTGATCACTCATTTATAATAAAGTTTTACTGTTAAAAAATGTATTGTGTTGCTAACTGTCACTGTTTGCTTCGTGTAGTAAAGGATTACTTGAAACTCACAGTCAGGATGTTGGACTAGTTTTCTGACCGATCTACATGCATTGACTTATACGTTTTTTTTAATTCAACCCTTTATCTCTCTGAAGATTTCTTATAAAACAGTATCATTACATTTTAAAAAGACCAAAACCATACTTAAAAATAAAGCAGTTTATTCATAGCCAGTGAAATGGAAATATAAAGTGTACATATCAAACAGAAGCAAAGCCATAACTTTTATGTAACTGTCCAGTTGTTGCTGGTGGGCCCTGAAGAAGACCACCTGTCCCACCCAGTGAACAGTCTCCTCTGATGGAACAGATAGTGTGGTCCGTCAGGTCACTCATATCTGTAAAACATGAAACATTCAATGTTATATCATGTAGCCTAGCTGAAATACATCATACATCTGTAGTTATGGCAAAGCTACTAACTAATGAAAATGTATTTTTTTTCGATTATTAAATAAGATAGGCTACTAATAAGTTCAGTATAGCCCTTGCTCAAGAAGCAACGAGTGGCACTGTTTCCTCATATGATGCTAAAATTACTTTTACTTTGCTGACAGTAATGCCTTGCCTTTAGTTTGGTCCCTCTGGCGTCACCCTGGGGTTCCTTTAGCATACTGCAGAGAAACCTCTAATATGAACCACAGAGCGAAAGATCCTAAGGTGAAATGACTGAACCTCCCAAAGACAATTTTTTTCTTTCTTTTTTTTTAATACAATTTGCTTGTATCCTTAAGCTCCCCCACAGGCGAGACCAATTATTGGTTGGTGTTGTACAGAGAAACCAGCCCGTTTACATGGTCTCCTATGAGGGTGGGTTTGAGGAGCATTACTTATTTTCTATTGAAATATTTTTTAATTGATTGAATCTGTGGGTGTGGTTGCTGAACGTGTAAAAGTGCCTTTGCTCATTTTCTGCAATGCCTCCATATACTCTCAAATATCTTGTTATTTACCCACTTACCCATTTCTACCCCGAGGAATAATCATTTCCCTCTCCGATACTTCTTACTGAGGAGTCTGATTTGTTGTTGAGCTCCATCTTAAAACCCTTCAAATAAACTGCACTCTTCCTTGAGCTGTGTCTTTGGTTATTATTTATGATTCCGAATTGAGGTCATACTGTGTAGTTTCAATCCAAATTTTAAGTTATGGTTAAAATGATCATTTGTACGGATGCCAGTCTACCACAAATCTTGTACACTAGTTCATGTTTGTGAGCCCACCTTATATTGGTTTATTATAAATTCAGGTATTCCCCTGAGCAATTCTGAATGTGTGTGAAAGATAAGAAGAGACCTCATACACATAAGATATTAAATCTATTAAACTTTATATAAAGAATTTAGTTTATTAGTGCAAAAAGCTTCAGCAAAATTATAGAAATAACTCGTGTACACAGATATAGCAACATCCTTTATGCAGATCATTCATTTGGATGATTTTGTAGATAATCTTTCATATCTTTTCATCATTCCTTTTACTCCTGAAGTTCAAATACAGTAATCCTTGTGTCCATTAGCAAGCTCATGGTTTTCTTCATTCATTGCAGACAACATATCAAAACAGTCAGAACGCTACAGATGTGGAAAATGGTTATATATTTTGCAGCTTGACGTTGAATGATCCGGGTCATCCACTGGGGTCACTGGGTTGACTCATGTATTCAGCCTAAGAGGAAACATTTTGTGATATTTAATATGTTTGTTGTATTTTCAATAACACTGATTCAAATTCTCATACCACCTACCTTAACCATTTAAAGCATGTTGGAGTACAGAGGCTTCCAGGAAAACTTCTGACAGTAAAACACAGTCTGCGTAGAGAAGACAGATGAGATCACTTTCTGAACAACCACACACTCAACAAGTCAATGTCTTAGTCGCTTACTTACCCCACATTTGAGGGCAGTCTTGATGTCTTTGCACCTGTACGTTGGTAAAGTACATGGATCTGAAAGAGAAACAATTGTGACATTTGAATGAGTATTGATAAACAAATGAAAAATAAAATGTATTCATTCAAATATTAATGTATTACACTTGATTGAATCCTAGCTTCTAAAAACATATGACCAAATGTGTTCTCTGTCATTTGAAAAGACAAACACATGTAACTAATAACAGTAATGATGGGCCACAAAACAAAACATCAAGTAGTTTGAAGGTGAGAGCTGCACTAACCCACAAGTTGAGCCTCCTGCCCTTTGCACTGGTGGAGGAGAGCGCAGATGGCCTTGGGGCTGGCGTAGCTCAGGATGGCATCCAGCACTGGCTTGCTGTACTTGTCAATGACGTCCTTGCACTGATCCCGGTAGGAGGACGGCAAAATGTGACAGATCTCCTCCAGCAGCTTGATCACAGCATCCTGAAGAGGAAGTGGAGGGAGAGAGGGTGAGCTTGCACCGTGTTGACCACAAAGTCTCTAGGCACCTGGGTATCTATTCTCTTTGTGCCTCGCACACACACAGACATGAAGAGACTGATTGTTTGTGTGTTTCTTCAGTGCATGTGTGTGACTCACCTCGGTCCTTTCTTTAGGTAGCATTTCCTCCAAAGTCTTGAAAATGAGAATGCAGAGGGAGCATTGTTGTGGCTGCTCCTGATTGAAAGACACAGACAGCGTGATGACCTTTACACATATACAGTATTATATTATTGTTTTCAAATGTCTGAATCCAAGTTGTACTTTACTGACATTTTCACCCGTCACAGCAACCTCGAGAGCCTCCTTGATGAGATAACTTAGCATCCTCTCCTGCTTGTCAGAGGTGACACAAAGCCCAAGGATTTTACAGACCTCTGCTGGTTTCTACAGAGAATGAAAATAGACCTCAGTGCAATGAACACACCAGAATTATTTAACCCTGATACTTTTTCGATAAACTTAACCCAGAGGAATGAATCCAGCAGGCAACTTACCACTACACTGGTAATGAAGGTGATGGCCACTGGGAGCATCTTGTCCACTTCCTCTTTGCAGCGTTTACCCGCTGGCTCAGGCAGGTGGTTGCACAAATCCTCAATGCCACTCATGATCTTTTTCTGAAATATAAAACATTGTTTAGCAAATGTTGAATTCAGGGCACCCAAGACATTATTCCCTTCCAAGAGCAATTGAATTATGGCAGTGTTTTAAAAGTCTTTAGCTATGGGACATGCATGTAACAAAATAACATTAAATATGATGTGCAAACTATGTCAATTGCATATAATCTTTGAGCAACAGGTGCAATGCTATAGCTCAAAATGTATTACTTTTAATAGAAAAAAATAATTTAAAAAACAGTCAATTTAAAAAACACAAATTTTGAGTTAACATATTAAGTGTTTAATAATTAGATTGCTTCAACTTAATTTATGTTTATAGCAAATGTTACAATAATTAATGTAACAATTCTAATGTTCTAATTTAATTTAATTTAATTTAATTTAATTTAATTTAATTTAATTTAATTTAATTTAATTTAATTTAATTTAATTTAATTTAATTTAATTTAATTTAATTTAATTTAATTTAATTTAATTCTACTTTTCATGATGGAGAAGCTACTGTCACCCCATCACTTTCCCACCAATCACAGGCTCACTATGAGCCTCATCAATAGCTAGGTAGAAGCTAACAAAAAAAAAGAAGAAAAAACATCTTGAGAGCTGAAAGCTGCCAAGGTAAGCCACTCGCTAACACATTTTCCCTTTAGGGACAAAATAAAAACCAAGTTAGACGTTTAAAAAAGCAAGTAAGACAAGATATCTAGGTAGCATCTGTGGACTTTGAAAACTAGATTAGGTTTTGTGTATGTGGACTGTTTTTATTAAAGCATTTGCATTGTTTTTTTGTTTTAACAATGGCATTTTTAGGTGTCTAGCTAACAGGAGCTAAACTGGCTAAATTTTGCAGCAATTGTTGAGCATAGTCTATTATAGCTGAGGAGCTCAACTGCTGAAAGGTTAAAGGAGTTTTGATTTAAAAAAAAATGCACTCTTAACCTGCTTCTAGGAAAATAATAACCTCATCATAACTGTACTGCTCATGAAGCTATGTATTGGTTCCTTTGTAAATGTCTAAATACAGTATTTCATAATGTTGTAGTAGCCTATACATTTTTATCATTTCAGTTAAATGCGATGACAATTGAAGATATTGTTTTTTCTCTCTGTTTGGACTTAGATGAAGCTTCCCCACCACCACAGACCACACTGGTCACAGAGGAAAGAAGATCTTTATGGTCAGGTGAGGAACGAAAACGGTCTGTGACATTTCAATTCAACTTTAGTTAGGCCCTAGATGTAGAAAACGGGAAGGAACTTGGTACCAAAACTAAAAGAGTACATTTCCTTTTTGTGTGTGTCTCACTTTAAGTTGCTGTCAGGGACACACACAGATGTTTTGAGTCAGTGGTTATAGTTTGGGTTAATTAAGTCGCAAGGAAATAAATTCAAGTTTACTGAAATACCCCAGTGAAGTATATAAAAAAATAAAAAATGTGTGTGTCTGTGACATTCACTTTTCATGCTTGACTGAATGTGTAAAATGTGCTTCAACGGAACTGATAAAGATGAACAAGTGTGAAACACTTCCTGAAATGTATTGATTTTTATTTATATTATAATGTAAACTATTAAACCACAGATCCTACTGTAGCAGGCCCCTGGTGTGTATGTAACCTTGACGTATGAATATGGACATTTACAGTATCGATAATAATATCAGTGAACAAATATTGATCCCCTGGAATGTGTGCGCTGCTTGCTCGACTGTTGAACTCACCTGGAGGTCTGCATTGGAAAACAGGTCGACAAGCAGTTGGAATATTTGGGTGCAGTCCTGGCAGACGTCGCCAGTCTGAGTAAAAAAAGTTAAAGTCACACAATGAAAAATAAATGATAGCCTTATTTACGTATCTCTCACACATACCAGGTGCATCATTCGCATTGAAGTTGTGTGCATGTGATTTAAATGTTCCTCTAAAAAGTATTTCATGAGGAACAAACTGATTTGTGGCTGCGTCAGGTCAGGTATACGAGATCCAAAACTTAGAAAAAAAAAGGTGACAGTTTTTTGTACGTGAAATCTTCTTGGAGCGGGGGTTACTTCCTGATTTTGAAGATTAGCAAATTTCAGTTCTCTTTATATACTATATGTCACGTTGCTTTTAATGTCCTTTTGTGCAGTTTAAAAAAATGTGGGGTTTCTCTTAAATTATTTAAAGAAAGTATATGACAGAGGTAAAATAGTTTTTGATGATTCAAGACTCAAGGCGTATAATTTAGTTGTCTGTTCCTCTTTTAAAATATTTTCCTTTTAATATTGATATGCTGCAACTTTTTGATAGCAAATGACTCAAATGTGTGAACATGGTTTGATTGTTTGTTTGTATCTGTTTGTTTCCTGGATTTATTTGAGGTCCTACATTTATTTTGGTCCTATATAACAATGACAAAACATGTACTTATGTTCATTTTGCTGAAAATACTGAAGAAGGAAAAATAGGGTGTTCAATTATTTTAGCTCACAAACACAATTTATACAATTATTCTATAAACCATATCTAGGGATTGATGGGAAATCCAAACTTCTTTATAATAACATGTATTTTTAAATGATGTTTAACATTGGTTAAGTCGTGTTTCAGTAAGTACAGTAGGATGACACACATCTCTTATTTTGAAATTGCACATGATATTCAAAACGTGTGTTCTGTTATATTATTTATGTTTCTATACGCAAAATATAATTTTGTTACTAGAAATCACAAAATATGCACTTACTGCTTTCAGGGCATCAGGATTTTGCAAGCCATCGATATTAAAAGCAGAAGTCAGACCTGCAGGTGGAAATATACATAATTAATAATCTCATTGTAAAACATTTCATCACTTTTTTCCACTATTCACGTCGTCATTTATCATCTCAATGCAATTCATAATAGTCTCACCAAAGCCCTGGAGACAAACCAAGAGAAGCAAAGCAGTCTTGAGCGAGGCCATCCTCTATCTGCAGGCTTTTAGTTGAACGTCGTACCTCCTGAGGACTGTACAGGGAAATGTGAGTGCCGCTTATATTGACTGGGTCCACCTGCCACCTACAGCCCCCACCAAACACATTTTGACAGGAAAAAAAAACCTTATGCTAGTGTCTTCAGATTTGTTCTTCTCAACATAGCAGAACCATTTTTCCCCTCGATTTCAATAAGCCAATAATAGTAATAGTTTCACATCCTCACACTGAGGTGCAAACACTTTTCATAGTTCATTTTAGAAACTCAGAGGAGTTTCCAAATGTGTTATATTATAGTTTTGTCAACAAGCAGTGAATGCTGACATATTTAGCAATTTTGTCTGTTGGAGTTAATGTTGCCTTTGCACCCGTTAATGTAAAAAAACAGCAGCACTGCTACACATCATCCTTTCTAGTACAACACATACATGAACAATACCCTGTGTCCTCAAAATAGTTGTATCACAACACAAAATACTGAAAAACTAGTGACACATACTTTATGATCGCCCTGCTTTGAAATGTTCCTCTCAATTGACCAGATTCTATCAGCAATAATAATACAAATTATAATAACAAACAGTGCAATCAGTACCACCTTAAATCTCCTCGTCGGACTTCTTTTGAACATACCTGTCATCTTTTTTTATTTTTTTTAAAGATATTTTTATGCTTTATTGATAGTGTAGAGACAGAGTTGAAATGGGGCAGAGAGGGGAGTGACATGCAGAGAACGACCGCGGGCTGGAATCGAACCCGGGTCCGCTGCTGGCCGAGGCCCATGGGGGGGACACCCTACCAACTGAGCTAAGGGCGCCCCATACCTGTCATCTTAAATTTGATTTTTATGCTTTGATAATGTGTGTACTTTTAGTTAATTTTTGTTTGAGGATTTCAACCCTTTTTCTTTCAATGCAATTCCCTCAGAACATGTTTCTGTTTTTTATTTATGGTGAGAAAATGTTTCAGAAAATAGTTTGAGGGCTTTCAATGTTTGTAATAAAGAATAACTGGTGATGAACAGCATTGATGTAGCTAAACAAAAGTAAGTTTTCTTTTCACACTGTTTTTAAAGGGGACATATTATGCTAAATTTCGGTTTTGAAGGTGTATTTCCAAGGTCTACTAGGAGAGGTTTTCATGGTTTATTTTTCAAAAAACTCAATATTTTTCTACCATTTCCCATTTCTTCATCGCCTTTTCCAGCCTTCTCTGCCCTCTATCTCAAAAGGTTGTTTTTGACATCTACCCCCCTTCGCAAAAATCCTAGTCTGCTCTGACTGGTCAGATCTACATGGGCGTGCATGCACCGCCCTGCTCATTTACTCTATACCTACCTATATGGGCATGGCACACGCCCAGCTGTCAGTTTTGTTTACTTTTGGCCAATGCAGCATGGAGATCGATGTTACCATGTTTAGCTTCATTTCTACAGCAAATGTCAGCACACTTACCATTTCTAAACCAAAAGCTTTACAACTGAACCTGGTCAGGCAGGAGTCTGAGCTGAAAACTGTGAAAATTGCATCAAGATTTCTGGTTTCCTGACATTATCCTCAGGTAAATACAGTTTAAATATGTCACAGTCAGTAACAGAATATGAGCTAAGTATTTATGCAAAAACTCTCTAAACGTGTAACATACAACGTTTTATGTATGTCTCTACAGGTTAAACTGGGGAATGATCTACAACCCAGTGGAGTGAAAAAGCTTTGGTTGTGAAGCCATGCTGAGGTAACATGTAAATGTACAGTAAAGCGGCAGGAAAGGAATGTATCATGTCAAGGAAAAGGCATTATCTTTTGTAAAAAAAAAGTATAGAACAAATGACAGTCAGAGCTGCAAATTATCTGACACCCTTTCAATATCTAGTAGATAATGTATAATTTGTATTGTGATCACTCATTCATAATAAAGTTTTACTGTAAAAAAATGTATTGTGTTTTTTTTTAAACTGTCACTGTTTGCTTCGTGTAGTAAAGGATTACTTGAAAAAACACATTTTCATAGTCAGGATATTGGACTAGTTTTCTGACCGATCTACATGTATTGACTTTACGTTTTTTAATTCAACCCTTTATCTCTCTGAAGATTTTTTCTTTGAAACAGTATCATTACATTTTAAAAAGACCAAAACCATCCTTAAAAATAAAGCAGTTTATTCATAGCCAGTGAAATGGAAATATAGAGTGTACATATCAAACAGAAGCAAAGCCATAACTTGTATGTAACTGTCCAGTTGTTGCTGGTGGGCCCTGAAGGAGACCACCTGTCCCACCCAGTGAACAGTCCTCTGATGGAACAGTGTGACGGTCCTTGTGGGTCAACGCTCCGTCAGGTCACTCATCTGTAAAACATGGCACAATCAATGTTACATCATGTAGCCTACATAGCCTACATCATACATCTGTAGATATGGCAAAGCTACAAACTAATAAATATATTTTTTCTTCCATTATTAAATAAGATAGGCTACGAATAGATTCAGTATAACCCTTGCTCAAGAAGCAACGAGTTCTGAGTGATACTGTGTGCTTTTTGAAATATAATGGACAGGAAACAAACAGCAGCAGAGGCAAATTACAGTATTCCTGTCTGTTATAGTGTACATTACACTAGAGATGTAATAGGCCTACTGCTGCATGTACCACGACTGCTTGCATAACTACACACTGTCAACAACAAACAAATACTCTTCAGTTTCCAACACACCGTACAGTTTCACCGTCTGTTTTTCACACAGGGGCTGTCACGGACAGACTCACAGATCTAACCGTTAGCATAAAAGCTAACGGACGCTAACGCTAACTACTTAACCCAGAGACATTCTCTCGTTTCAGTCGGCGTTGGTTATTATACAGGGCTGCCAAGTTTCACCAAAAGTTTGGAGTGAGATTTTTTGTCCGAGGGACCCAAAACCGTGTCCTCTCTCCCACCCACTCATTTTTGCTAGTGTCCTGTAAGTTTATATATTGTTCATAATAAATCAGAAATAAAGACAATTGGAAAATCTGATAAAACATAAAAAATCTTACTAAAATAAACAAATTAATTAATTGCAAAAGTCGTAGGACAGGTTTTAATTAAACATTGGGTGTGGACACATTATAAGTGGGGGTCAGTTCTCAGACTCATTTGACTCAGGTAAACTCCCGCCTTCGTTCTACCAGGCCTGTATTTCCTTGTTGTTAAAAAAGGATAAAGATCCTCTAGATTGTGCATCATACCGACCAATTTCACTATTAAATACGGATGTGAAGATACTTGCTAAAATTCTCGCCCATAGATTGGAGGATGCTCTCCCCTCTATCATATCCCCCGACCAAACTGGGTTTATAAAGTGACGCCAATCATTTTATAATACCCGCCGGCTAATGAACATTTTATATTCCCCCAGAAATATTGAATCAGAATGCCTCGCTTCTATGGATGCTGAAAAAGCATTTGATAGAGTAGAATGGAATTATTTGTTTTTCACCCTTGAAAAATTCGGTTTGGGTCCTGTTTTCACTTCTTGGGTTAAATTACTATATGCATGCCCTTCTGCCTCAGTATTAACAAACAGCCGTTACTCAAGTAGTTTTGATCTGCACCGTGGGACCCGGCAGGGTTGTCCTTTGAGCCCGCTCCTTTTTGCTATTGCAATCGAACCACTTGCAATTGCCATTCGCGGTAACAAACAGATTCAGGGGATATGGAGAGGAGGAATTGAACATAAGGTATCATTATACGCCTATGACTTACTTTTGTTTGTCGCCAAGCCAGCCACCTCTTTACCGGAGGCACTTTCTGTGTTGGAGGTCTTTAGTCAGTTTTCTGGCTATAAACTTAACTTGAGTAAGAGCGAACTCTTTCCGATTAATAAAGAAGCTCTTAAACTTGATTATACAGCTCTCCCACTCAAAGTGATGACAGATCAGCTGAGTTACCTTGGGGTATGTTTTACCAGAAATTTTAAAAACCTATTTAAATCGAACTTCCTTAAATTATTAGATCAGGCGAAGCAAATATTATCGAAGTGGTCTCCTCTGGCTTTCTCTCTCATAGGTAGAGTAAATTCAATTAAAATGACATTACTCCCAAAGTTCCTATATCAATTCCAATGTCTCCCCATCTTTCTCCCCAAATCCTTTTTTCAGGCCCTTGACTCTTTAATGATTAATTATATTTGGAATGGAAAGCTTTTCTTCAAAGACCCAAACAAACAGGTGGAATGGCCCTGCCTAATTTCCAATACTATTACTGGGCGGCTAATATCCGTTCTTTAGTGTATTGGGTGCATTTTCACCTTGACGACTCAGCCCCAGTCTGGGTAACAATGGAGTCCAGCGCTATTAGCCCATTGTCCCTATCTGCCCTCTTAAGCGCCGCACCTCCACTCTCTTCGGCTATTCCCAACAGTAGTCCCGTGATTAAGCACTCCCTTCGAATTTGGACCCAATTTAGGAAGAATTTTGGAATGCAGAATTTTTCACTTTTCAGCCCAATTGCAGCTAATCATTTGTTTACTCCCTTGACAGTGGATGGTGCATTTAAGATCTGGCATAAAAAAGGCTTAAAATGCATCGGTGATTTATTTATTAATGATCTATTTGCTAGTTTTTCTCAATTGACAAAACATTTTGGTATCGAAAAGACTCATTTTTTCCGATTTCTGCAAATCAGGCATTTTACGCAGAAGTTAATTCCCCAATTCCCTCACAAACCGCCAGCCAATCATGTCGATTTGTTTCTTTCTGTAAACCCCACATTAAAAGGCTCAATTTCTGTGTTTTTCAACCTTATTTCGAAGTTGCATAGCCCCTCATTAGCAGCTATAAGAACCCTGTGGGAGCAGGACCTAGGTTCTGCCTTCACAGATCACATGTGGGATTTAGTCCTGGATCGGATACACTCTACCTCCATGTGCGCCCGACATGCTCTTGTGCAATTTAAAGTAGTACATCGTATCCACATGTCTAAAACTAAATTAGCTCGTATGTTCCCCGATGTAGACCCGACCTGTGATAGTTGTAAGAGCGCACCGGCATCACTCTTTCACATGTACTGGTTGTGTCCCACCTTGACTGAGTTCTGGACATCAGTTTTTCAAACAATTTCTGAAGTACTTCAGCATCAAATTGAGCCGAACCCTTACACTGCAATTTTTGGCATTGCTCCAAATCCGGGCTTGCCTAAAGGTACTGGCCTTCACCTCATTACTTGCTCGTAGAGCTATTTTACTCAAGTGGAAAGATCCTGCTCCTGCCTCCCACTCACATTGGATTATAGACATTATGTCATGTATGAATTTAGAGAAAATACGTTATACTACCCAGGGATCCGAGAATAAATTTGACAGAATTTGGCGCCCCTTCCTAGATTATTTTAAAAAACCAACAACAATAATACAAGAGTAGCTTTTTTTTTTTTTTTTTCATATCGATTGTTTATTTGTTTCTTGTAGCGTGTATTTCGTTTATATAATTTTTTAACATTGTGTATTGCCTTTTTTTTTTTTTTTCTTTTTTTGATGCAGGATTGTTTGTGGTTGGGTGGGGAGGATATGGGCGGGGTGTGTTCGGGGGAAGAAAAAAGGGGAACAACTAAATCATTGTACTGTATTTGCTTCGCAAATCTTTTGATGAATAAAAAAACCTTTGAAAGATAGGTGGGGGTCTGGGGGTCCCCCCCAGGAAATTTTGAGCAGTATACACTTAATTTCCTGCATTCTGGTGAATTTTTATGAAGCAATGTGTGCCTTTTCTGCATTCATTTTTATGTAAAGTAAAAGAGAACATTCACGGTTTCGCTGACACATTTTAACTGTAATAAAGGTAATTATTCTATATCATGTCTACTATTGAGGGATGAGTGGCTGGTGGTATTTTACTAGCAGCATTAGGCTTTATTCAAAGAAGAAAAAAATTAGGGAACAGTCCCAACACCAATGCAAACTACTAGGCTAAAATAAAACATCTGGGTTACTTGGTTCTTAAATAGATGGACTCTGAGAGGGGTGAGCCCATGGGGTGAGCCAGATAAAAGTTTTTTTATCTATAAACAGGGAGATAATTCTCCTACTTTGGCCTGATGTTAACATGCATTCTGTTAATAATTTATATGGCTGGGTTTCTATTAGAGGACAAATTAATGCATTGCAAAAGTCGTAGGACAGGTTTTAATTAAACATTGGGTGTGGACACATTATAAGTGGGGGTCTGGGGGTCCCCCCCAGAAAACTTTGAGCATTATACACTTAATTAAAGCTACTCACTCTGTAGAGTCCTCTGCTACTCTAAAAGAATTCCGACTGATTCTTAAATAGATGGACTCTGAGAGGGGTGAGCCCATGGGGTGAGCCAGATAAAAGTTTTTTTATCTATAAACAGGGAGATAATTCTTCTACTTTGGCCTGATGTTAACATGCATTCTGTTAATAATTTATATGGCTGGGTTTCTATTAGAGGACAAATTAATGCATTGCAAAAGTCGTAGGACAGGTTTTAATTAAACATTGGGTGTGGACACATTATAAGTGTGGGTCTGGGGGTCCCCCCCAGAAAATTTTGAGCATTATACACTTCATTTCCTGCATTCTGGTGAATTTTTATGAAGCAATGTGTGCCTTTTCTGCATTCATTTTTATGTAAAGTAAAAGAGAACATTCACGGTTTCGCTGACACACATTTTATTGAATAGCCTACAATTCATGTGTATAGTGCTTTCAAATATCTCCTGTAGCCTATTGTTAAAACATTTGGTTAAACTGTAATAAAGGTAATTATTCTATATCATGTCTACTATTGAGGGATGAGTGGCTGGTGGTATTTTACTAGCAGCATTAGGCTTTATTCAAAGAAGAAAAAAATTAGGGAACAGTTCAACACCAATGCAAACTACTAGGCTAAAATAAAACATCTGGGTTACTTGGTCCCTCCTCTTAGGCTACCTTGATTAGTTTTATGAAAAGTGCTATAAATGTGCAATACAATACATAGGCTACAGTTCATTACACAGAAGAATAAAAGCATTTTTATTGGCGGATGAGCCATTTGTTACTTTGCAAACCTAATTTTCAAACTAAATTACCAAAAAACAATATACATAACGATCCAAAGATCTTCTGAATTTACTTGAGTGAAATTGAAGGGTTAATATGTTTGATGCACGCGCGCTCACCGGCCGGCGGGGACACAATTCTTATCAGCGGTAACTTGGCAGGCTATCAACACACACCTCGGAAGAGAAGGTGCAGGTAGGGGGCTCGCCTCCCGCTTCGTGCACATCAAAGCATAACGTTAATGCGCGTTCAGAAAGAGGAAGTCACGGCACTCATGTTTGTTAGCTTTTCAAAATAACATTTGAAAATAAAAGTCCCGCAAAACAAATGTTATTTTGGGGATTAATTTCTCCGCGTGAGAAATTTGAGGTGTGGCGTGTGAGAGTGTGAACGGGTTGATTTGCGTGTGTCTCATGGCCAAAGAGTGAGACTTGGCAGCTATGTTAGGAGGGATAAATTAAAGCACATTACACACATTGAACTCATAAACGGACAGATTTGTTTTTAAATAGGACTACTTACATTTCCAGAGGAGAGATGGTGTCTCTCAGTCTTCCAGGCACACAGTCTCCTCCACACTCCAGTATAACGGCAGATCACACTAACAGATTGCCAACCTTTGCTTGGCATAGCCAAACAAAAAATTAAGTAAATCCATTCAGCCCCGGTCTGCTTCGAGGCTGGGGTGTGATGGTAGCTTGAGGATGAGCTAACACTGCAGCTTGCTTCTCCTCTGTTGTTGCATTAGCAGTGGAGGCTCAGCTATGTGTGGTCTTGATTTGCCAATCAACTACCGAGTTTCTGGTAAGCTTTCCCGTGGGAGTATTTATGTTAATGAAAACCAACCAATTTCGTCATCAGTCGGTGTTTTTTGGAAGAAACCTTCAAATCCCCCTTTTTTCGAAAAAAGCATCCCTGAAGAAACTGACACATTTGTTTTTTTGAAGCTTGTGTGTGCTGGTAGGGACGCCAATAACCTAAACAGTGTGCCCAAACACCGGCAATGTTTGGTTTTTCATAATATGTCCCCTTTAAGTTTTTAAGTTCAGGAAACTGTAATTCGGTCAAAGGCTAAGCTTTGATTGACTTATTATCTGTTAGCTTAATAGTCTTGATTTGGTGTGAAGTGTCTTGTTTTTCAGCCGTGATACTGTATCTATTGCTGAGCCATCACTTTCAGGTGCTTGCTTGACTAACCAGGGGTGTGGTCAGGTAGACAAAGCAGTCTTCGTTGGAGGCCAAGTATACTTCGCTTTGGTTCCTTTCCTTTAAAATTATGTGCATACTTTCAATTCCTGTTTGTGTTTCCTCTCGTAGACACTTTAAGCCTCGCACACACTCACAACACTACCGTAAACAACCAGCCATATCTGTCCCACCCGCTCAGCACACACCCACCACCTAGTCACAGGAGGCCTGTGGAACTGCCATTCTGATACCCGTGACCAACACATCTAACCTTGCTCTTCTCTCCTCTGCCAACTCTTGGGACAGCCTTTGCGCGCCGCTATGACACAACCCCTGAATCAAGACACAGCTATTCTGTCTCTACCAGCTGCCACATTTTACTCCACTATATGAATTCCACGCTGTTACTGTTACTCATCCCATTCAACTAAACATTGTTGTTATCTACTGCCCACCAGGTCCCTGTAAGTTTTTGGAGGAATTAGACAAACTCTTTTCTCTGTTTGTTCCTTCATGGTACCTACACTTATTGGAAGTCGCTTTGGATAAAACGTCAATTAAAACTCTACCATTCTTCAACAGTCAAACAAGACCATCAGCAAAACCCAGTTTCAGTTTTCTTTCAAAGGTTTTTTTTATTAAATGTTAGTAACGAAATTGTAGCACAATGAATACAAATTTTTTCCCCTTTTTTTTCCCGAACATACCCCACCCACATCCCACTCTCACACCCAATAACACGAAATATACACTACAAGAAACAGAAATAAACAATCAATATGAAAAAAAAACACATAAAGAAATAAAATTAAATCAAATAAAAGAGGGGGGAGGTAGCTACTCTTCTATAGTTGTTGTTGGTTTTTTAAAATAATTTAGGAAGGGGCGCCAAATTCTGTCAAATTTATTCTCGGATCCCTGGGTAGTATAACGTATTTTCTCTAAATTCATACATGCCATAATGTCTCGAATCCAATGTGAGTGGGAAGGAGGAGCAGGACCTTCCACTTCAGTAGGATAGCCCTACGAGCAAGTAATGAGGTGAAGGCTAGTACCCTCAGCTTCACTTTAGGTAAGCCCGAATTTGGAGCAATGCCAAAAATTGCAGTGGAAGGGTTCGGCTTAATTTGATGCTGAAGTACTTCAGAAATTGTTTGAAAAACTGATGTCCAGAACTCAGTCAAGGTGGGACACAACCAGTACATGTGAAAGAGTGATGCCGGTGCGCTCTTACAACTATCACAGGTCGGATCTACATCGGGGAACATACGAGCTAATTTAGTTTTAGATATGTGGATACGATGTACTACTTTAAATTGCACAAGAGCATGTCGGGCGCACATGGAGGTAGAGTGTATCCGATCCAGGACTGAATCCCACATGTGATCTGTGAAGGCAGAACCTAGGTCCTGCTCCCACAGGGTTCTTATAGCTGCTAATGAGGGGCTATGCAACTTCGAAATAAGGTTGAAAAACACAGAAATTGAGCCTTTTAATGTGGGGTTTACAGAAAGAAACAAATCGACATGATTTTCAGTTTCAGTTTTAACAGAAATGAATACGTAGGCCTATATTTAAATTGTTCTGCTGTGCTGTCATGTTTTCAGAAGGATTAGGATTGGGTTGAACTGGTATTGTGCAGTGATACTATATAGATGACCTACATTTACTTCATAACTGACTCATTTCCCAAAGATGTCTCTTGGCTTATCTTTATTATGACCAGTTGTTTTCGGTGGCACAAGAGTGTCATTCCAGTAATTTATATAACTCTGCAGCAAGTGACTGATCAGTGTCTGGTGTTTTTAAACTCTAATATAAAGTAGCTTGCAGTGAAATTAAAAAGATGAATCTTTTATTGCCACTTTGATGTTGGTTATACAAGGACTTTTTTGACATAGAGCTGCACTTCCTGTCTAGCACATATAGTGAGGGAAGCTAACTGTGTACAGGGAAGTAAATACAGACTCATGAGGTCCTGAAAGACAATAACAGAAAAGGCTTTGCCATTTGTCTTCGTGCTTTTAAGGGGTATCCAGGTACCTGGCGTCACCATAGTTGTCTTGGCAAGTAGTCGGCGGGATTCCACGCGTAGTTCTTTCCTTCTCACTTTATAAATTCCTCCTGTCTTTGTATAAGCCTAGCTTGTGAAACCTCTTCCTCGTCCTGGCTCCTGACAGAACATGTGACAGAATCAGCATGTTCAAGTAGAATTTTAGGATTTTCTTTGCCAAATGCAATGCACCTGCAACAAGGAGATGCTGAAAATGTTTCAGTGGTGCTGTTTTAGTCCGGTGATGAAAGGGGTGGCGGTGAAAAGGTAACCATTACAAAACATGTAGTTGTAAGACATGTGGACATACTTTACTGGAGTACCTGCTCTGTCACTGAAAGTAATGGGAGATGCATGCCATGAGCAATACAATATTTCCCATAATGCCAGGCACAAGGATACAGCGTTAAAAATCATCCTTATTTTTATGAATGAAAAATATCTGTAGACATATGCTTTTTTAAATAAAAAATGGTTTATGTTCTTTGATACCACAGAGCATTATATGCTTAGAAAATAAACAGTTCAGGGCTGAAGTGAGATGTGCTAATGATTAATATAATTAATAATGATTAATATTAATTATTTTCTTGAACTCACCGCTGTTTATTCGGGTAAATAGATGAAGCAGCCTCGAGCTGGCACCCGCTCAGCTGTGAGATCTGCAGACTACATGGCACAAACTCTCCGTCTGCTGCAGGAGAGGGTGCATCATGTGCACAAACGCTCGCTCAATGCAACAGGTCAGACATGCATTACGCTTACATTCTTTTTGGGACAACTTTTTCCTGGTCCTGTTTGAAAGTCCGAGGTTTACCTCCTAATATGTGTGTGTAGAACTTCAAAGCTGTAATTAGGGATAGACGTAAAAATTAAACACAGACACACATTCGGATTCATGAAATGTTTCTCTCACTTTTTTCAGATTTGCTCTCAAGAGACGACCTGGAAAAGCTTGCAGAGATAAGTGGATGTTCAGCTCAAGTCGCTCTTCCACAATGCCGCACCACACCAAACCTTGACAAGTATCGCACCAGCGCTACAAGGCACCAGCGTCTGCAACAACATGTAAGGCAAACACTTCTTTACAAGATTCTTACACCCATACATTGTTAATATATCTCACATTTAAGTCCTTTTCCTCAAAGAACTTATCCTTGCACATTGTAACATTACAAAATATCTGCATCATCAACTTTTGTTATCTATTTTTCACACATGGAAACTGTGTGTGTGTGTAAGATCGAGTGTTGCTTACGTTCAGAGGAAATGCATTTGAAATACAACTAAACATCTTAGGCAAAAAACTACAGAAGATGTGCACACTTCCCTGGGATTTTTCAAGTAGCGTTTACCAACACGGGCGTTTCTCGCTTGCTTTTAGAAATAACCCTCGTCAAGGAGCCTCCAACACCCCCTTTGTCTGCTGGCTACCTGCCGAATATGACGATGGCATCTTCTTACCCAAAGGCAAAAACCAAAGATTCAACAACTTCCTGCTCCCACTGGTACAACATTGAAATCCCATACACTCTCTTTGATTCTATTGACATAAAAGCTGATTCAAAATTAATACTTTACAATCTTCCTCTGCTCTCAGGTGAGACAGGTGTCCAACAACATCCTGAGTACTCTGGACGCAGGCGTCTTAAACGACAGGGAATTCACTGACATGTTGACCTTTTTTGGGCAGTGGAACGACCACGATCTCACCTTCACGCCCATCTCCCCAAGCATCCGCTCCTTCAGCAACGGGATCGACTGCGACGAGAGTTGTGAGCAAACTGAGCCCTGCATCCCCATCCCGGTTGGTTTCAAAACCTCAAACCTAAACATTGCGATAATGTTTTTCGGTAAAAGATTCTCTCCGTAACCTTTGGCCTCCTTTTCTAACAAACAGATTCCTCCTGGTGACCCCCGCTTGCCCACCGGCCCAGACAGCTGCATCCCTGCGTTCAGATCCGCCGCTGTTTGCGGTACAGGACTCTCGGCCTTCAATTTCGGCGGAGAACCCAACGAGAGAGCAGATCAACGCCCTGACGGCCTTCCTGGATCTTGGCCAGGTGTACGGCTCGGAGGAGAAGCTTGCTCTGTCTCTTCGCGACCTCAGTAATGATGGCGGCCGGCTGCGCGTCAACACAGAGTTCAGAGACAACGGCCGCGAGCTGCTGCCCTTCAGCCCTCTCCAGGTGAACATGTGCGCCACTCGCGGAAGAGTCACTAACGACATCAACGCCAGAGAGGTGCCCTGTTTCATCACAGGTTGGTCATCTTGCAAGTTAACTCTTAACGGTTATCTTTGTAAATGGTAGATTATTCCTTTATTTTAGGGCTTTATAGATCAGCTATAAGCTGTAGAAGTGGAATTAAGAAGAATTAAAATCCTAGCTTGCAGCCTGACTTCAAACCTCACAAAATTGCATTACATGTCATTTTGAGCATTTAAAAATATGAATATGAAAATTATAAATATTTTATAAGAATACAAGTATTTTTACCTTATTTAAAAAAGAGAGCAACTATAAACTAACTGTTCCTTTTTGTGTATTATTCTGATTTATAAAGCCTTAATAAAGCCATTTATTAACCATTATTCACTCATGGACCCCTAATAGACAGGTGTGCCAAAACTGATCAACATTATAATGTTTACATTTCTCTTTTTAAGGTGATACCCGTGCGGACGAGAACATCGCTCTGACGTCAGTGCACACACTGTTTTTGCGTGAACATAACCGCCTGGCTCGTGGATTGAAGAGAATAAAGCCACACTGGGACAGTGAGACCCTCTACCAAGAGGCCCGCAAGATCATGGGTGCTTACACACAGGTAGCTCAACCTAAGAGTCAGTCACGGGGCGGATAGAAGCAATCCATGCAATTTGCGTTTTAACTGCTTTTAAACAGTTTTTAAACTGTTTTAATCATTTGTCCCTGCCTGGCGGTCCACTCTGTGGCGTCACTGTTGGCGTCTGTGTTTCGCTGCCCAGCGTCGGTGCTCCTCTGGCCGGTCCTAGCTCTGGATGTGCCGATGGCGGCGGCGGATGCGTCGCGCCCTTTGTGCTTGGCGCCTCTGGCCTTGCCTCATGGGCTGGGCATGGCCGGTCCGGCGGGCCCGAGTGGGCTGTACGGGCCGCCCCTCCGGGGGTTTCGGCTGTGGTTGCTCCTCGTGGCAGCGGTGCATTTGACTATTTCCCTATTCTATACTCTATCTATGGCCCCGGTCCTCCTCGGGACTAGTGCCGCACTGGGGCGTGCTCTCTGTGGGCGGGGTGCTGGGGGGCAGGCTCTGGGTCTGGGGGGCTTGCGCCGATTGTGTGTCGGTGGGGAACGGTAGAGTGTAAATCAATGTAATTTAATGTTAATTGTGTTCATATTGTTTACCATTGTTATAGCGTTATTATTAACAGCCTGAGGAGCTGTCTCGGTTTGTCTGGGCCTGAGTACTGGTTGTCCTCCCACTGAAAATTGTCCTGCCGACGCTAATTGCATAACTGATACCATTTCTCTGACATTTGTTCTCCTCTGTCTATCTTCCATGATTGGCTGAGCGTTGCCCCGGGGGTTCTCTCCCTCTGTCTACCAAGCACTCTCCATGGTACTCGACTGACTCCGAGTTCTGTGCGGAATTAGCTGTCCTAGGAACGGATGCTCCCCGTCTGCTATTGCCTCACATCAGCACTGATTCGCCGTGCATCAGGATAGCACTCTTTCTACTCGCTCGCTTATTCAATCTTTAAATTCATTTTTGCTTTGCTCACTGGTTGCCTGTCTGTCCTCTTCCAGGACTCGTGACGAGACGGTGTGGATCTGGTCCCCCCTCCGGTAACATCTGAGAATGGACCATCAACGTGAAAGATGTTGCAGTGGTTAAGGATGCCACTTGGAGACGTGGGATGTAATCCCGGCGATGGAAACCTTAGTTTTCCCTGGTGGAGACGAGACGGTGTGGATCCTCTGGCAGCATCTGAAGTCTTCCTGCATCCACACTATTCGCACTTTACTTAGTATTACCATGTAATCACCTGGTCAATGATCAAATGCCTTCGTGATTTTCTCTACTTATGACATCTATTGCAGCATGTCCGTCCTGGGAGAGGGATCCCTTACTCTGTCGACTCTCCCTGAGATTTCTTAAATTTTTTTATTCCCGGTAAAGGGTTTTTACTGGGAGTTTTTTCTCAGCCGAGCTAAGGGTGTAAGGGCAGGGTGTCATATTGTATCATATTGTATCATATATCATATTGTATGAAATGTAAAGCCCACTGAGACAAATGTATTTGTGATTTTGGGCTATACAAATAAAACTGATTTGATTTGATTTGATTCACCATTCACATTCATATGTTTACATCTCCAGAGCATGTTTCATACACTCACTGTCTTTAACTTCGAATGACTCTCCCTGTCTCTGTCAGTCGTTTGTATTCAGGGACTATCTGCCACACATTGTGGGTGACAACGAGATGCGCACACGGCTTGGCCGTTACCCCGGTTACAATCCCAGAGTTAATCCCAGCATCTCCAACGTCTTTGCGACCGCAGCTTTCCGCTTTGCCCACCTTTCCATCCAGCCATTCTTATCCCGTCTGGATGCAAACTACAGGGAGAACAATCGCTTCCCAAGCGTCCTTTTGTACAAAGCCTTCTTCACTCCCTGGAGAATCGTCTACGAGGGTAAGCCATACAGAGAGAAGCTTGGTAACTTATTGGTGTATCACTCCGTCTTAAACTGTCTCCCCTAACTTTGACTTTTGTCTCTCCAGGTGGCATTGACCCTCTGCTCCGTGGTTTGGTCGGCCGCCCTGCTAAGCTGAACACTCAGGATCACATAATGGTGGATGCTGTCAGGGAGAGGTTGTTCCAGTTTGTGATGATTCTGGGTTTGGACCTGGGCTCGCTCAACATGGAGAGGGGACGTGACCATGGCTTGCCTGGTAGATACCTCAATTAAAATTCAGCCTTTTAATTTTTCTTTCTAAAGTTTTATCACCTTCTCAATGGACCTTATTCTCTCTTTGTCTACTTGTCATTCACTCCTCTAGGCTACAATGCCTACCGCAAGTTATGCAGCCTGTCTCAGCCTAGGAACCAGGCAGAGCTTGCTCGGGTTCTGAACAACGCAGACCTGGCCCGTCGGCTGTTGCAGCTCTACGGTACGGCCGACAACATCGACGTCTGGATGGGAGGCTTGTCAGAGCCGTTTGTCCGCGGGGGCCGTGTGGGGCCTCTGTTCGCCTGCCTCATCGCGACACAGTTCCAGAGGATCCGCCAGGGTGACAGGTCAGTATGTGTGTGATTACAGTCATAGGTATTTATGATGGAGGCGTGGGCTTCTGAAGGATTCTCTTTTTGTTTTTAGAAAGAACAAATGTAAATTCATGCGGCCTGTGTTGCTTTCAGTCCAGTTATACGGAAACCTTTTTTTTTTTCGAAAATTATAAATGTATAAAAGTAACATACAAAGAAACAGAGACTTTTTTTTATACAGTGGCTTCATAATTTTAATAAAGGTCAGCTCCAAATGACAAATATAAATATATTTTAAAAACAGTCTCAGATGACTTTAATTCCTTTCTCTGTTCCTCTTGTTGTTCCTCTTATTAACATCTTTTATCCTGACTATTACTGTATGCTGAGCAGGTGTGTGTGTGTGGAGGTCGTCCAGCCTGTCTGTTCCTCTTATAATTAACTGTGGTGACACACTCGTGAAGCGATCGGACTGCAGAGGAACGGGATATGGTTTCCCTTTTAAGCGATTCCGTTCCGACTATCAAATGTCTGTGACGTACAATTCAGAGTGAGTTCATACTAATGGACTGGAGCTCAATAAGCTTTTTGTTCTCTCCCAAGACAAAAATCTGATCCTGCATTCATTTACTGGCCCATTTGGTCCATCCATCCATTAACACTGCAGTGGGTTTCAGTCAGTGAGGGAGAGTTTGGTTGGTGTTTGATCTTAGGGTTTCTCATCTTTCTTCCCGCTGGCTGGTCTGCATATCAAAGCCTCTAGCCAGAGCCCTGCCTGCCTGCTCTCCCAGGACTCAGCCAGTGCAGATCACTTGTCAGTGAAATGGCTCTTTGGCTGTGGTATATTGTGAGTGGTGGCTTTTGTTACTAGAATCATTTACCCAAGTATTTGAATAATTGAAACTGAATCAGGCCTTCTTGAAAGCAGGTGAAGTTTACTTGCAAACAGCATACAAGGGAATCAACAATGTATCTGGCTTGGTACATGGTTGAATACAAAGAAATGAACAGTGTACATGGGATTATATGCAAGAGAAGGTGGTGTGTGCGCAAACACACCAAGTTTGTGTGTCCAGCCCTTGTTTTGCTGGCGAAAGCAGAAACATTTTAATTAGGCAGATATTCCCAGAAAGTCAGCTGGTGTTATTCTTCATATGTCTGATAACAGAATATGCGTCATACCTCTGTATGTGCCAGACTCTCCAGTAGGCAGTTTCTTCAAGGCTAAACAACAAGTTTGTCCTAAAGTGTAGCAAAAACCCTTTGGAGTTGTCAGGTTTACTGGGACAAAGTTCAATAGGCAGAAAGCATGTATTGTGCATTAAAATATTATACAATTATAAAGCAAATTAAATTCTGTTAACATTCCACCCTTTTTATAATATTTAATGCAACTTTCTATGTATACACTTCTAAGCAAAAAGGTAAAGCATATGAGTAAATAAATTTCATTTAAGCAGAATATCAAGTACATCAACATCACAGTTGGTGAAAATGCAAGTTTGTGTACTGGTGCAACATCGTCTATGTACAGTTTCAGAGAGGACAGTCTTTTGCAGAAGCCAGGGAACAGGAACCTAGGTCGTCTTGATGGTCAACAAGTCCCTTTTGTGGCATTTTGACGCAAAGTGTCCTTCATATGATAGTCACTGGGGGAATGGTTAGGCATTACCATAACCTATTCAGATTGTTCCTCAGTGTCCAATTTGTCCTTATTGAAGCATGGTCAGCTTCGTCTTCTTCTTGCATCTGAAAGCAGAATGAATATAGAGCAGTATCATGTTTTCCAAAACAAATGCTCATTCTTCTGCTAGGGCAAACAGCTTCTAAAATATCATCCTATCCAATTTGCTTGCTCTAGATGTCACAATGATGCATAACAACATATAGGATAGGTTTGATTTCGTTCTTGAGTTCACATTTTTGTCTGTGTTGGGTAGAATTCGCACACACATTGTCTGTGTCTGGGCTCAGTTACACACACACACATTTTCCTTCAGATACTCCCATTTTTCACCTCACAGAGACTGCGTCTCCCACACACATTTTTTACATGTGCTCTCTCCTTCTCTCTTTTCAAACATGCATTTCATCTATCACATAACACATTATGATCACATTGTTCAGCACACAAATCCCTTTTAACTTGTAGTTCAAATCAAAAGCATTGAACAATTCTTTTTAGTGAACATTTTCATAAAAAGAACACAAAAGGACGCTTTTTGTAAGTTATGCTGGGACTTCAAAAGATTGGCTGCACCTTTAATCTTTAAGGTTCACTATGGGGCTTGGATTGGCAAGATATTTAGCTCTAAACTTTAAAGCTTTTTAGCAATTTAGTCAGAACTCTGGTCATCTTTAGGAGACAAGCATTTTATAACCCATCATAACAGCACAACAATTGTATGCACACTTACTAAAACCTTCTTATATCTCCCTTCCCCTACATACTTTTTCTTTCTTTATAACATCAGTTCCAAACAATCTTTTTCCTCTTACACTTTCAACAACATTCTCTTATTCATCTCTTTGGCCACCACCTTTCTCTTCACTGTTCACTCTTTTACAAGTAATTTAATTTTTAAAATGTAAAATCTAACATTAAATTACCCAGTAATCAATTTAACAGGGTGAACACCCCTATTCCCTCCAATTGATTAACAAAATTCACCAATTTAAAACTAGAACACCCTATGTGATGTATTCTAAACAAAACAAAATCAGCTGTTAATATTCACCTGATTTCAAGAAAGCCTCGACTCGCTCAGTTTTGGCTCTGGATTCCGTCACCCCCCCTCCGTCCAAGTCGAGTCTGTTGACGGCAGAGGTGGGCAGAGTAGCCAAAAAATGTACTCAAGTAAAAGTAAGTTACTTTAAGATTATAATTACTCAAGTAGAAGTAAAAGTACTTATAAAAATTATTACTCGAGTAAGAGTAAAAAAGTATGCAGTGAAAAGACTACTCAAGTACTCAAGAGTACAAGTAGGCCTACTGAATTACTCCGGATTTATTTTTGAAATATACAGAGTAACACAAACGGTACAGATTAGACACGAACATAATATAAAACAACAATGTTCAAATAAAGATATGTTAAATAACATAATTTTAAATAAAACAATAAATAAGGTTTTTAAAAATCAAATTAATAACCCTTGAACTCAAACAATAATACATTCATTATCTGCCAAATTAAATACATCACCCTTCAAATAAAATGATAATAAATTAGGCTTGTCCAAAATTATATTAATTAAAACCAATACACTTATAACACTGTTGCAATTGTTTTGCACATACACATTTTAAAACAAATTCCTACAATATGTCACTGGCCCTGAGAAAATTATCTAGGTTGTGTTTAGCCCCAAAAATATAAAACACAAAATTAAACTTCGTTACACATCAAAACCTGCTGGCACACTCACTTAACGTATGAAACTACAAAGTGGCTGAACAAAGAGACCACTCTCAGACTCTCACACAGCCAGACTGGGGCATGCGAAGTGAGTGCTACAGGGAGATCAGCGGTTTCTTCCATTTTCTCGACTCACCCAGATAGTCGGTAAAATATGCGTTTAACCTACATCGCACGGCCACGGACACAACATCGGTGCAGAACCCATGGACATATAAAGTACTACTTTAAAAAAGTCCGCGGACATTGTTGAGCCCTATGACAACATGACAACACTTGTCATGTGACTGAAGTGGCTGCATTTGATTGGCAAGCTTTTGTAATGTGGTTTTTATTGGTTGAAATAGTCACGTGATAGAGATGTTGGCTGAAGACGTCCCCGGGGAGAGAAATCATGAGAGAAATAGCTCTTGCATGTAGGCTAATAAATAAAATATATAAAAAAATAAGGTAACGACCGTCACGTAGCCAAATGGAACGGCGTAAAAGTACTGTTCTTTCTTCAAATATTTACTCAAGTAAAAGTAAAAGTATGTTGCAATAAAACTACTCCTAAAATTACAATTTATTCAAAAAGTTACTCAAGTATTTGTAACGGAGTAAATGTAGCGCGTTACGACCCACCTCTGGTTGACGGCCTCTCCCTGTAGCAACGGGCTGGAGGTCTTCTGTGGAGAGTCGCAGACTCCCCCGTCTTCACGTGCAGGCTCTTCTTGTCCAGAGAAGAGGATGTTGGATCCGGCAACTCGAAGGACCATTTGTTACTAGAATCATTTACCCAAGTATTTGAATAATTGAAACTGAATCAGGCCTTCTTGAAAGCAGGTGAAGTTTACTTGCAAACAGCATACAAGGGAATCAACAATGTATCTGGCTTGGTACATGGTTGAATACAAAGAAATGAACAGTGGTTGACACTAACGCTTGCCCGCTTGCCCGGGGCAAGTGAAAATAATGTGCGGGCAAGTTGATATTGCTTTTTGGTTTCCCGACCGGGCAAGTGGATTTTAGATGAGTTGTCAGTAGTCTAAGCTATTTATTCATGTGTTTTAGAGTCCGCAAAAAAAAAAATTCCCGCTAACTCACACAAAATAGATCGGCTATATTTACTATTGAGCAGCTGGCGCGGCAGCCAGCAGCATCACGCTCTCTCTCTCGCTCGCTCTCTCTCTCGCTCGCTCTCTCTCTCGCTCGCTCTCTCTCTCTCGCTCGCTCTCTCTCTCTCACACACACACACACACACACACAACAGCCTGTGTGCGCGCAGTTTCGCTGTCTACGTTCCGAAAGCCGGCTCTATTAGGCTACGGACCTGGTTCCGCTATATTCAAACCCCAGAAATCAATAACGTTTGAGCTTATCGATACCGCTATGGAGTCCAGTAGGTCACATGATGTAATTTTAAATATCGAGTAGAGTCGGGTCATCTTCAACTAATTAGGCCTACTTTGGCGAATTATTCCATCACTGGTCTGCATCATAGACTGTAAAAGTGTTGTACCTTCGACTGTCTTGAAGAAACTCCTTCAACCCGCTTCAACTCTGTCTCCAAAAAAATAAAAATAAAATACGTCCGCTGAGTCGCTACCGCTGCAGACCATGCTGCAGACGGGCTCGGCACCGTCTCATCATTCATTCAAAGCAGCGGTGATCAACAAACGCAAACGAGAGACTGTGTAGCAAGTCCCGCAGTTAAAAAATGTGATAGTTTTTAAATCAATATTAAAATCTGCAGGATAAGAACTAGTTGGCTTTAAAAAAAAATCGCAAACGGTTCAAATGTGATGTGTTCAGGTCGGCTCAGTAAAATGATTATTAGGCACAGGTCAATAAAATGACATCATGATGTGTTCAAATGTAACATCAAGAAAAAAAGAAATTTAAGTTTTTCGTGAGAAGCTTGAATAATACAGTTTGGGTGAAAAACTTGTTTCCCCAGCAATATAACATTATTAGTAGGCCTAAATATGGAATTATGACCTGTTTAAAGTCCTATCCTTAGCTCTTCTAATCTTATAAGCAATTAAAGCAATAATACCAGTTCTCTTTTAACAAAATAATAGAAAAGTATCAATAAAGATTTGGATTGTGGAGTCTTTATAATGGTATCAATATGAATAGAAATTAATGATCCCCCTCCCTACTTACAGTGTAACTGGGCAATAGCTTTAACATGGTGCACTTTTTATGGCAGACTATCACTTTTTCGCACAATGTGACCGTTTTAAATAAGTAAAATAAGTTAAATTTTTCTGAACACTTTTGTGTGGAAGCTAACATTCAGCTTGACTCTGAGCTAGACTGAGTTTTCTGAGCCAAAACCAGGCCAGGTGCATGGCACAAAGAGGCCCTTTTACGATGCTGCAGCAGGACCAAGCGCTTGGTGTAGTGTGATGTCATGATATCTAGGCTTATATGAATTGTTGTTGGTTGTATGTGGTCAGGATGAGACTAGTAAGCTGTGTTTGCATTTAAGAGATACGGTTCGCTAAAATGTATAATTTGATTAGCCTATATATATCATTGTTTAACAGTTTTTTTGGGCAAGTGAACACGACATTCGGGAAAGTAAAACATTACCTGTACTTGCCCTATGGGCAAGTGCTTTTGAAACCTTAGTGTCAACTCCTGTACATGGGATTATATGCAAGAGAAGGTGGTGTGTGCGCAAACACACCAAGTTTGTGTGTCCAGCCCTTGTTTTGCTGGCGAAAGCAGAAACATTTTAATTAGGCAGATATTCCCAGAAAGTCAGCTGGTGTTATTCTTCATATGTCTGATAACAGAATATGCGTCATACCTCTGTATGTGCCAGACTCTCCAGTAGGCAGTTTCTTCAAGGCTAAACAACAAGTTTGTCCTAAAGTGTAGCAAAAACCCTTTGGAGTTGTCAGGTTTACTGGGACAAAGTTCAATAGGCAGAAAGCATGTATTGTGCATTAAAATATTATACAATTATAAAGCAAATTAAATTCTGTTAACAGCTTTGTATATTGATTGCTGTGTAGGCCTATAGGGTGTGCGCCGTTGTGTTTTTATTGTTGCCACGTTGTTGTTTCGATCTTCAGTTTTTTTATATTGTGAGATCTTGAACACTGCCATTTGGTGGTGCTATTGATATAATAGCCAAATATATGTCGTCAGATTCGCGTTTGAGTGAAGGCATTATTCAGCTGCAATTTTGGTCCCCTCTGTCACTTGCTACTTTGTGTTTGTTGTGATGGTAGTAATATGTGGTATTTCTGGATTGCGTTATAAGATTATTTTTCCTGCATGGCCCCACCAGAGTTTCCAACCCAAAATCGCCACTGATAAAGAGTTATCAGTATTATTAGCCCATTCGCTGGCTTGTATATTTTCCAGTGCGGTGCCATAAAGTGATCGGCTGTCATAAAGTGATTTTGGTCTCATGGCACTTGCTGAATACCACTTTTAAACATCTATGTAGCCTAGTCTAAAAGTATGTCTTCATACAAGAACGCAAATTTGCTCGTGCTATCTCTGGATTTTCAGGGTATGAAGTGGGGCCTAACCAAACCTAACAAACTAAAAATATACATTCATTTTCTATTCCATCAAAAAAGCAGTGTTTTTTCACTGACTCTAGAAAACTTGCACATAATGGCATCAAACACAACCATATTCCTATACGTTTATCAGAAAATTATAAATGGCATATAAGAGAACAATTTTAGCCATAAAATTCCCATTTTTTTTTTATATTCAATTTGTGTAGTATTATGCCTAACAAGACAACACTCACTTAATGCTATCATTGTTATAACAGGGAATGTTGATATAGAGTGATACAAATCCAAATTGTCAATAGAATAGAAGTTAAGGTATTTTGCCTTTGTATGACCCATTATTGTTTTGCAGATAATACAAAGGCAGAGTACAGTAACTTCCGAATAAGGGTCAAAGGTCAAGTTAAAATTTTAGATTTTTGGGGGATAAATAACTTCCTTTTCATACAATAACATGCCAAATTTTCAAGTATCTTCCTACAACTGATTTGGCAGGACAACAAAATAACTTTGAACTCATTTTTCTCAGTTCTACACTCTGGTAGGTTAAGGTCTTTTGCCTTTGTAGGGCAGTATACTTCTCCGCTTTCTGATAGTTTTTGAATGATGTAGATAGCAGAAACGGTTAAAAAGTTACAGGAATGAGAAGTAAGCAAGCGCAAACGTGTCACCAGCGATCCCCGTGGTTCTAAAAGGGTTAAACAAGGTTTACGAATGAACAAAAATGGAACAACTCATGAATCCATATAAGCTGTAAGGCAGAGAACAGTGCTGCAGGGTAATTCACATAGTAGACTGCAGGGGGAGTAAAATTATGTAACAGCATGTTTCTTGTAAATCAGCTGCTTTACGGGTAACTTTCATACACAGGACATTTGATTGGTTACTACACAAGGGGCTGACCGTTTGTTACGCGCTCCCACCCTTTTGCTCTCTCTCCTCTTTAAAAGAAACTGGAGGAATGCATTTTCTAACAGCTGAACAACTCATAGTAACTCAGGGAAGTCTGCTCGTTTCATCTGTTTCAATTGTTGGACTCCAGGGTGAGTAGCTTGTAATATTGAGCAAAAGCCTACTTTTATTTACAGAACATCTATCAATGAAACAGAAGGTGAAGTGCTTATCAAACAGGCACAATTAGATTTAAAAGATCCAACTAACTTGTGATATCTCTGTAAATATAAATGTGAGTGGATGTACGTACGCAGGTCACATTTATGGGTAGTGTTACATCATAACATTGTATTCTAAAGGAAGGGGTGAGTATTTATTGATTTGTAAAGATGTAGGGGCACTTTACACGGTGAAAACGTGACAGTTTTCCCGTTTTTGGTTTAAAAAAAAAAACCCCCGTTCAGACACAATTTATCTGACATCTTCACTCGTACACATGTTTTCAGAGGAAACGGGACGAAATCGCTGTAGTAGCAGTGTAGCAGCCATGCCAAGCCATTAGTCAGCAGTGACACCATAGACATAATAAAGTGTGTCTATGGGGGGGAATACCAAGTTCAGTCTAGTCTCGAGTTGGTTCCTCAGACACAGACAGGAAATCAATGCGTGCCTTGCAGCGTGGTACATTTAAAAACACATTCAATACAAAACCACAGCAATCAAAAGTATTAAATTAAGGGAAAATCAAACAACAACAGCAAACAATAATACTCAAATGTATGAAATAAAGTTAACCATCCTTACAATCGCATTTTACTCCAAAGAGAAATAAAAGGATTTTGATTCTGATCTCTGATTAGCTAAAACCCCTGAAAGAGGACTGTTTTACAGAGCTTCTTTCTTGTGCTCCCTTTCTGTAATTCAAGCGAGGCGAGTTTGGCAATGTGGTGCAGCCTTAATTTGTGAAAGACAGACACAACCAATGACAACAAGTCGGAATGGTGGTTGTTTTCATCAGTTTTGACCGGTCCAAGATGGCGCCCGCATTTCTCGCGCTCAACGCCCAACGCGGCGTCTATCCTTTATTATGTCTATGGAAACAACTACCTGTTCCCGTTTTGTTGACACCTCATTGGTTTTTCAATCAGATTGCTAGTCAAACTGGAAATGTCTCCGTTTTCCCCCTTTTCGGGGGATGTTCCTCGTTTTGATCTCGGACGTCTGGTTACTATATCATATCAGAATATTCTATGACTGTTAAGCCCACTATGAATATTAAAACACGTCGAAACTTGTGCCCTGTATCTTAGCTACATGTATGATCTTTGCAGCAAAGAAAACCGCGTGAAAATCAGTTTGGTATTTAATGAGATATGATTAATTACATGCGCTGACAGTTCATTGCAGTGACGAGCTATATAAATAAATAAAGACAATCAAGACAATCACAGGGATAACATAAACAGAGAACAGAAATAAAATAGGATAAAATATATTAATTTAAATAAAGTAGGCCTATACAAAATACAAAAATTGAACAAAAATAAAATACTAAATGAACAATGAATTCTGCTAAAACAGTTACAGTCAGATGTGTAAAATTCAGAAATCATAGATTCAAATAAACCAAGAGTAGGAAGAGCAGTCATTTTTAAGTTGCTCTGCAGAGCATTCCATGAATTAGGGGCACTACATGAAAAGGCAGTTATTCCTAAACTGGAGTTAGCTCGGGGAAATTTAGGAGGAGTAGCCTAGTCGAGCATTAAATATAAATAAAACCAGTGTATAGGCCTATAATATCTCATTAAAAGAGAAGGACAACATGAGTGTTCATGAAGGACAACATGAGTGTTCATGTAAAAATATGTTTTATTTCTCTAATTTAAAACACAAGCTTGTTAGGCAATTGCCTCTTAAAAGAGGACGGGATTATTTAAAAGCAAAGTCTTCTTGGTTGTCCAATGTTCTATACTGGGGGGGCACAGACATAATAAATATTATTTATTATGTCTATGGGTGACACAGCCTAGTAGATAGCTCTTCCGGTACAATTTGATGCATACAACCTTACTGTAACCGAAAAGTAATGCCATTAACGTTCATAAAGCGGTTGGTGTAAGCTTGGGGTTACAAGTATTGTAAATTACAAGCTTTCTGTCCTCTTATTTCACCGCATTGAACTCGTGAAAACAGAAGACATGCTTATAGTGAAGGGGCTTTGTGAGCGGCTACTTTCCTGTTAGGCGTACTTCAAAATAAAAGTCGACTCACGTTTGTGAAGCGCGCAGCGGTTAAATTACTGTTCAACAAAAGGAGCATTAAGGCTACGGCTTCACAGTAAAAGCATTTCACTGGCTAAACATTAACAGCATTTAACTGGACAAATGTGAGTCAACTTTTATTTTGAAGTATGCTTAACAGGAAAGTTGCCGCTCACAAAGCCCCTTCACTATAGCTATGTCTTGATTCAGGGGTTGCGGTCTTGGAACCGGCCTCGTAGGCTGCATTTGAAGACCGATTGCGTCATAGCGGCGCGCAAAGGCTGTCCCAATTGCAAGGCTCCTTGCAAGGCTCCTCATATGCGGTCGTGAAATGCAGCCTTCGTTTCACGGTTTTGAAGCAGTTTTGAAGGCTGCATCAGATGTATCCTTCGTGGCCCAACATATCCCAAGATTCATTGCGTTTTTTTCAGAGATTGCATAAAATAAAATAAAAAATAACAAAACAGCAACGTGTTGCTCCATCTTCTTAACTTTTATCTTCCTTTCTTTTTTTCTTGTACTTTTTTTTCTTTTCGTCAGGTAGACAACTTATTTTTATTTTTTCCTCCGCTGACAGGGCTGTCTCCGTTGGCAGCAATCAGGGTTGCTAGGCAGCACAGGAGCGGCGAGTCGTCACGCAAGGTAACGGCTTGTTACGTAAACCGGAAATGCTCGTAAACGGAGACCTGCGGAGACCGTCTCGTTTAACAAGGCTCGTTGGCCTTAAAACCGGCCTTAAAATCGACCTTCATAGGCTATAGCCTTCATAGACCGCGAGACTGCGTCCTACCAAGTGCGTGGTCTCTGAATCAAGACACAGCCTATAAGCATGTCTTCTGTTAGTAGTGTCTTGTTGGCACCTGTTGATCAATGTGATGACTGTTTACTGCCCTCCAGTGGTTACAGTGAGGGACTGCAATGTGTCATTTAAAGTATATAATACAGATATTAAAGGTGCTAGGTGGAACTTTTAAATATTTGTTTCCTCTGATGATCATAAATGTTACAGCAGGACCATCAGTGCAAAGAAGGGGTTTTTTATACAGTTTTTCTTAAAGTCTTTGTTTGGGTACACTCAGGAACAACAGCTGGCTTAGTAAAAATAGTACTGCTTTTGTCTAAAGAATTAACACAAACTGAAAGTTCCTAGGAGCACTTTTAATTATAATGTTTACCATCATGATTCTTTATCAATACTAGACTTTTGAAAACACATTTTATTTTCATGTAGATAGTATTGATGTTTCATTTGTCATTAAACAATATATGTTTGTACAATACATTCTTCGTTGGGCACGATGAATGATTTTCTTTTTTTCTTCATTTTTCAAGGTTTACTATGGAGAATCCACTTGAAAATGAAAAAGCTGAAGAATTCAGACTAGAACTGCAAATCAATGGACCTGCCGCAGCAGCTGCAAAGATGAAGGAGTATGTGGATCAGAAGAATAACACTCCACTAAATATTGCCATCACAGGAGAGACCGGCTCTGGTAAATCCAGCTTTGTTAATGCCTTTAGAGGGGTAGAGAACAGAGATGAGGGAGCCGCCCCTACTGGTAGTAAAGAAACCACCAAGGAGGTTACACCCTACCCCCATCCAAACTATCCCAATGTTACACTATGGGATCTTCCTGGTATTGGCACCACCAGGTTTCCAGCTGACAAGTACCTGAAGCATGTTGGATTTGAGAAGTTTGACTTCTTCATCATCATCTCAGCTGATCGCTTCAGAGAAAATGATGTGAAGCTCGCAAAGGAGATTCAGAGGATGGGGAAAAAGTTCTACTTTGTTCGCTCAAAGATTGATGACAACTTGCGTGCTGAGAAAAGAAGTCAGAGGGAGTTCAATGCAGAGAGGACTCTGAAACAAATCAGGGACAACTGCATTCAAGGTAAAAAAAAATTATATGTGTGTGCTACCCATCTGTCTTTGTGTGGCTTGGAGATATTTGCTGGGAATTGTTTCATAATACGAGGAAGCTCAAGTGTTTCTTTTTGTTTTATTTTTATTTCATCATCATGGAAAAAATCCACTATAACCCCTGTGCCTAAAGTATCAAGAGCATTGTCATTAAAATACTTTAGGTCCATTGCTCTTACTCCCCTTCTAGCAAAATGCATGGAAAGAGTAGTGGGAAGGCACCTTAAGTCCCCTGTTGAGAATCAACTTGACCCACTACAGTTTGCTTATAAATCCCACATGGGGACAGAAGACGCTACCCTCTCCATAGTAGATCACCTAGTCAAACACCTACAGCAACCAAAATCACTTGCTCGCATTCTGTAGATTTTAGCTCTGCTTTTAACAGCATGCAAACTGACATTCTTTTACAAAGACTTCTACAGCTGAATGTGAATGGCGATCGTATTCACTGGATTAAAAGTTTTTTAACTGACCGCCCTCAGAGAGTTTTAATGAATGGGGTCTACTCTGATGAGCTTGTTTTAAACACTGGGGCTCCACAAGGTTCTGTCCCCTATGTTGTTCTCCATGTACACCAATAACATGTCTGTTCACAGCAGTAACATTACACTTTTTAAATATCATATGGCACTCGCTGGCCTCCTCCTGAAGGATGATGCCACACATGAGGAGGCATACCTTAGCCAGCTCAGTGTCCTTCAGGACTGGTGTCTAGCTAGTAAGATAGAAATCAATGTGGTCAAAACTAAAGAACTTATAATAAGATCAACAACCAGTGGAGACAGCAACACCCCCCCTGTCATCCTTAACAACCTGCAAATGGAACAGGTAAAACACTTTAAATACTTGGGCACAATCATTGACCACAACCTAAATTTGAATGTGAACACAAGCAGCATTTGTAAAAGAGCCAGCCAAAGATTGCTGCTACTCAGGAAGTTGAGGAGTTTTGATGTAAACCAGCATATTCTCCAGATGACTTACACAAGCCTGGTCGAAAGTATACTTTCTTTTAATATAACTGCCTGGTATGGGAACCTGAGTGTTTTAATAAAAATAAACTCGCCAAAATAGTCAAAACTGCAGGGAAGGTGATTGGCAAGTGACAAAGACCACTCCCCACAATATTTGACAGAGCAATTCTCAGGAAGGCCAACACAATAACCTCAGACCCCGCACATCCACTACACTCATCCTTCGGACTGTTCTCTCTGGACGGAGATACAGGGTCCCTAGAGCCAGCCGCAATATTTTTTAAAAATCCTTAATTTCCTCTGCCATTCAGGCATTGAACACAGTCTGATTCTATCACTGTTTGGCAGATCTGCCTTCTATAGTATTTATTTAACTTATTTGCTGCTAACTGTCATTTGCACTGTTCTGTCTTGTCTTGATGTGTATTTGTACAGTATGTGCCACTGTTATGTGTTCAACATGTTATACGTGTATGTGGGAAGCCAAAGACAAATTTCCACCAAGGTGGACCATAAAGTTATTCCTATCTGTAATCAACATTTCTATCCTCTTGTGACACAGGTCTTCAAGAAGCAGGTGTTGAGTCTCCACAAGTGTTCCTGGTGTCCAGCTTTAAGCTCCACCGGTATGACTTCCATCTGTTGCAGGAGACTCTGGAGAGAGAACTTCCTGAACACAAGAGGAATGCTCTGCTGTTTGCCATACCCAATATCAGCCTGGAGATCATCAACAAGAAGAAAGAGGCTTTCCAAGACAAGATAAAATACCTTGCCTCTATATCTGCACTCATAGCAAGTGTACCAGTTACTGGGATCTCTTTTGCTGCTGATTTTACCATGATGGCTCTTGAGGTCAAAGGTTACCAAGTTTCTTTTGGCCTTGACAGCGAGTCACTGGAGAAACTTGCTCTGAGTGCAAATGTGCCTTTGAATGATCTTAAAGCTGTGATGACATCACCACTGGCTGGAAAGAACATAACTAAAGGGCTTATCGTAAAGATATTGTCCTTGTCTGCAAGTGAAGTTGCATTAGAAGCAGCAGAGGAAGGGGCCAGATTTATTCCATTCTTTGGAATCCCAGTAGCAATGGTCCTCTCTTTCACCTGCACCTACAGAGCTCTCAGTCATTTCCTCAACATGCTGGCTGAGGATGCACAGAAAGTGTTTACAAAGGCCCTGGGTTTGAACACCCCAGTGTGATATAATAGGGATAATGGAAATAAGGTACATTAAAACATTTATTATTTGAAACATTTAGCCTCAGCTTTTTTTGATGAGTAATTTTACTTTGGTGACAGTAGGCCTGCTGTTAACATAGCTGTATATAGCATATTACTCTTATGTAGTTCTTTGAAAATAGTTTTCCAGGGTAAAATAAAATACAATGTAACTCTGTCTGCAGTTTCAGCAGCTGTACCAATTCCTGGGCTCTCTTTGTCGCTGTTGTGACCTTTCTGGTTTCTGTTGTGAAGCAATACGTATCTGAGTTTGGTCTTGATAGTGAGTCCTTATAGAGACTTGCTGATATTACAGGTGTGCCTTGTAGATATTTGATGTAATTCTTTCACCACTGGCTGCAACCAAAACAACATGTGACCTCATTCAGAATCTGCTATTGCAATGTACAAACAAAGTTGCATCAATGGTAGCAGAGGAAGGGGCCAGATTCCTTCCAATACTTGGAATCCCAGCAGCAATGATCCTCTCTTACCACAATTTACACAGCTCTCAATAATTTCCTCTCCATGCTAACTGAGGATGCACAGAGGGTGTTCACAAAGGCACTGGGTGTGAATACGTCAGTGTGATATGACAGTGGCATTTAAAGGCACATTTTAACCTGGAGAGTACAAACAACCTTTTGAAGTATTTTGCTGATTAGTAACAATGTACAACTATCTATCATGATTCATGAATCCTTTATAGAAATCATAGTTTAATATTTTGTATTTGATTTTTGGATAGGCCTACACATACATCATATATTTAGCTGTTAACACATTCATTTATCTATATGCAGTTTATATTCACTTTCATGATTTCTGTTGATTTTGAAGGAATTAATAGTTTTTGTATTAATAATTAACACATGGTAATCAAACTGTGTGCGCCCCCCTGTACCCTGTAATGCTGTTTACACAAGTGAGGGACAGAATATTTGAATCACCACCTTTTTTTTAAATGTTTAATTTCAAAATATCTTAGCTAAAAGTAATTTCAGTTATTGTGTCTCGTTGGCAACTGTTGATTATCGTGATGACTGTTTACTGCCATCCTGTGGTCCAAGTGAGGAACTGCAACAACGTAATCTTAAGGAAAAATGTTTTAATTGTAATGTTAACCATCATGATTATGTATCACTCACTGCTGTTATGAATAAACATTTGAGTACCCATGTTGACAGTATTCATGATATAATTGTTATAAAAAATATGCTCAAAATAAATGCTGCACCTTTACATTCTTTTTTGTCTGTTGAAAATCTTTACAAGCTATTCTCTCCCTGACTTGATGTTTTTAATTGGAACCATCAAATGCTGTAGACACAGCTGTCTTTCTAGATGTGTCTAGACTCTTATAATGAGCTCCTGACTAAATTGACTGAATATTTAGAATGAATCCTTCCATGAATCTTTATTTCTGTTAAGTTGAAAAGAGATTGGTCCATAAAGATTAGGAACTGGGGACAAAAGCAACTCAATGTGTGAGACTATTCTTGGCAAATATACATTATTTGTCATTGGAAAGTAAATCAATGAATCAACTAATAGTGTCAGCCTTATTATAGATTATATACCTGCAGAATCCAACTATGCAGCCTGAATGTTAATGATCTAGAGCTTTCAGAGTACTTTAATTTCCATAAGGGGAATAAAAACATGAGTTTATTCATCATCTATGGTGATTTTGTAGTTATTAATAGATTCTGTATTCATAATTAACACGTGCTGATTACTGAGGGACAGGACATTAGAAACACCATTGTTTTTGTGTTTGTTTAATTTCAAAAGCTGCTAAATTACAGTGATGTGTCTTGTTCACACCTGTTGATCAATGTGATGACTGTTTACTGCCCTCCAGTGGTCACAGTGAGGGACTGCAATGTGTCATTTAAAGTAAATAATACAGATATTAAAGGTGCTACGAGGAACTTTCAAATATTTCTGAAACAGTTTAATTTTTCCTATGATCGTAAATTAAATTGTACAGCAAACGAGACCACAGTGCAAAAAAAAAATGCTATTTTTATATAGTTTTTCCTAATGTCCAGGTACGCTCACCCAGGAGCAGCTGGCGTAGTAGAAAGACTACCGCTGTTGTCTAAAGGGGGTGCATAATTAACACAAACTGAAAGTTCCTAGGAGCACCTTTAATTATAATTTTAACATCATGATTCTTTATCAATACTAGACTTTTGAAAACACATTTTATTTTCATGTAGATAGTATTGATGTTTCATTTGTCATTAAACAATATATGTTTGTACAATACATTCTTCGTTGGGCACGATGAATGATTTTCTTTTTTTCTTCATTTTTCAAGGTTTACTATGGATAGTCCACTTGAAAATGAAAAAGCTGAAGAATTCAGATTAGAACTGCAAAACAATGGAACTGCCGCAGCAGCTGCAAAGATGAAAGATTTGGTGGATCAGCAGAATAACACTCCACTAAATATTGCCATCACAGGAGAGTCTGGCTCTGGTAAATCCACCTTTGTTAATGCCTTTAGAGGCGTAAAGAACAGAGATGAGGGAGCAGCCCCTACTGGTTGTGTAGAAACCACCATGGAGGTTACACCCTACCCCCATCCAAACTATCCCAATGTTACACTATGGGATCTTCCTGGTATTGGCACCACCAGGTTTCCAGCTGACAAGTACCTGAAGCATGTTGGATTTGAGAAGTTTGACTTCTTCATCATCATCTCAGCTGATCGCTTCAGAGAAAATGATGTGAAGCTCGCAAAGGAGATTCAGAGGATGGGAAAAAAGTTCTACTTTGTTCGCTCAAAGATTGACGGCACCTTACGTGATGAGGAAAGAAGTCAGAGGGAGTTCAATGCAGAGAGGACTCTGAAACAAATCAGGGACAACTGCATTCAAGGTAAAAAAATATATATGTGTGTGCTACCCATCTGTCTTTGTGTGGCTTGGAGATATTTGCTGGGAATTGTTTCATAATACGAGGAAGCTCAAGTGTTTCTGTTTTATTTTTATTTCATCATCATGGGAAAAAATCCACTATAACCCCTGTGCCTAAAGTATCAAGAGCATTGTCATTAAAATACTTTAGGTCCTTTGCTCTTACTCCCCTTCTAGCAAAATGCATGGAAAGAGTAGTGGGTAGGCACCTTAAGTCCCCTGTTGAGAATCAACTTGACCCACTACAGTTTGCTTATAAATCCCACACGGGGACAGAAGACGCTACCCTCTCCATAGTAGATCACCTAGTCAAACACCTACAGCAACCAAAATCACTTGCTCACCTTCTTTTTATAGATTTTAGCTCTGCTTTTAACAGCATGCAAACTGACATTCTTTTACAAAGACTTCTACAGCTGAATGTGAATGGCGATCGTATTCACTGGATTAAAAGTTTTTTTTTAACTGACCGCCCTCAGAGAGTTTTAATGAATGGGGTCTACTCTGATGAGCTTGTTTTAAACACTGGGGCTCCACAAGGTTCTGTCCCCTATGTTGTTCTCCATATACACCAATAACATGTCTGTTCACAGCAGTAACATTACACTTTTTAAATACGCGGATGATATGGCACTCGCTGGCCTCCTCCTGAAGGATGATGCCACACATGAGGAGGCATACCTTAGCCAGCTCAGTGTCCTTCAGGACTGGTGTCTAGCTAGTAAGCTAGAAATCAATGTGGTCAAAACTAAAGAACTTATAATAAGATCAACAACCAGTTGAGACAGCAACTTAACAACCTGCAAATGGAACAGGTAAAACACTTTAAATACTTGGGCACAATCATTGACCACAACCTAAATTTGAATGTGAACACAAGCAGCATTTGTAAAAGAGCCAGCCAAAGATTGCTGCTACTCAGGAAGTTGAGGAGTTTTGATGTAAACCAGCATATTCTCCAGATGACTTACACAAGCCTGGTCGAAAGTATACTTTCTTTTAATATAACTGCCTGGTATGGGAACCTGAGTGTTTTAAATAAAAATAAACTCGCCAAAATAGTCAACTGCAGGGAAGGTGATTGGCAAGTGACAAAGACCACTGCCCACAATATTTGACAGAGCAATTCTCAGGAAGGCCAACACAATAACCTCAGACCCCGCACATCCACTACACTCATCCTTCGGACTGCTCTCGTCTGGACGGAGATACAGGGTGCCTAGAGCCAGCTGCAATATTTTTTTTTAAATCCTTAATTTCCTCTGCCATTCAGGCATTGAACACAGTCTGATTCTATCACTGTTCGGCAGATCTGCCTTCTATAGTATTTATTTAACTTTTTTGCTGCTAACTGTCATTTGCACTGTTCTGTCTTGTCTTGATGTGTATTTGTACAGTATGTGCCACTGTTATGTGTTCAACATGTTATACGTGTATGTGGGAAGCCAAAGACAAATTTCCACCAAGGTGGACCATAAAGTTATTCTTATCTGATTTTATCTGTAATCAACATGTCTATCCTCTTGTGACACAGGTCTTCAAAAAGAGGGTGTTGAGTCTCCACAAGTGTTCCTGGTGTCCAGCTTTGAGCTCCACCTGTATGACTTCCATCTGTTGCAGGAGACTCTGGAGAGAGAACTTCTGTTAACAGAATTTAATTCGCTTTATGATTGTATAATATTTTAATGCACAATACATGCTTTCTGGCTGTTGAACTTTGTCCCAGTAAACTAACAGCCCCAAAGTGTTTTGCTAAGACAAAAGTTGTTGTTTAGCCTTGAAGAAGAAACTGCCTAATAAGATTTTGGCACATACAGAGGTATGACGCATTCATGTGCACAGTAGTTGAGAAGAAAAGACTCCCTAAATTTCCCATATCCTGTTATCTGCCTAATTAAAAACATTTCTGCTTTCGCCAGCAAAACAAGGGCTGGACACACCAAACCTAGTATGTGTTTGCGCACACACCACCTTCTCTTGCATATAATCCCATGTACACTGTTCATTTCTTTGTATTCAACCATGTACCAATCCAGATACATTGTTGATTCCCTTGCTGCTGTCCGCAAGTAAATTTCACCTGCTCTGAAGCCTGCCTTGACTCAAATTCTTTTATTACAAACACTTGGTTTTTAATAATTCCTTTAACAAATGGTCCTTCGAGTTGCCGGATCCAACATCCTCTTCTCTGGACAAGAAGAGCCTGCACCGTGAACGGGGGGAGTCCAAGATCTCTCGACAAAAGACCTCCAGTAAACAGAGCTACAAAAGAGGCTGTCTGCAGACTCTGCTTGGACGGAGGAGGGGTGACGGAATCCAGAGCCAAAACTGAGCGAGACTGGGTTTTGGTTGCTGCTCTGTTACAGTCAGGTCGGAATCCTCCTGGACTGGAGTGGTTACAGTAGTGACAGTCAGCACTTTGGGGCCGTGGGGCTGAAACAAGGCACAAATCTGTCCCACTGCCTCCTGAACTATTTCACTGAGCAGCAGCGGAACAAGGCAATCGATCTTGTTGACCAGGACATCAGGTGACCAGGTCTGTCCTATCTGAGTGAGGACAGACTGGACCATTTCATCTCTCACGGTGCGGGAGAAGGTGGCCTGATGTTCAGTTGTAAGGGCACTGCAGACCCCGTCCATAACGGCCTTTGTGACCCCAACAGACATTTTGCTGAGCTGTTGGGAAGGCATGCTTAAGTGTGGGCCATCAGGAAGCCCCAAGAAGCCCTGTAGGACTCTTGGAACGACCTCAAGCACCACCTCTGATGGACAGAGCTGTTTTGGTGCCTCCTGCTCCTTCGCTATCAGCATCCTGGCATAGTCTTGCGCTGTGCTGATGACTCTGGGATGTCTGTAAGTTAAAGTTAATAAAATAAATGTTCAGAACATCAGATGAATTTAAAAGAAAACATTTAATTAAACTGTTAATAAATATGTGTCATAATGTGTGACTCACTGAAAATTAGGGGGCAGGGCTTCTGGAGAGTTGAGTAGAATCATAGCTTCACACTCAACGTCCCTCATTTTATTGCTGACGTTCACTGCATACGCCTGAAACATGACATTAGATGTGCAGTTCAGTTTTGACATGTTCAGTAAATAAACTATGTGAGATGCAACAATTTACTCCAATCTACTCTACGTGTTTTCAGGATTCTAGTCTTACCAGCTTCAGAAGTGGCTTAGCTTCTTCATCATCAAAACCCTCCATTTCAAACTCCCAGAGACTTCAAACAGAACGAAAAATAAGTTGTATTTTTTTTTACTGTAACTCTTTGTATCATTAGTGTATTATTAGTATGACATGGGCTGAGTTAAGGCTGTCTGTATGTGTTTCAGTAACTCACCCTTCTCTCAGTGAGCATTTGCTCTCCTCTAAAATAAGGTTGATCATGTCCTCAGCAGTCACCTGAGATGGGATCTGGTTTTTCTGCTGAAGCCTGAAGAGTTCCATCATAATTGCGACCTATAAACATAAAGGAGATAGGTCATGTTTAGCCATGACAAGACAGTGTATCAGAATTTGAATTTATATATACAGTCATATGAAAAAGTTTGGGAACCCCTCTCAGCCGGCATTATAATTGACTCTGCTTTCACAAAAAAAAGATAAAAGTGGTATGTCTTTAATTTACCAGGAACAGCTAACTACTGGGATGTTTTCCAAACAAAGATTTTTTGAAAAGCAGTATTTGGTTGTGTGAAATAAAATAAAATGTGAAAAACTGGCTGTGCAAAAATATGGGTACCCTTGTGGTTTTGTTGATTTTAATGCCTGTAACAGCATGTAAAACTGATGACTTTAAACACAAAGTTGGTTGGATTATGTTGTTAAGCCTTGAACCTCATAGAAATGTCTGTTTAATCATGAGAAAATGTATTTTAGGTGCCTAAATGCAAGTTGCACTTCTCTTTGACTCTCTGCTGAAGTGAGACAGAATGGGACCATCAAAACTGCTCCCAAAATATCTTAAAAACAAAGATTATTCATTATCATGGTTTAGGGGAAGGCTACAAGAAGCTTTCCCAAAGGTTTCAATTGTCAATTTCTACTGTAAGGAACGTTGTCAGGGAATGGAAGGACACAGGCACAGTTGCAGTTAAACCCAGGTCTAGCAGACCAAGAAAAGTACAAGAGCGGCATATGCGGCGGATTGTGAGAATGGTTGCACACAACCCAAAGATCACCTCCAAAGACCTGCAAGAACATCTGGCTGCAGATTGTGTATCTGTACATGGTTCAACAAATCAGTGCAATGTTGCCGGCTGAGAGGGGTTCCCAAACTTTTTCATATGACTGTAAGTGTAGGCTTTGGAAGGATAGACGTTCTTACATGAAGCCTGTAACTTAGAATATGCCAGCAGATCTGCATAGCCCGAGCATATATCGGTGTATCAAACAAAACCTTTAAAAGAAAAACATGAAATGTTATTTATAGTTTTCTAAAACACATCCAGAAAAGTTACAAGCTGAACTCCGGTCAGTAGTAAAACTCTCTCACATACCCTGATGGGTCTGTAGATTCCCTTGCTTCCTTCAATAAACTCCATGGATATTGTGTTGCTGTACATCAACAAATACAGAACCAAAATACCGACAACGAAAAATTCACTAGTGTAAATACAATGATAGTCTCAAGAGTAGTCAAACAGAATCGATCCTACTAGCACAGATAAAGAGCATGTGTGTTCAGTGAGTGTTCTGGGTGAAGTGTGAGTTGAGCAGAATTCTGATGGTTGTGTCACAGAACTCAACTTTCTGGAACAGAACTCCATACGTCACACATTCCGGTCGGTCACCAAGGAAACACTTTCTGCAAGCATTTTGTTTTTACTTAAATAAGCATCATTTTACAACTATAAAATGCTTATAATGCATAATACTGTATATCAAACAATTTGGTCATCATAATCCCAGTTGTTGGTGCCATGAGTTGCCATTATTTATATGTCAACATTACATTATCCAGTGAAATCCTGGGGTATATTTTAGAGTAGGCCTAAATGATAATGCCGGTTATGGGCCTACTCTGTAATTGTTTATATTTGTCAGCAAATCACATGTAGTACAAACAAATAAATGTACCCTGCAAACACTTTTAGCCTGTTGAGATTAATGTGGTTAAATAATCAAATATGCAATAGGCCTACTATCATCATGAGACCAATCATGCTTACTTCATCTCTGTAGTTTACTACTGTATCCGATTATTTTATTTTTGTCAGCTTAGTGTGGGACTCAAGTGAGGTGTATGTGATGGTAATGCAGCCTCCAGTGTTCTCTGTGCCCATTAATAGCCAGGTTCTCTTTGATGATGTGGCCACAGTGAGCGCGGTGGCCCCCTTTTCTTCAGCATCAATTGCGGCATGTAAATCCGCCTGCTGTGTTATCTCCTTAACTGCTCCAGGGTCCACCTGAGTTAGTCCACCTGACAGGGAAATTAAAGAAGCTTCAAAGGCTTTATTCTTTATTTTTGATCAACATGACACAGTGCCCTCATACCATGCCAACATCACACATTCTTCTGACAATCTAGTGCAAAGGTTAGCCTACATAGAATGAAGACTGGAAATAGTGTGTCCAATAAGAGTTAGAGCCAAGAAGAGACTGTTTAAAAGTTAATAATTGTTCCATCTTAAAGGTGCGCTCAAGTGATTTACTATTACTATTACTACCTTTATTTCGGCAGAGCACGCGTTAAAAGGAGGAAGGTAGGCTACATTTAATTAGTTTCACTAGCTTAAGCTAACGGTTTATAGCATGGACATTTAAAGAAGGTTTGTAGTAAGCAGTGTGGAAAGAGCTATTATCACTAACTTCTTCTACTGCATGAATTATTTTTTAAACATGATAAAAATATTTCTATGTGTTTTTATTATTGTAAATAGCTTAAATAGAGGAAATATTTGAAAATTTAAAAAAAAATGTTTTAGGGGGGGTAGTTGATAAATTGTTGCCATATGGCAACAACGCGCAGTCGAGGAAAGTACCATAAAATCACGTGTTTTGTCAATACGTGATTTTATTGAAAATAAAACAACAAAAAATACATCTTAGATTGTGTAAGATGTATAATCTAATATGTATGCAATTAAATACATTTAATTTCAATTATTTTGGATTGTGTATGGTAATGATAACATCGTAGACACCTGTGATAAGACCATGGGACATGATTTTCTTCATCAAAAACTACATTTATTTCCTATTTGATATCAAATAAATCTAATTCAGTATTATTCATTTGATTTACTTAACTATTTTCATTAATTAAATTTGGTCATCCTTTATTTCACACCTTATGAAAGTCCAAGAAGCAGTTTCTCCGTTATAGTTCACCATCAGAGTCAGGCACAGTTACAGAAGGTATTAGATAGTGTGTACTCTAAAGAGTGTATGTGTTTTTGTGTGTGCACACCTTTGAGTGTATGTGTGTAAGTTAGTTTCTGTGGACACTGTAAATCATACAAACTGAACTAAATACTGTATATAAACCATAGATAGTATATGATATAAACCCAACCCTTTCGTTTTCGCTCTGATTTTTCATGAGCTAGATATATGAGCTGAAGTCAAAGATTTATCTGTGGATTCAAAAGGCCCTTCTCCTTTGCAAGATAATCCATCCACCTGACAGGTGTGGCATATCAAGATGCTGATTAGACAGCATGCTTATTGCACAGCAGTGCCTTACGATGGTCACACACATACTGTACACTCCTTAGAGGATTAACTATCCAGCCTGCATGTTGTATGGATAAATACTGGTTTATTCCAAAATGTCTAAACTTACAAAACATAGATAAAATGTTTTTCCCTCATAAAAACAAATAAAAGTAAACAAATAAGTGAACATAATATTGGAGTACCCTAGAATAGTGCATATGCCTATGTAAGTCAATGGCAGTCCAATAGGTTGAATACACCAAAATCACCTCCAATTCGCATATTGTTGCCATACGGCAACAAATAGATTTGATCACTTTACAAAAAAAGTATTAAATCTAAATTGGTTTTAATGATACAAATTGAAAGATAACTATCCTGAGATAGCATTTACATTTTTTTTTATGTTGGAATTTTGCTTTAAATATTGAACAATAAGCCAACTATGGGAGCCCCCGGGCCATGGCCTCCACTGCTTCATAAGTCAAAGGAAAAGAGGAGTGGCATTCAGGATATCCTGGTTATCTGATGCCATGAGTTATTTGTTCTTCAAAGTAAAAGTCCCCTGTTCAAAACTAATCAAGAATAAAAGGATTTTATAATACAGCCTTTTAGTGAAACTGAGATAAAGTAATTGTTGCCATATGGCAACGCTATGCAGTAGAGGGTTAAGCAAACAGTATACATCACTCTCTTGCAACGACTTTACTTTAAATCATAGACATATATACGGTACGGTGTATATTATATCTATGACTTTAAATAACAACGAAATTTCAGATCGAGTCCAAAAAGCAGAAGAGAAGTTAATTCGGTACCCTATTCAAAGCACGGACATTGTCGCCCCCCTGTGGCCACACACCGTAACTACAACTGCATATAAAGCTAGACGCAATCACTACAAGTAATACTACCGGTTAAACCTTTCAAAATAAAACATTATAAAACTAGACACATTTTACATACAAGCAATACTTCCGATAGATAGGTCAACAAATTAATTCAAGCAAGCTTATATCCTCATGAGCTTTTTGTTGTTAAAAATCTTGGTGCATTAGGTTCCCACCACCATGTTTGACAGTGGGTATGGTGTTCTTAGGGTAGGTATTTGTATGGATCTGAAAAGGTAGCACACTAAAGTCATTTTGAAAAACACAAAATGTCTTAAAATGCCAAAATTTAACCCTAACCTTAAAACTAGAAACATTTACATACAAGCAATACTTCCGATAGATAGGCTAACAAATTAATTAACCTTGCAATCAGCAAGATACGCCTGTCTCTCTTTAGTGTCTTAAGCAACTGCTTACACTCCTGTGTGTGTGTGTGTGTGTGTGTGTGTGTGTGTGTGTGTGTGTGTGTGTGAGAGCTTGTACAGATGCATGTACTGCAATTTGTGCTATTTGTACATTGTGCACAAAATGCCTTGAATATTCTGACTGTAGGGACGATCATCGAAAAATAAGAATAAAAATATAATAAAAACAAAAGATGTCTAAAATTAAGATTATTATGTTTTTATTTTAAATTTTATCACAAATACTATATCTGAAGTATTAATAGTTCACGCACACACACACACACACACACACAATACACTTGATAAAGACAAATGTAATAAAATTAAATTAAAATCACTTTTTAATTTCTCTTTAATTAATCTCTGTGAAAAAATTATGAAAGAAAAATTAAAGATTATGTTTATAAATTATATTTGTCTCGGCTGTTCTTCGTTCGGCCGTGGGTACAGAAGGTGAGGTCAGCTCGCTTCCAAACAATTCCAAGCACTCGCGATTTCAAAAAATTATTGTATTTATTTTACAGCTCAAACAAGAACAAAACGTTCTTCTAAATAAAGGAAAATATACTGGCAAACAAATGAACCATTGAAAGCAACAAGTGAACTTAAATAAGCGGTCAAAATACTTCTTTAAACCACCGCCTCTTTCTCTTGACACTTAGTTTTCATCAAAACAAAACACACACCTGGCCTAAGTACCTGAGCGGTGCGGAAAGCACGCCCACAGACCCCTACAGGTATCAGAAAACAAAGCAGCCTAGGCATAAATAGTGTTAATAATATGCTAAATAAACTATTCAAAATGTAGCTTTCATTTCAAAATGTCTATTTCCATAAACAATAAACAAGTCAGACATCTTTGTGAACAGAAAATCAATAGCCTCATTAAAACGGCTGCGACAATATTATATGTATATTTGCCGGATGTTTAAGAACTGTTTGTCTATTTTCAGTGAGGAACTTGTTTCAATAAGACATACATCTCTTTATAATGACGTCTCTTTACTGCCCTCATGTGGCCACAATGAGGTACTACACCCACTGACATTTATGGAGTCGGTCCCCAGTTAAATCCTATTCAGAGTGTGAGAGCAGGCGCCCTCCTGTGGCCATCAATCATTACTACAACCACACTGGTCGCTAGGCGTAATTACATAGAAGCAACATGTTTGGTTGAAAAAAAGTGTTGAGGTTGTTACTAAACTTGCGTTGTAAAAATGTATTCACCGTTTCATAGCATCAATGCACTAAATCAGTTAATATCTGAGAATGAAAGCGGACAAAACACCACCTTTATTTCGACAGAGCAAACGGAAAACCTTGTGTTATTAGGAGGAGCATGCTACATTGTGTTAGCTTCACTAGCTTAAGCTAACGGTTTGTAACAGTTGTCTAAATGTGCGTGCAGGCTGTCAACTTCACCTAAAAGTTAAATAAAACTTTGTCCCAGGCCATTACTCATTATGAATGGTTCTAGGCTGGGCCTGGCCCAAACACACACACAGCAGAGGGCCGCCCATTCAGAGGCTGCATTGAATTGTATTATCACGAATTCAACTTCTACTCGGTAATTATGAGCATCTGACGATGGTCAGTTACGTTCAGGGCCGTCGGACGGCGGATAGGCTTGGGGGGCCCAAGGCAGAGGGGGGCTGCACTCAAAAAGTAAAAACGTTTTTTTTTTGATATATATTTTTTTTTTACTGGCTCAATATAGGCCCCTGATCTTTGAAGGCCCGACAAATGTTATTTAGGGGAGAAAAAAAACAGATATCAGGGGCCTTTCATTCGTCAGTAAATTTGTTATTTTTTAAATAACATTGTTCAGGGCTACGAAGATCAGGGGCCTATATTGGGCCATTAAAAAATACAAACGAAGGTAAAAAAAATCCCGAAGCTGACTGGATTTTTTAAACATGTACATTTCTTCTTTCTGCTTTTTGGTCATTCTGTGTCTATAAATTATTCCAGAAAATGGTACTAAATAGCTTACATAGGAAATAGTTGATTTAGCCTTAGTTTTCTCCTCAAAGTGCACCAGATTGATGAATTTTACTTTAACATTTTAAAAAAAATCTTCCGGGGGAGCATTCCCCCGGACCCCCCTAGAAGGTCCAGGGTCCACGACACAGTCTCCCAAATTCCTGTGAGAAACACTGTGCGTGTGCATGTTTACTAAGAGTCATTAGACCAGGGGTTGTGTTCAAGTACGCGTAATGATTTGGTCATTCATCAATAGAAACATTGTGTTGTTATCTGGCTCAGAGAGGGACTAGTCACTCATACGTTTTGGACTATAGACAAACATAGCTTTTACATGTTTGTGTTGTAAGACCGCCTCTCAGAGGGCCCATCAGGACTTCCTGTATAGGGGCCCAGAATTTGGTGCAACGCTCCTGCCTCCGCATATCGTATAAATAATCATGGTGGGCTGCCATGGCCAAAAATGCCAGGGCCGATTTTTTGTCCCAGTCCAGCCCTGATTGTATGTATAGTTTGTATGGAGTATCATCTCATTATGCGTACATGACTAGATCTATGCAAACGCCCCCAAATGGCTAAGTTCGCCACTTATCAGAACTCACCATTAAGTTCCTTCAGAGTCAATCCACCTAGGACCCAAACATTCATCTCAATGAATGAGTGTGATAAGAATAAACAGTTTTAAGGGATACAAGTTTATTTTAACCCTACAAAAGACACGGGGAAAGAGAGAAAAAAAACATAACATTTTAGACACGAGAAAAAAATTCTCATTCCTATAGCCTACAAGTCTCCAAACTATCCATCATACACGGACCACAGTTTAATGATTCATATTTTTAATATAACATTTTGCTGTAATGCTGTGTGTACATACAAAATATAGCAAACTAAATAAGGCAAATAAATAGAGGTACAATTTACAGGAAAAATGGAACATTCCTCATTGTTTTCATCTTTTCTTTTTTTTAAATCTCATCTCAAACATCAAGAATGGTGTACAAAATGTTTCTTCTCTTTCAACTGTACATCTTTCAGTGGAGGATACTTTTTTTTAAATTTTTCCAACCATAAAAATACTGACTCCTCACAATTATACAACCTCTAAAACTGGGTGCAGCTTTTTTTTCCTCAGGCAGTACAAATTGTTGTGTTACAAGTAACAAGTGTAACAAGTGTTCCATGTTGCAAGCAATGTTCTATGAAAGGTCAAAGTCAACACGTCACACTTTGTGCACCCTTCTTTAGGCATGCAGGACGACGCCAAGTGCACCATGAGACAGAACTGTGGTGGTGTCAGAAAACATTCTCCTTCTGCTGCTTTTACACACTAAATGATTCTATTCACGTGTTTCCAGTGGCCCAGCCAGTCTCCCCAACCACACTCACCCCCTTTCCTCTCTTTCTTCTCCACACCATGTTATTTTATTTTATTTTATTACATTTCTAGAGGGACCTCAAAATGGCGCTGCAAATGGAAATGTCCCATTATAAAAGTGCATTGAACAAGCTACTCATTTCATTCCTCTGATTTCCATCTGTACACTCCAAAAATCAGCCAGTCAATGGCCAAATAAACATCCAAACATGTAACAACATAAACATGTAATAATAATACTGACAATGTTGCGATACCCCTCAGTAAATAGTCTGCACTACAATACAGGTTAAAGCTCTGGATTAAGAGGTTAAAGGGTGTGCCAAAGTCTGATATACTAACTCTGATTAACTTGTTAGACAAAAGGAGCAGAGGTTAGGAAATTGAATAGCTCAAATATACATGAGATGCTGGTTAGAGAATAGGCAATCATATGTCATTTTGCCCTTGGGACTTAAGGGGCTTTTTCTAGGTATGTCAAAGTGTCTGAACATTTGAATCTATTTGGTTTACTGTTGAATCTCTAAAGTGGGAAACATGGGAACTCAAAGATCCTCTCTGTACTCTGTAGTCTCACATCCTCTTTCCAAGCTCACACCAGCTCCTCCCTGCTTCAGCTTGAGGGACATTAAAGGAATACACTTCTGGTAGGATGAGTAGTCTCTGTGCAATGACTGGTTAGAACAGGGAGTGGGATTTTCTATGTACAGGTTTATAGGTCCAACCTCTCTGATCACATGCCTCCACTACCTGTTTGACTTCATTTTAGGAGACTTATCTGGAGCCACAAGATGGCGCCAATCATCTAATTACAACTGTCAGCTGCATCTCAATAGCAAACACTGTACAGTTTGTTATGATTCTCTCAGAGGCTGTTCTCTTCCTGTTAAGTGTTATGCCAGTGTAAACAATTAAAGAATTGGACATTTTGAATCAAGCCACTTTAAGCATGTGTATACTTTTTATGTGCTCTGTTGTACCCAAGCCCCAACCTCAGCGATTTTTACCAGCATCCAATAAGGAAGTGACCACAACTGTAGTAACCCGGAAGTGCCACTAGGGGGGTGGTACCACGATTGAGCAATTTTTCTTTGACTCACTTGTTAGACAGGCCGTTTTCAAAGTCTTATTAAACCTATTTACAGCCTGGTCCACAAAACCATTTTAGTCTGTATGTTTAGGTCATATCTCCATGCCAACACTGAGGGGGGTGCATTTTTTTGGACCACGCTAGTTTTTATTTTATCGGAGGTTAAAATGTATTGGCGCAATCTCTTGAGTGACAGCTCTCCGCCCGTTGTCCCTCACTTTGCCTCGGAGGTATATGTCACCTATCTCCCTCCCCCCGACGTGAGGCGGAGTAAAAATCTCACAAAATGGCGACGCGCACAAACCAGGATTATTGGATGCCGTGTGTGCTACATCCATATTATTTACTATCTACGTATGGTTGTACCATGACTTATTTATGGTCTTATATTGCAATGCCAACACACAGAAACTCAATTTATATTAGTGAAGGATCAATTACTAGAGTGAGTCATCAACTTGACTGCTGCCTCTGTCCAGAGACCACAGGTGTGTTAGCACCAGTGGAACTCATCTAAGTGATATTGTGGATGAGAGTCATAATATGTGCAGTAAGAACTGCTATACAGGATCCTTTTGGCCCTTAATGCAACTCCACATGGTCTGCATTTTTTAAAACAGACTCCACATTCAGAAGTGAACCATGCACACTGAGCAGGGAGAGCTTATTAAACTTATTCATATTTGGCATTCTTTCATCATCTTTCTTATACATCATTTTAAGTACAGAGAGGACTTTTTCCAGAGGGAACTGTGGATCAGCTCATGGAAACCAAGGAGTGTATTGTTTGTCAGAAATGCGACAGTGCAAACAAGACATACAGGTGGGAAAAGGACAAACAATTGCCTTTTTTTTCTTTTCTTTTTTCTTTTATACATAAAGCGCAAAATGTATAGAAATTCACTTCAACAGCAATGTGAACCTGCAACACCAACAAATAATGCATTGCGTGTACAAAACCCCCAAATGCCATGAAAACATAAAAAAAACCTCTACATCTTTGCAATTAGCTTGTCTGCATCTGAATATAAATATATAACAACGCCTAATTGCAGAATGTTTTGTATTAATACATTTACACTAGTTTTCTCTTTACTTTGGCACTGATTAATGCCAGGACAATGTTGGAACAGTTGAAGAGTGTAGGTGAGGCTAGACCCCACCGTTTTGTCAGGCGGATTGAGCAAGAAGTAGTCTTTCCTTGAGAAGAGTTGTATCGTTTCAAATCGCAGCTCGGGACGTACGTTCATCCTCCCTGGGAATGCTGTGTGCCAGAGCAGGCCGTTGGGATGAATCCTCCGTTGTGAAGTGATGACTGTTGTGTATCCTTACTCAATCTTCTTCAGGTTCATGAATATCCACCTCTTCTGTGGATGAACAGTCTAGTCTCTCTTTCTGGAGGACACTCGGAGCAACCATAACTGACTTAGTTCCCCTTCCCAACTTCTTTTTCTTCTTTTCAGTTTCTTTGAGTCTTCCTTTTCACATGCCTTCGTCTTTACCTTGAGCCTATGTACATTGTGACCGGCTGCTCCCAAAGTCTTGTGTATTTTAGAACCATTAAGCAAAAAGAAAGAGCTGCTCCAGCACCAAGGAACTTACTGAGGAACAGAGGAAGGGATGTGAGGGAAGAAAGAGCCGTGAAAAGACAGGGGAGCTTGAGCACAGTGTTAAAAGGTTATGGTCAAAAGATGTGGGATAATGTGTCACAGTGGTCTCTCCTTCTATCCATCCATCCATCTATCCATCCCAATTGTCCTTCGTCCAGCTCAAGGGATCATACAACGTCCAGGACAAACTGGTTGGAAATAACTTTTACAAGACCAATGCGAAGAGAGTGTTGCATCCTTCAAAACACCGTGGCTGTCCATACATGTCGCTACATGTCCAGTCCGGCCATTATTTACATCCTCTCTAATGTCAATGGTCACTCTTCAAAGACTTGGACTGAAGGTGTTCAGAGGCCTACACCATGGCAGTATTTAAGTGTCTAGTGTCTTTTTTGTTTCCTTCCTTTTCCTGACCTAGTAGTTGACCTTGGTGACCGCTCGTTCGCGACCCCCACCCTCCACCAGTTGGTTGACGGAGCGTTTGCGGTTTCGCTTGAATTTGTTCAGGTCCTTGTCAAAGACCTCACCGGAACGCAGCGCCGACACCAGGTCGTCAAACTCCCCGCCGACCTCGTCTGAGGCCCCGCTCTTCTTGGACCGCCGTTCCCGCTCCCTCTGCTCCTTCAGCTGGAAGATAGAAGACAGGGGGTTAGGGGACAAAGATGGAAACACTGAAATAAAATGAAAATACCTTTCACAACACAGGTAGTGTTGGCACTAATGGTGCTTTTCTATGACATGGTACCGGCTCTACTCTAATCATCTTGGGTCCTTTCCCTGGGGAGGTTTTCCAGTTGGGAGGGTAGGGAAGAGTAAAGTAGGGTAGGGTAGGGTAGAGTAGAATACAGTAGAGTAGAGTAGGGTAGGGTAGGGTAGAATACAGTAGAGTAGGGTAAGGTAGGGTAGAGTAGAATACAGTAGGGTAGGGTAGGGTAGAGTAGAGTAGACTAGAGTAGGGTAGGGTAGGGTAGAGTAGACTAGAGTAGGTTAGTGTAGGGTGGTTCAGAGAGCGCCTTGCATGGCAGCTACTGCCATCGGTGTATGAGTGTGTGTATGAATGGGTGAATGTGGTAAGATATGTAAAAGCGCTTTGGGGCTGAGAAAATCGGCTAAAAAGCGCTATATAAGTCAAGTCCATTTACCATTTACCATTTAGGGTAGTTTAGACTAGACTAGAGTAGGGTAGGGTAGAGTAGAATACAGAAGAGTAGAGTAGGGTATGGTAGGGTAGAGTAAGGTAGGGTAGGGTAGGGTAGAGTAGACTAGACTAGAGTAGAGTGGGGTAGAGTAGAGTAGACTAGAGTAGGGTAGGGTAGGGTAGAGTTGAGTAGAGTAGAGTAGAGTAGGGTAGGGTAGAGTAGAGTAGAGTAGAGTAGAGTAGAGTAGAGTAGAGGTAGGGTAGTTTAGACTAGAGTAGGGTAGGGTAGGGTAGAGTAGAGTAGACTAGAGTAGGGTAGGGTAGGGTAGAGTAGACTAGAGTAGGTTAGTGTAGGGTAGTTTAGACTAGACTAGAGTAGGGTAGAGTAGAATACAGAAGAGTAGATTAGGGTATGGTAGGGTAGAGTAAGGTAGGGTAGGGTAGGGTAGAGTAGACTAGACTAGAGTAGAGTGGGGTAGAGTAGAGTAGAGTAGGTTAGGGTAGAGTAGAGCAGAGTAGGGTATGGTAGGGTAGAGCAGGGTACAGAAGAGAAATGGAAAGGTGACATAAATGTGTGTCTCACCATGGCCTCCATCCGTGCCCTCCTCTCCTCCTCATCTTTGCGTCGCTGCATGTTCTCCAGGTCTTGCCGCGCTTCACTGAACGACTGCAGGAAGATGTCAAAGATCCCAAAGAACTCATCGGGCTGCATCCTGCCTTCGTCCTCCCCAAAGTGCTTCAGAGATTTGGTAAACTGCACAGAGACAACCATGCAATCCTTAGATGTTGATAGGGAGTGACTTTTTAAAAACGGACTTTAAACATGTACATCGCTAATACACCAAAACAAAATGCGTTATCGAATGTGCTGTATTCTTTGCTATGGCCCACATTGCTCACAGTTGGTTCTTGTATTGAAAGGCACATGTGAGCCTGCATATGAATGCCTTTGCTTGAATCCATCTGCTGGCAGGCATGCTTGACGTTGTGTGATCTCAATAACTGCAGGAGCACACACCCGCAAGGTGGGAGAATGACTGCATGCTTTGACCACCGTATGCCCACCCTGTTCAGTCCAATATGTCCAGTGCTCTGTGCCAGGGCCATGCCTGCAGCCAAGCTACTCTACATTCCTACACACAGACACAGCTTTGTACTGCACTATAGAGGCCCAGCAAATAACCTTAAACATAACATTATACCTGTTTAAAGCATATCAAGCTGATACACATCATTGACAAATTGTGACATTATATATTATACTGTACACTATTACTCTGTTTAATATCTACAAAACTACTGGCTGAGTATAATGACAGAAAACACCATATTAGGAAGCTAGTTTACATGTGGTTCTAGTGTTGTCATGTAAAGGAGTTGGGGCCCACTTTATTTTGAGGATGCAAAATATGTATTCCTGTAATTATGGGCTGGTCACCATGGCAACCCCCATCATCATCCCTCTCCCTCTCGTAATTATGTGTCTGGTCAAATCCGTTTCCTCTCATCCCCTGTGGTCTGTGCTTAGAGTACACACACACACTTTTGTATTCTTGACACACAAGCAGCACACAAGTCAAGTGTAGGGATCTTGGGAAGGAAATGTTGTTTGATCTGTTGGTGGTTCAGTCAGTCCAAATCTTCAGCTCAAATAAAAAAAGGTCCAAACTATCATAGGCTAGCTTTTGCCAAAACATTTTGTTCAGCCATTTGTGGTTCCAAGAGAATATGCCCTAATCAATTTACTGAATTTTCCACAGGACCACAGTGGGATGACAATTTTGGATCACAGTTAAATACGTGGACAGCTATTGGATGGATTGAAATGAAATCTGTTCCCAATTGCATGTCCTTTAGAATGAATTGTAATATATTCATGATGCTCGGCTTTGTCATCTAGCGCCGCTAACAGGTCAACATTAAAATGTGTACAATACTCCGATATTTGACCCAACATCTCAAAGCTAGCATCTAGCTGAAAGATCAATTAGCTTGTGTCTGCATTTACAAAAGCATGATCCTGGAAACACATTTGATCAAGGACAAACAGCCCTTCTGCCTGCCTTTGGAAAATGGCAGCAATCTGAGGTTGGTATATTTCAAAGCAAACAGGCTTAAACGTTTAAAGACACTGGTTTGGTGTGTCTTGCAAGTCTTCTCTGGTGAAAGCAGACTGTTACACACTGTTTCTTTCATTTCAACTCACATTTGGTAACCTGAAAACGGATTTTTTTTAGACCACATTGAGAACTGCACTTCATAAAAGAATTACAGCAGTACCTTTGTTGATGGAATATCTTAGAAATGTCCATGCTCTGCCCTTTACCATTTGAAATTGGGCTGTTTTGGTTCTTGGACACAGACCGAATCTTGTGCTGTATTGTCTGTGTACATGTTGATTGTGTGGATGTGCTGTGCAAAGGATAAACCAAAGCAATCTGTCTGGAGAGGAGCAAAATCCCTTCTCTGCACTGGAAACCTCTGTCCCAATAACCCACATGACCCTGGACAACTGTAATCCTGTGTAATGTATGTAGTAGTGTCTGCCTGAGGGTGTGTGTGTATTTGTGTATGTCTCTCTCTCTTGTACACACACACACAAACACACACACACACACACTGCCATGAAGCTTTACGAGCCTCACTGGACTGCCTGCTTGGTTTAGTGATCCACCTAAACCTTCTTGTGACCGAAAATGAGTGCACACACCCACACTTCCATATTTGTATTCCACTGGAAACCTAACAGAGCGTCAGGGAGCCTGGACAAGCCCTGAGTTAATGCGTCAGACTCCCCACTTACCAACCACACATTTGCACACACACACACACACACACACACACACACACACACACACACACACACACACACACACACACACACACACACACACACACACACACACACACACACACACACACACACACACACACACACACACACACACACACACACACACACACACACACACACACACACACACACACACACACACACACACACACACACGTTGTGTTAAGAAACATGTGTGTTTAGAGTCTGGGCCGGCGAACACAGCTTCTTTTGTTTTACAGCAGAAGCCGGTGGCCCGCTCCTCCCGTTCTTTTCCCATGACGTCCCGACTGGACCCGTTTCTCCCTCCAAGTTTCTTACCGACCACCTCCTTGAACAAATAATTAAGTAGAGGGAAGGCTCCAAATGTAACCCAAGGGCCTGTCCACCTCTCTTTCTACCAATCTCTCTTAACACAACGTTAATTCTTTGGAGCCTTTAAAGGTAGAGTTAGTGATTCTGGAATGTTTGTTGACAAAAAAATGTAAAACAAAATCAGTGAACATCTACTCGTGATCGGCTACATGCACATACTGTGTGCGCGCTTGTAACATGCCATGTGTTTAAACACCCATTTACAGGGCCTATACTGTACAGATTTTTTAAAGGGGATATAAAGTAAGGACAGGTAGCGTATCATAAGGAGATACTCACTGACTTTGACAAAGAGTGATTTTGACGATGAGTGTTCTCCAAAATCACTGGCTCCACCAATTGCAAATTATTTTGGATACATGAAAAGCCTGAAAATAAAGTAGAGTGTAATATCTGTGCTAATGCAACTATAGACACCAGTTTGAAAGGTTTAGTAAATGCCAACATCATCAGCATCAGGATGCTTAATGTGCAACAGAGCACAGACGGCCTGCAAATGAAAGAACATGTTCACATAACTCTGTCTCAAACTGTCTCACTTTGGGATCCCCATAGTCCCACTGGTATCTTCAGCTCACATACAGTACTTCCTACCATACATCAATACATAAGCCAGCAGGGGTTCAAAAGGCCATTTGTCCCAGACGGTTGTTTGCAAAGAATGAGCGTGTGGATTCAAACCACTAACTCACAGAGACTAAGACAAAGGGAGGACGAGAGGGGAATCCAAGTGTAATCGGTCAACGCTGGGTTTCCCCGGGAATGCTCAAGTCATCGCTATGGACCGATAAAATCACTTTTTGTGAAAATCAGTGAATATTTCCTCACGATCCGCTACCTGTCCGTGCTGTGTGTTCGCTGAAAAAAATCCAGTGTTTTTAAACAGCCTATGCTCTGTAAACAGGCATGTTGTGAGCTACGGCAGGGCCCCCTTTTGTTTACATACCCGTTTACAGAGCCAAGACTGTGTTTACTGACACCAGATTTTTTCTAATAGCCTATCCGGAGTAGATATTTTACAGATTTTTGACAGAAAGTGATTTTGACCAGGAATGATCTCCAGAAGCGCGGACTCCCCCTTTAAATACTCTGTTCCCCCATACAAGAGAGCAGCTCTGCAGTCAGCTATACCTTGTCCTTGGCCTCACTCAGCTGGTCCTCCAGTTCAGAGAAGCTGAAGCCGGCCACCGTGATGAAGTCCCCGATCACAGCCACAAACTTATCCCCACGTTCCCTCGTCCTGCTCTGCTGGTACTGCAGCTCCTATGGGGGGAAGGGAGACATGAAACAATGTATCAGTAAACTTCCACTTTAAGCTGAGGGAAGAACGCTGAAAGTGTTTCCGTTACTGAATAATAAAAAATAAAAAAAACAGTAGATTGTATTTTGAAATTTTGAAAAATATATCGTGTGTGCATTAATGTGTGCATGAACATGAGCCCTTGTTTTCTGTGTAGCTGCAAATATGACATTTGCCAGCCCATGTCCCCTGTGAAACCTTACCAGCATTTCAACACCATCGCTGCACTAAATCACAGAGAGACAAACATGCATAACAACTCACCGCCTCTAGAGCCTTCAGTCCACTCCTGATACTGTGCACCTCTTTCTCCAACTCCGCCAAACTGAAAGAAAGACAAAAGAACAGATGTGGATACGATCTTTATCTATCGTCTTGTTCTACACTTGCCTGCCTTTGTTTTGTACTAATATTGATGTCTAATTTTAGATTCCTAATTTATTCTTTTGATGACTTTTTAAAAAGGAAAACTGTTAAAGGAGGTAAGTTTATTATAACCAATATACCACCTACTTGGCATAAATCGTAGCATTAACAACAACTGTTGTCACGGCAAAACATTAAAGCAGGATAAATAAACAACATTGTACATCTGCTGTAATAAAGACACTAGGGGGCTAAGGGAAAATGTCTCCCCCTACAGTGAACTGTGGTGCACTCACTTGACTTTGGCGGCGTCTGGTACGCTGCACAGGTCCTGCTGGATTTGCAGTGTGTCCGGGTAGTTCTTCTCAAAGATCATGATCAGGTAGTGCAACATGGTGATGCTCCTGTTCAAGCACAAGGGAAGACAAACATTTTTTAAACTGAATAAATCTACGTAAACACTACTCCTTGTAGAGCTGCTTACTACAGGACCATGTCAAACACAATATTCTTTAACTCTTTGGCAGTTTTGCATATAGTTGAACTCTTTATAATAACTTAATTTGCAGAAGCCATTTCCATTAAGCGCCATTTAGTTCCAATTCTGAACAAACGTGCCGACATTTATCTGAATCAGGCATTAGAAAAACTCCCCAATTGACTAAATCCTGACACTGAGAAGAGGAGACAGAATTTTGGAGACAGAATGCTAAATCTTCCTGAGGATTCATTCAACATCCACCTCCAGCCGCTGTGGCCCACCTGTCTATGCTGGACTTGGTGTCTGCGATCTTGTTGAGACTGGAGACCTTGAAGCCGTAGGCGTTGCCCCTCTGGCCCTTGTTCATGAAGTTGCCAAAGGCCAGCACCACCTCCAGCATCTGGGTCAGCCTCTTGCTGCGGACCACCTCCCTGGACGCATTCAGGATGGCTAAGGGAAGAACCAAGGGACAAAAGACAGTTTGAGTCAAGACATGGAAATCATTTTGGACATTGTTGGAACATAGACTACTGTTTCATGTGCCCTGCTGCTGTTTGTATTTCTATTTGATTTTACTCTGTATAGACTGTTTTCTGTTTTTGTATTCTGTTGTTGTTGTTGTTGTTGATGTTATTGTAAGTGTATTTTGTGTATGTGTCTTTTTTTTACTGTAAAGAAAACAAAAATCTAAAATAAAGGATAAAAAAATAAAAATAAATAAAGAATGAATGAAGAGAGAGAGCGAGAGAGCGAGAGAAGCAGCTGGAGAGATCACAGAGTTGGTGAAGGACATGTGTGCACTTTGCTTTCTGGCGCGTTCCCCTTTCATATATTACATAATAAACCGGCACTTTTTCCCCATTCCCTTTTCCATTCCGTTTCCCAACGGACACACACAAACTAAAAAAGTCCCAACTATATATATGACCTAAATCTTCACTTTTTTTTAAAAACATCCCTCATAATGATTGATCAATATATTCCCCCCGCTACAAACCGGGCAGAGCAGCTCAGTAGGGGAAAGTCATCAAGTCCTTCCATATCCATCTATAAAAACAGCAGCTGGGTGCAAAGGGGAATATTCCAAACACAAGCCTCACGCTGTCTGTGTCTTTCCCTTGAGAACACAGTTGTCTGGCAAAGTGCAGGTGGTTCCCCCCTCTTTCCCCACCACCACCACCACTAAAGAGGAAAACCTCAGTGTGAATGTGAAAATCATTAACAAAATCCTTATTGTTATTGTTACAGTTCTCTTGTGCAGTGATACAGCATGGGAAAAGTTCTGCTGCTGGCCAGTGTGTTCTGCTGGATAGAGGGAAAAGGCCCGGTGGCTCACTGCCTCACACTGAATGCTTCCCCATTGAACATAGTGGGTGGTCCTGGGAAAATACACTCTCATCTGCACTACATGACAAAAAGTTAAATCAATAATAAAAATGGGGGATGAGAACTTTATTACGGGCATCGATGAACATGTGGTCTGGGAACTCTCGTTGGAGCCGACGACTAAAGATTATTGGAGACTTGGAATCGGGACTCGCAGGATTATTCCTCTGTTTTGTACTTTCTTTTTCCATTCCAGGCAGCCAGTAATGCATGTCAGAAGATACAGTTTTTATTTGACCTCAGACTAGAGTGGAATGACTTTCTGGCTAAATAAAAGCTACAGCAAACACAGGGCTAACAGAAAATAAAACACTACTGGCACAAGCAATGTAATGTGCACCTCAAGGCAACACACTGCAGGTGAATAGGGTCACATTTTTAACTTATGGATATCATTGTGAAACTTTACCAGTTAATTGCTTGCATTAAAACAATTATTTTTGAGGTTACAATTCTTTTCTTAGAAAGGTTTTATTAAATATACATATTTAGTAAAATGATAAGTAGATATGAATCTCTTTAAAAAAACTAAAATATAGATGTTGGATGAAGCCAGAGTTAAAATCTTTATTTATTAATTTATAGTTCAGAGTATTGAACAAAACTAATGCTGAGTTAAAGCCACTAGGAGTAACATGGCACGTTGGCGTCCCCTTTGGACAAAAGCGGTAGTAGTTTTACGACGCCCACTGTCGCAAAGCTGTTTTCTAGTTCGTGACAGGAGCGTGAGTGTGAACTGAGAAGGGAGCAATATAGTGCATGTCCGTGTGTTGAAAGTGTGAGGACTCTTTTCGGCTCCGTGAGAGTGGTTTTGACACTGCATGAACTAATGCCAGTCACTGCCACACGCACCTGATTGCAATGAGTTGATGCAGCAGTGTCACCTAACTACTCTCTCTCACGGAGCTGAAAGATTACGTGTCCGACTCATGGACCTATAACAGAAAGCGAATGAACGATAGACGGCAGTTAGTATGGATCACGCTGTAATAAGTAATGTGTTTATGTTGTTGTAAATAATTACTATTTCAGATAATGGTTATCTGATGATGGTGAAGCAAAGCAAACTTTGTGTTAGTACCAACCGCTCATTCATTTAGGAGTAAACACTGCAGTCTAGTTTCGCTCTCGTGAAATTGTATACACGTTGTCCCCCCCCCCCCCCCCCCGTAGCCTATATCACTCTCCCTTTTAGCTTTTCTTCATTGCATTTTCTTTTTTTTCTTTGATGGTTCAGCCCCGTTATCAGTCATTATGACGACAAATAACTGTATCAAACAAGGCTCCCGCTCCCCTTCCCTCACCTGGAGGGATAGGCTTCTCAATTCACGTTGCTGCGCCACACTGAAATCTGCGACCAATACGGATATGTGACCATAGAGCTTGCACGAGCGAACCGAAAATCGGACTGGGTGTGCGACCAGACCAAAAGCAGTAATAAAAACTATTTAAAAACGTCTTTCTTTGCACTGATGGTCTCGTTTGCTGTTAAAGGTAATTTATGATTATCAGAGGAAACATGAGGCTGTTTAAAAGATATTTAAATGTTACTCGTAGCCGCTTTAATAGCTCTTAAAGATGGTTGAATAGGAGACATAGACATAAACATAAAAGGTTTAGACAAACACCTAAATGTACATTTTGGACCTTTTATTCATACTAGTATGAAAGAAGGTATGGAAGCAAAATAAGAAAAAATTCTCAAAAATGACCAGAGCTTGAAAAAAATGTTTTTTTGCCTGCAGTGTCTCGCATTAAAGCTGAGAAAGACATATAGGCCGCTTGAGAAACAGCTCTGGCTAAAATAAACACCATGTTGGCTCGACCACGACACACCCATGTGCACACACACACACACACACACACACACACACACACGCGCGCGCGCACGCACACGCACGTCTACGGAACTCATTGGAAGGTTTTTTTCCCCGAGACTTTGAAGTGAGTGTTGACGAGAGAGGCTCTCCCCCTCTCAACATGAGCCAGCTTTCCAAAACAGCCTCCCTGGTAACCTGGAAGCTGGCTTCAAGGGAAAGAAAACTGCAGCGGGGCCAATACTGTACATAGTTGGCCACCCGCGCTAACCATTCACAAACAAGTGCACACTTAGCAGAACGAAGGGGTTTCACAAAACCTTGTGAAAAGCATTGGTCAAAGTGTTTAAAGCTAGTGACATTTTTTAGTGGCTGTAATAATGAATGTATTTTTTATTTTGTTTCCTAAGCGTGTACAACCATTTGACCGTGGCACGGACCAAAAGCATGTTATGCAAAATGTAATCTTCTGCTCCATTTGTGAGTAATAGTGCTTTGAGAAACAGTTCAAACCATGTACCAAGGTTCACTGTAATAGGACAGTGAACAGAGTGGGCTAATGTCTACTGATATTCCAGCCTTTTATCCTGCATTCAACTTACTGTCAACTAATTCCAAAAGCAGCAACAGGCCTCATGCAAAGACCAGTCACAACATGTGATAAGTGGTCTTCGATTGTGTATATTGGCGTTGCTAAATTGTTCATTTCTAAAAGCAGGAGCTGCAGTTCCACTGAGTGAATTTTAGTTTTGAACACCCTTGGATTATGCTCAGTATCACATTTCATGAACACCCTTGTCCTTGCAAACAAGGGAATGTCAGAAGACGGAAACAAACGCTTTTGTAAAAGTTTGTAATGTTAACAGGGTTTGGTGAATCTGACTCGTAAAAGCACACATCAATGAACTAAAAACTAAGTAGAAGAGGTTGAGGAAAGGGGTGTGATGGGTAATGTAGTTTTTAGCCAACATTGCCCAAAACAACATTGTAGTTGTTTGGGACTTTTTTTTGTGTGAATGGGATTTTTGAAGGCAGCTTTTTCAGAAAGGTGGAGGTGGAGAAAAAGAGAGAGGGTTGGTGTTTGTCCTTACCTTCAACCTTGGGCTTGGTTTCAGCCAGACGCTCTGCAAACTTCTTCTTGAAGAACAGAGCCTGCACTCTCTGCTGGTAGTGGTCGATTCTGATGAAGGGCAGAGCGAGGTAAAAAGAAAGGAGGTGAGATACATTTGTCTGCAGGGGAGTGACAGTTCAAAGCTAGAAGTCACCCATTTATACAAAACTCCCTCTCTCGGCTTTCACAGGGCTTTTTATCATCATCTAATAGGCTCCACATCAAGTGGGAGAGAGTTGACAAATGGCTAATGTTAAACGTGCCAAATGGTTCCCCAGAGGGAGAGAGAGTGGGAGTTTCAAAGAGGGACCAGGGGATATTAAATGGCGAAGAAGAAAAAAAAAGAGAAATAAATACAGTAACTAAATCCCAGATGAATTCCTCAGACCAAAAGGAGATGCGGTCAAAAGGAAAGCAAGTGGTCATGGGTAATATTTCTCCCCCACAGGAAAATGAAAAGGTTTAATTATATTGTGCAAACAGAGGAGATTCAGAGGAAAGGATGGAATGCAGAAAAAAAGGCACCGATTTTAAAATGCCCTCAACTCTCCGATATGCCGGGAGTCCTCAAATGGGCATTGGGAAGCAATGACTTTCTTACTCATTTAATGATGACTCACAATTTTCAATATTTCAGAATCTATTTGTGATCGTCTGGCTGATGTCTTGATTCGGCACAACCTCTGCATGTAGTTCCCTTTGGACATTTTTACATACACGCCGTAGACATTAAAGTACTACGCTGGCTTAAGTGGAAGCTGTTTCTTTCATCACCATATCTCACTTTCTAACCAATGTCCCCAAACTAAATGCATCTGTGTGCAATTCAAATTTTTTTTGCAGATGGTCTGGCAAAATTGACAGTTTCCCCCCCCCCCCCCCCTTGCTCGTCACACAACAATGTAGTCCTGTGTACCTGCTCATTTCAAAGAGGAAACGATCAGCCCGGGCCATCCGCTCCAGCTCATGTTTATGCTCCTCCAACAAATCAATGTCACTTTTCTCTGGGACAAACTTCAGCAGCTGGAAAGAAAGAAAAAAAAAGGTAATGATGGTTTGAATCCAAATGCTATCGTTTCTGTAGCATACCGACATATTTATAGTAGTGGTAAAAAGTTAGCTCTTTTAATATTGATTAGCTTTATTTACTTTAGCTGTAATATTAGTTTAGCTAAGCAAAATGACAGGCTGACATGATTTGCTTTTTTTTCAGAAATAAATAAGATCTTAAGTTATATCACTTGGTCTGGGCTAAGTGCTGATTAGGCATTAGTACTGTACATCAAACCTGCTTGAAGCCTTTTTTGGAACATCAATTTTCTTTCCCCATCAATCTAATCCATAGAAGTGGATTTCACCTACCCAAACACTCACTATACAGTGCCACTACGCTGCTGCCTACATACAGGATAATTCATAAAGTAGTGAACATCACCTGCTCCAACATATCTTTGGCTAGCTCTTCTCTCTCATCCATCTCTAGGATGGCCCTCCTGATCTCTTCGTTGCTCATTTTTAACCTGCAGAGAAAGAAAGAGAATAGTTTATTGAAAGGCATTTTTTTATTACCTTTAATGTGAATAATTGCTAGATTACAAACACAAACAATACAGGAAAGTGTGATGGGCGGATACCAATACTGTGTGAATACTAGTCTTGGCCAGTGTACGGCCCGGGAGCACTGCCAGCTGTTTTGCAGTGCATCTGATCAGGACTAAGTGTGCTGGGTTGTAATCAATAGCAGCATTGTTATGGCTATGCATCAGAGCCTTATTGACCAAACGCTGACCCCATTCAGGTCTGCTCTGTGCCCTCAGGTCATCTCCTATTGACAGGGGGAGTGAGCCTCTGGGCCCACGCTGCACTTCTGTCAGACAGAGAAAGGTCTATGGTCGCCTGTCCATCGATCTGTAAAGTGGGCTTTGGATTTAAATTCCCTAAAAAGGGCTTTGGATCTGTGCTGTTAGGAGACATACAAACGGGAACCATGTTGTAGAGTGGATCTTAAATGATGACAAATGATCCCGGATCAGATGTAGTTGAACTCAAAGACCATCGGGAGGGGGGGTCGGGACACGACGACGTCCCATTTGACAGGTTTTAATTAATTCTATATGACAATGTGGGGACTGGTAGTTGGTAAATGAATGTTTCTAAATATAGAGAAAAAACCTTGATGCAATCTGCTTTCTGTCTGTCTTTCATAGGGCTCAGTTTGTTTCCTTCCTTTCAAAGAAGAAACTGCATGGACGGTAATCCAATTACACAGACAGATGTCCTGTCCTCGTGTGTCCATTAAAAACACATTTCCTGAACCAGAGACACAGAGAAGCACCTGCCCCCCAGCAGCAGCAGCAGCAGCAGCCTCCACCATGGGTTATAGATCTAACCCCTTCACAATAGCCTGTGCTCTGGGGAGAGACAGTACAACATGCCCTGCGTTCCAATCCACATATGTCCCTACTATTTAGTATGCCAGAAAAAGATTTAGGATGTCCCAATACATGCAGGTCAATTGTAGTATGCTGAACATGCATAAATGCCCCACTAGTCCATCTGCATTTTGGAGTATCCGTCTTTATTCTTGACATTTCTCGCCAAAATAAAATCTTCTTTATCTGATTTTTTCTCTCCTCTGGCCCTAAAACTCTTTTGTACTTTAGTATAGTGTAGTAAAAAGAAAAAAGTATGTGATTTGGAACGCAGGGATAGTATGATTATTCCATCAGTCTGGGGGAGCCTTACTTTGAAAGCAGGATGACACAGTTCTGTGCTCGTCTCCCGTCGATGACCGACAGCTCTTTGACCTTCCGCGTGCTGACGTAGATGTCGTCCATAGAGCCCGTTGTCTCTTTCTGCAGACAGACAGAAGAACCAGATTCACTTTGCAGCATAACATTCACTTCTGAGTCCTCCTATGAAACGCAGAGCACAAGCCAAACGTCTCCTCCTCACATCTGTTTGTCATTTGTATCTTGTTAAAGAGACGGTGTGACCCCCTCTTCCCCCCTCCCTCCCAAGCATTTAACAATGTGTTCATTCGCTGCTGCTGCCGCTTCACAGAAACCAAGGCCATTTGTTGCAGCCCTGAAACCTGCCAATACTTTAGTTGGCCTCGGGTCAAGTTCCCTGACCTGCTTTTTTTGCTGTTTTTGCGGTCGCTGGCTGTGAGTGTCAATGTGTCATGCGTCAGTTGTCAGTGGTCCTAATGCACGTCTCATTAAAAAAAGAAAAGAGAGAGAAAAACTCTCAGGACTGACTTGTGAAAGGTGTATGAAAATGATATGAAAAGCAGGCCAAGTGAGAGGAGACTTTATTTGGTGAGACGTCAGTGCTAATACAATGCAGGCAGACCTATAAAGCTCTCAAAGAGGAACCGGAAACACCGTTCAAAAAGCTGCTTCAGGTTAATCCGTAAGGGGCAAGAGTGCATGTCTGGGAAAAACTGCAAACACATTTTTATTTATAGACCGAGTTTCATTAAATGCCAAGAAAATAGCTTTTTCTTAAGCTTGCTGGCTATGACGTATGTAAAACAGATGCGGCTTGTAAAGAAAAGTGCCTGTGCTGAACCAAGGTGCCTGGCAACAGAATAAGGTTGGCACTGGGTTAAGGGGGTACAACAACCCATTGACTGGGCCTGCCAAATGTAACGTGTGACCCTGCCAACTTGTGTATAAGCATGTGCACTCAATCTAGTTGAGCTGGAGACATGCCCGTTCAGATTTTATAATACTGAACGTTATTGAGTGGTGTGACTGTGATGTGGTCATGGTGCTTTGACTGTATTTGTATTCTTGTGCAAGGCTTGCGCTTTTCCTGACCAGTCAAGGGTGACAGACTATGGCCATTAAGGGTAGACACTGTAGGGGAATAGAGTGACATGTTTTACTTATAGATATCATCATGAAACTTTGCCAGGTTGATTCCTTATACTGCATTTTTCTTCAGAATATTAATTTTGAATAAATATGGAAATTTGGCAATATCCAACTTATTAAGCATGCCGTTGCATCTCTTTCAAAAATAAAATATCCAGATGTTTGATGAAGCCAGTGAGTTTTTGCAAAAACAGATTTTTTTTAAATTTTTTAAAAGTATCAAAAATCAGACAAGTCACTACATATGAATTCATCTTTCCATGAAAACCATCAGAATAGTGCTAAGAATGATTTGGGAAAGCTCAGTTGATGCAAGTGCTTAAGAAGTTTTTTTTTGTATCAGAGCATTGACAAAACATGGATGTTGAGAGAATGGCCGTTAAAGATGGTTGTATATGAGAAATATACAGATGTTTAACTGTAGTACATTTGTGTGGGGCTTTGATCACTACAGAACACAGTTGACCTACAACTTGCTACTGTTCATGAACGCATCCCGTATAGACGCACACATAGCACTGAAGCTACTGCTGCAATGCTAAGGTGCTGCAGTGCAATAAATCCATGTTATCTAGGTTCATACATCCCATTAACACGAGCAAACGCTTAGCATATGATCATATCCTATAAGCAGACACAAGTCACATTTTCACACTTTTCATTGTATGAGTAAGAGGCAAGTAAGAAGAGAAGGTGCTGGAGCAGCGTAGGCCCGTAACAATAAGATGAAGATGCTTGAAAAGCCTTAACTCACCTGTTTGAAGGATTGGTTAGTGAGCAGGTCCTGCAGCCAGTCGGAGAGAGTGAAGAGAGAGAGACAAAAACAATTGAAAACATGCAAAAGATTAGCATTTTAAGCAGAAAAAAAGGTGGTGGCTAAAGCAAAAGAACTCCAACTATGCCCACAGCAAGCTGAAGCTTGGGAGCCCTCTGTGAAAAAACAATAACCATAGTAATCGACTGTCCAAGTCTTCAGGAGCTCAGGAAATCTATGTAAAAAAATCTGAAATATCTGAAAAAAAAGCTTTTAACCTCTGTTCTATTTTGGTTCCTGTATTCTTAAACAGGTCATGATCACTATAATGAATGATTTCTTTCTGTCTCGACATGGAAAAACAAGAGCATGAAAAATGAGTGCGGTAACTAATCCTACGGAGGGCGAATGTAAACAAAAGCCCATTTCCAAAGAAGCACCAATGACGAGCTTAAAAAAAAGAAGCAAGTATTGTAAACATTGCAATATTGTCCAGTTGAATTGAACGCCTCGCTCTCGCCAAATGGAACCGAGCTGTCACAGCCAGGAAGACCTTGCTTTCTGTGTGTGGCTATATCCATAGAGATCTGCTATTTAACTGTTGGCCTGTGCCAATAAAAACCTGCTCTGTATAAATAAATACCCGGCGGCACCAACCTCAAATGACCCATTATTCCCTATTAAAACCCCAGAAGGGAAGTCGTCAGAAGGCTTTTTAAAGCATGCCACTACAAGGCATTATAAAGGATTCAACAATGGTAATGCCTCCTCAATAAGGGTTAAGTATTGCCTTAAAGACCCTGCTTTACATTATGATTACTAGAAACTCGTTAGGGCAAATTAACATTCCACTTCAACCAATTAGAGGGGGTAAAATAGATCAATTTATGCAACAGCGCATACTATTATCACATGACAGGTGGTGTGTAATTAAGTTTGTACTACAAAAATAAGTAATTGCTATGCACTGTATGGCATGCCCCGAAGGCGTGCATACTGCAATTACCCCTATTAGTCCTGTAAGTCCCTGTACATGCTTTTATTCAATTGCCTCTTTTTGTTGTAGTGCGTTTGCTTCAGTGTAAAGTGTGTTTCCCTGATTCCATGAGCCCCTGAAGACCCGGTCAGTTCCCCCACTTAGTACACTTAATGCTCTGCATACAAAGGGCAAAGCTCGAGCAGTGTGGCATCTCTACAATAAGGCATTTAGAAGTGAACAGCTGCTCATGTTAGCCCGGAGCTGGACCAAGAGGCACTCTCAAAAGAGTCCTCTTACACACACACTTACACACACACACACACACACACACACACACACACACACACACACACACACACACACACACAATGTAACTCTTAAAATGTATTAAAACAACAGTCAAATAATGGCTTATTCTGTGTACATGTGTTGATACTCGCATACAACTATCATAAAACACAATGCAGCTCCCAAAAATGCATTCTAGAATACTGCTTCTGCTCTGGCACTAGAGAAATCCAAACCTGTTGTCTCTGGTAGGCTGAAAACATCTTCTCTATGTCCTTGAGGTCCAGAATCTTGAAAGCTTTCAGGTCATCGATGTCGTTCCAGATGGTGCCGTTGATCATATTCTGGAGAGGGGGTGAGGGGACACAAGGGGTGAGCGACAGATAAACATTGAATGTACCACTTCTACTACTACTGTTACTTGTGCGATACAAACCAGGGACGAACAGCTGCTTTCAATTGGTGGTGCATTCATATCAGCTAAAAGACCATGTCTTTATACAGCAGGATGACCATGTTTATTTTGGACAACCATGGCTTTCATAAAAAATAATACATGAATTTTAAAGCTATAGTGCGTAACCTTTTCATATGAATGAATGTTGGCAAAATTCATGCCATCGGCAAAAGTCCACAAAACCCTATCTGTATTTCTCAGTATTTACAAACTGGTGTCACCCCCCCCCACACACACACACACACACACACACACACACTCTGACACTAGCGCAGGAGGGCAAAAAAATCCCAAGAAATGATTGTTCGTTGATTGTCATCGTTGATTCTATTGTTAAGAAAAAGCCTGGGCGTATACCAAAGGCTTACTTCATGTACTGTAGATGCACCGACAGTGTTGTTATAATTACTCAAAAATATCCTCATGGAGGGCAGAAGAAGTTAGGCACTATAGCTTTAATGTTATGACACAACAGCGGAGTAGTCTGGTTCTCTCACCTCTCCTATCTTGGCCCAGTTGAAGGACTTCAGTGGATGAGAGGGCTGAGGCAGGGACCTGGAGCGCATGGTACTGAAGGAGGAGGACATGGGAGGGGGCGGGGCTCCGAAGAGGGGAGGGGCTCCGGGTGGGGGAGGCGGACCCCCGGGCGGAGGGGGAGGGGGTGGAGGGGGAGGACAGCTGCTGAACGGTAGAGGAGGGGGAGGAGGAGGAGCAAAGCCAGACATGAGAGGGGGAGGGGGAGGAGCCACCGGACCACCAGGAGGGGGGAGGGGAGCAGGGAACGACACGCTGGCGCCCTATTGGATGAGAGGCAGGAAATAAAAAGGATTAAGATCTTGTGTTTACACTGACAGTACGTCATATTCAGATTAGGGCTGGGTATTGGCAAGGACGTCTCGATACAATACACGATACATTAAGTCACGATATGGTATATCACGATACAAAGCATATTTTGCGTTATTCGGTTTTGTATTTGGAAGGGGCTGCTCTACTATTGTCATCCGTCTTCGGACATGCTGCTTCAAGGGAATGTCACAACAATGTGGAAGGCACCTGGCAATATGAGGCAACTAGCTGTATGCAACATCTACAGGAGCGGAGGTTGTAGTTTACAACCCGCTTAAAACAATTATTACTATTTTTTTTTTGGAGCTTGGAAACTGTCATGTGAACATTAGCTACAGTAATACAGTTAACCTAGCCCTGTTGACAGTTACTTTAGGTAAAAAATAAATAACTTTGAATGCATAAAACAGATTACTTGTCATATTTTATATATAGAATTGCTTGCTAACACTGCTCACAGTTATGTCATGGATGCGCGTGGACAGATCCATGACTTGCTCCTTGGCTGAGCGCAGCTCCACTCCCTCCCGCTGCAGCTTGTCCTTCATCTTGTTCAGAGTCTTCATCATGTCTTCCTTCTCCTGGGTCTTGGTGTCACACTCTCGCTCCTTCCTCTCCAGTTTGGCTAGCATATCTACATGATCTAAAAAAAGAGGGAACCATTGGGGCAGAAAGTGTGTTAGTATGGTGGTGGATATTTAAGATGATAAATGCAGGCTGGCAAATGTGCGATGTATTTAAATGATGCATTTTCACTTTCAACCTGCAGAGTGCAGTGTGTCAAATCAAAGTGAAGTCTTACCTCTCCTGAACTTCTCTGCCTGGTCTCGCCATTGTTTCACCTCGTTCTCATTGACCAGCCTGTGGAGCACACACACACACACACAGGAATGAATAAGTACACACACTTACACTGGGCACAGCTTGGCAAAGAAAGAAAAGCATGAGCTCAGGGGTCAAATGCAGTTCAACCAAGTCACGCTGGATCATTTTTGAGGAAATGTAAAAAAAATCACTGGATTGGAAAACCATTGAGCATCAAAAAATAATTCTAGACCTCATTCTAGTGAGAGGAATTCGGACTCATCACAGGCATTGACTGGGTTGAAGCAAGTTTAGCTGTTTTTTAAGCTGCAAAAAAACAACATTAGTGCAAAAATAAGACCTGAAATCAATTATAAATCAGGGTTATACATTTTGGCACTTTGGTCAGCTTGAGGCTTGATGTTAAACAGGGTAACACTGATGTTCTGATAGAAACTGAATGTGAAGAAGGAGTGTTCCTGGTAATGAGGAAATTGGAGTAGCACATTATATGGAGGAGTTAAAAACAGGAAGAAACATTTAATACATCGAATGAAAGAAATAGGCAAGTTGGTTAAATGTAGTGTTTTTTTTAGACATTAATCTAGATGAAGAAAGATTGGAAACCTTGAGCATCGGTGGAAGCCTTGGCTAGAGTTGAGAGAATACACATGTTTACACAGCGTCACTAGGCACAGAGTATGATGAACAGAGAGAGTGCTGAATGCTCATACCAATACAGTCACTTTACACTTTAATGCCTTGTAAATCAATTCACACAAGAAAATCTACAAGGCAATGTATAATGTATGGAGGAAAGCAAATTAAATGATTCTGTATTGTCATTGCATATTAATGTACAACAAAATGTACAATGTGATACTCAGCAGTGTAATAAGTTAAGTTGCTGCCAAGTCTCAGGCATTGATTTCCTTTCTGGTTGAACTTAGTTATAAAATCACTTCTTCTTTAACTCCAGCTCAAGCGACTCTTAAATGACCCGACTCATTCCAACAGAAGGACACAATCACATAAACATGGCCGTGGGAAAATGTGACTTGTACAAGAGTGTTCATCTTGGGTCAGGCACACAGTGTGAGTAGTCCGAGTCATGGTGACCGCATATGATGAATGCCTGTGTCTCCCAGTTGTTTTAACAGTTGTTTTAGCATCCCCCCCCCCCCTCCCCTCTTAGCACCATACACGCTGTGCATTTTCACCCGTTTAACCTCCGGCATGAGGCCAAAACAATGAGGAACTCTCCGTTTACGCGCCCTCTTTTCCAGGCATACTTTACTTTCTTCTTAAGAGTTTATGGAACCACAACAAGACTTTGGCAGTACTGTAGAAGTGAGGTATAGTTTTTTCAGGCGCTGTGATGAATCTGTATGGAGGACAGTAATGGATGCCCGGGCCGTTATTCGCAACAGCATAGCAAGTTCACGTTTCTGTACACTGACTGGAAAAGAATCACGCTCAAGTGCGCTGATTGCACAAACAGTAGTAGCGGCTGAATTAAGTGAACAAAAGCAGGAGCTATAGCATTGGAGGGGCCAAGGTTTTACCACGCTACATGTTTGATGGTTCTTTCACCGCTGAGACTAAACACATCCATCACTGATCTGGAGATTGGTTTTTTGAAATAACAAAGAAGAGGGCGAGAGTGGAAGAGAAGAAAAGAAAAGAATGACATCACATCAGAGAGAGAGAGAGAGAGAGAGAGAGAGAGAGAGAGAAAGTCAACTGGTGGGAGAAAGGCCTACCAAATGTAGTGTATATATGGACAGAGGCCTAGCATACCAACTTTAAACACTACATTCACTCTACTTCACATACAGCAGTCTTTGGCTGCTAAAACCATGTCCAGATTGGTTTGAAAAGTCAGGACCAACACAAACCCAGCAAAATCTCAATGATCATATAGGAAAACTAATGCCTCAGAGTGACAGTGTTGACATGCATAACAATATATATTCCCAAGTCATAATGCTTATATTTTTCCTTTTCTAAGATGATTATTCCCCCCCCCCCTCCCCATGTTGTCAAGCAGACTGCCTCGCTGCACCTGAACATGGCTGACTTGGCCCGGCCCTTTGCGAAGCTTAATGCGATTAGAGCCGGGTTTCCCTTTGATCTCCGTGTTCCTTTCCTTTCAAAGCCAATTCTTCCTCCGATTCCTACCCACAACCCCCTGCTGCTACTTCACCTCTCCTTTCCCCCCGAGCAATCATGTTCTCCTCTCCCATCACTGGTCACAATAGCTCCAAAATAAATACAAAAAAAAAAAAAAAACAGCCAGGCCAAGAGTGTTGAAAGAGTTGAATTATGATGTACAATGAATGTTTTCTTTCAGCTCTGGTGCATAACTCATGTATATCCAAGTGCCTTCTCCGCGCCTTGTAGCTGTGCCATGAATATTCCGACATACTGTAACACAGTTATGTATTACAGTGCATAATGGTGATATCAGACACGTCTTTGATCTTAGTACAAACCATTTGGAGTGAATGCATTTTACCCACAAGGTTTTTTTTTTTTCTTCCAGAACTGAGAGCATGTTTGCAGCTTCAGAGGACAAAGAGAAGCTTTTTAAAAGAGGAAATGGAGCACTCAAACGATGGCACAGTGCATTTACAGTAACACTCTACACACTGTAATAGTATGATTTACAGTTTAATGTTCGGCCTGGATCACCACTTATATTATTATCATATGATAAGAAATACACATAATGTAGACGTATATATACACTGAGTTTCAAATTGCATACTCTTTCTTTTGACTACACTACATAATGCAGCTATCCATAAAAATGTATGTAGTATGCATGCAGTATGAATGCAACTGGGACAAATGTATACTCATAAAACGTATTTCATTATAAGACTGTGCCTTGAACTTGACTCATGTATTTAAATATCCATCACATTGCTTGTTGTTTTCACTCAGATGCTCAGTTGATGTGACGTAACTTACAGTGTGCAGTGGATTGTGGGTCAGAATCGCCAAAAACGCTGCCGATTTCCACACAAAAAATTGCGGCCGACTTCCGCTTATTTGGGTGACATCAGGAATTGGGACGTCCTAAATCTTTTTCTATCATACTAAATATAATGAAAGCATGTGTACTGGAAACGCACTCATAGACTAGTGTTTGCATTATTCCAGCTTTCCTAACAGATATGCATTAAAACAAAGAAATAGGAAACGGCTGTCAATGGGCAGAAGTATCCTGCCCTTGTGAGGCATGTCTGCTTTGATTGAGAATAAGCAGAGTCCACTTACATGCGTATGATGTTCTTAACACTGAAGTTTTCCAGCGGGGCACAGTCGGGGTCCTCTCCCTTCTCGTCCTGTAGAACGATCTGCTGAAGGATCCGGTCTAACAGCTGCCAGTGCTGCACGCTGCCACCGCCACGCTTATCTGGGCGAGGAGTCACACATACAAACAGTAAGCTTTCATCAGTGTTAGAAATGATCAAACGTAAGCCTATCATTAGAAATACACTGATCCACTATTTTTTCAGTACGATCCGATTCCGTCATGTCTGGCTTGTGGATATCGGCCGATACCGTTACTGTCCGATATCGTAATTATTATACTTTTTATTTTTTATTTTGCTAAAGTTATGTGTAAGGAGAGAAAGGCTAAAGCAACGTAGCCACTCTAATTTAAAAACATGCTTATCAGAACTCAACTTGTTCATTGCTAAATCATTTTTGATGTGCTATATCACATAGCTATGGTCTGACAATGGTAATTTCTTTCATGGTTAAAATAATTTGTGGACCTGATACCGATATTGGATTGGACCCATCCCTTGCCTATGATGTAAAATGCACTCCAGAAATATGATCTTGTCATTTATGCAATATAAATCCAGACCTAGCAATACATGAACGGCTGTATGTTTAGAACTCACATGGCATCTGCAGGCAGTGTTGCAGGATGGAGAGGAGGTTGGGGTAGGCGTCTGTGTGGCTCAGCTTCTTCTTGATCAGCTCAAACATGGCACCAGCACTCTTAGTATCTATATGGGTCTGTTGAGACAAAAGAAAGAAAGAGTTTTTTGAATTATTATCAAGTGTGATCAGTGACCTGCTTGACTCAACCATAGAAGCACACGGGTACCGACATCAGTCAGACAAGTGAATAGATTGTGGATAGATTGTATTAACTCACCATATCAAATCTCTTGGCCATCTCAGAGTCGTCCTCATTCCGCACCATCTCAAAGAAGTCCAAATGCCTGGGCAGAGAGAACAGTGTCAGGGTGAAGTGTTTACTGCATTTCCATCTGACCCTTGTGTTGTGTTCAGGGTCCTGGAGAAAAAAATGTCCCTCTTTGACAGCTCAAAAACAAAAGAAATTAAGCATTTCATTTTTCACAGTTGTAGGGTCATTGTTTACAGACACAATTTTGAACCAATTACATGTTTAAGAACCCCGCAAAAGAAAATAACACGCTACTTTATTTTGGGTTCTCAGACACTCTTACATACACAATGTTCTATATCTGTGTTTGACGTTCATGGTTCTTGCTCAGACCTAGAAGTAATGTAGGATAACATCGTGTACAACTGTGAAATAACTTCTGACAAACCAAAGGAATATATATTTATTCATGCAGAATACATTCTTATTAAATAACTGGAAGAAAAGAAAATAGGTGCAGGGGAAAAATGGTTGATTCTAATACAATATGTGTACATAGTATTACAGAGAAGGATTATTTGATTGCTGATGGGTTCTCCCTCTCACCTGTCCAGAGTGGCGTTCTCATGCTCCCGCAGCTTTTGGATGACGGGCTGGATGCCTAACATCAGGAACTCATACCTGAGGTGAAGGCGGAACTCAAAGTTGTCCTAGTGATAAAAGAACAAACAATAAAGACCGATGATGAGACAGGTGGTAACAATGGGACATCAAATACATTCACACAGTATTAAGTGAAAGTTTTTTTAAAGTTTTAATTTTTTTACTCAGCTTCAGCTATGTATGAATGGTTAAAACCCATGCAAAAAAATAATAAAAAATCATATTTAAATTTTTTTTTTCATATACTGACCCAACAGTGAGGTTTTAGTGTACAATGAGTGTTAGAGTGTGTAATGTTAAAGGCATGTGTGTGTGTGTGTGTGTGTGTGTGTGTTGTATGCTGACCTCCCCGGCTCCTGCGTTGAGCACAGCGTTGATGAAGGACATGATGGCAGTCTTTAGGTTGACCTCGTCCCTGTAGCGTCCCGTACTCTTGTCTAGCTCATTCAGCAGCGTCTAGGTGGACAGGGGCACATGGGAACGTTATTCAGCAAGCAGGATGGATTTCAAATATACAGTATTTCTGAACAAAAATCATCACATAGCAACTGGGTCAGAGATGAAAAAAATGAAAAACAATCTCGATTTAGAAAAGGTTGTACTAGTATAACGCTGAATAGAACCAGGTAACACACAGTCACTGTTCACACTACTCACACCACCGACATACTTCATCATAGCTGGTGCCAACATTAGAAAAAGGCCTTCAGAAGTTGTGAATCACTCAGCTCCTGTGGTGTTAGCTTAGCCTGAGATAGCATGATATACCCACAAACCCCTGGGGGGACCTAGTGTGTGAGACGTGGCTTGTTGACTCAGTCCTGCTAGTCACTAAAGCACAAACACATTACTCTGAATGTCCTCACCTGCCTTTAATATGGACACAGTGTTGACTTAGCCAGAGGCCAGCCGTCTGAGGGGCAGGCTACAACTTAAAAATGACCACAGCTTGATTTACTTGAGCATTTTTCTCAGAAATATTTGGTCTGCCCGTTCCCATAATCTCGTTCTGCCCCATGTTCCCCCAAGTATGTTTTAACCATGAGGGGTGATTCACCATTCAACTTTGGGGAGTAGTCAACTCAGTGTAATTAGACTAGTAGTTTATCTTGCCTACATTTCGCTATAGCTTGCTGTTAGTTCATATTTGCATAGTGATACAAGTTAAATTACTTTTTTTTTTACATTTTATTTTCTGGAAATGTTACCATTGCTTCTCTAATGGAACCCCCATTGACCATGTAAATGTTATTTTTTGGTTTATGTATAACCTTTGAAGAACTAATTCGCAGCATGTTTTTGCATGTTGAACTGTTTTGTTATAATTTCATACCACATGTTTATTTAGTCAATTTGATCTTTTTTTCTAAAATAGTTTGAACTACTTCATCTAAGCAGCTTTAGTAAATCAATTGTTCCCTTAGGGTAGCTTTTGCTCTAGTTCAACTCCATTTCAATTGAATTAGACTTTATTGTCCCCTTGGGGAAACTTGTATTAGAAACAAAGTTCACATCAATACAAGCCCCCCCCCCCCCCCCCCCCCCCCCCTACATAGAACACTGTGAAGCTATTGCACAACCCATTAGGCCCCAACTAACATTATCCATAGTTCAACTTCTTCCAGTGTGAAGTCATTGGCAGTGTGCAAAGCTATTCTTTCAAAAACACCTTCACCATTATTGCCTCACAAAGCTATTTTATCACCCCGACTATTTAAGTGATAAAAGATCTCTTCAGGTTGCCCCCTTTCCCTCACCTGAAAGCGAGTCCTCTCCGCAGCATACTTCTGGTAGTGAGCCATGGCCTGCAGCACCTTCTTGTGTCCGTCTGGCACCAGGCACACGGCCCCCAGTATCTCCAGCACGGCCACCTTGGTCTTGACGTTCTCGGTGCGGAGGCTCTGTGAGATGGTGTTGATGCTCATGGGGTGAGCCAGCACGTGGGCGCGGCCGGCCGAGTTGTTCATCAGAGCCTTGATGCAGCCGATGACCGAGGTGTGGACGCGGCTCTCCGACGTCTCGTAGTCCATGCTGCGCAGGAAGTTCAGCAGGCAGGTCAGCCCGTCCAGCTCGATGAAGCGCGTCACAAACCTGGTGGGAGGTAAGGATGGAAAATCAGAATTATGAGTGTAATTTTTTTTTCTTGACCGTTTCTCAAAGATCATTTGTCATTTTTGCTTTTATTATACAGTTTGGAGTGATAGATATAAAATGCGGCAGAGAGGGGAATGACTTGCAAAGAACGACCAGGGCCAGAATCGAACCAGGATTTTCTGCAACAAGAAGGGGTGGCTGTAACCACTACACCCCCAGCACTCCCCGGTACAGATTCATTATTAAGGTGGTCAGATATATAGTACTTTTCATTGTGTACTGTAGTTGCATCCACAAAACACCACATAAATTGCACTAAATGCCACATCACAATATTGGACAGCTGAAGGAGGCATCTACAATTCCCCCCCCCCCCAGTTTTTAAACTGATAAAAAGCAGCAATTCTAACAAAGCAAACAGATGGAAAAAAAAGAATGGTAAAAAATTAGAGCTTGATCGGTAATCAGCCGAATATAGCCTATCCCACACTTTTATTTTTCCTAATTGCAGGGAGGATTCCAAAATTCTCCCATCCGCTGACATTCACGCTCCGCCGAGTGGAGTGCAGGTTCTTTCCTTTTTTTTTCTTTTCTTTTTGGAACGACCACTGAATACTCAAAACGCCACTGAGGGTTGTGTTTAAAACATCGAAATAATCATCTTAGGACTAATTTTCAAATGTATTTATTTGGAATCTTTTTAAAAAAAACATTCTAAGGTTCACATCCAGACAAAAGTCATCAAAGGGCCACGGAACAAGAAGAAAGAGCTCCTTTAAAATGTGAAACTTTCTCACTGTCACAGCCCAAGTTCATGTGGTCTCCTACTGGCAAACCAAATGAGCTGAACTAATTAGAGAGCAGCGAGTCATTAACCTCTCCACACCTCCTCACTGGCTGACAGGCAGGACATGTAAACACAGAGGGATGTCACATCTAGTCAGAACACTGTGGGCTGTATTCTAAATGACCTTCCCACTCACTCAAGATTCCTGATAGTCTCCCATAAATTATTTCAAACAAATGAAGGACTTATAAATGGAGCCAGAGATGCCAGAGAGAGAGAGAGAGAGGGTCTGAGAGTTGGAATAATGTATTGCTGGTTGTTGTAACAGATACATTGTTTTCATGTCAGAAGTTCCATCTCCTCCTTTTCCCTGTCTTGGCTCTCGGGTAGCCGTGGAAAAAAACACAACGCAAAAAAGATGATTTTCCTATAAATCGAGGCCATCACTCTTCCCTATGCTCACGAACCATCGGTCTCAGATTCCCAGCACGCGCACACACACACACACACACGATTGTAGGGATTTACATAATGCATTCCCTAGCCCTTATCCTAAGCATAACCATCACAACTAATCGCCTAATCTCAACCCTCATACTAACCCTAATTCATACCTGAACCTTAAAACCTTGTCTTAACCCTCAAACAGCTCCTTTAAAGGCCTGTCCTGATGTGAGAACCGGCCAAAATGTCCTCACTTTTCAAAAATGTCCTCACTCTCGACGTCTAAAACTGAAACTGGTTCTCACAAAACTAGTTGTACAATCACACACACACACTGACACACACTTCTTTACCTGGCATGAAGACCAGTAAATCTCTCAAAGAGATATAATCCTCTGATCTCCAGCAGTGCCTGGATGAGATCATACTAACATGCATGCATAAAGCCAACCTTCCTTGACGATGCATTTGGATTCACAGAGCGCACACACACACACACACACACAAGATCTTCCAGCAAGACAATGTGCTTCTTGTTTAAGCTGTGGTCTCTGGGCCCTGCACTCATCACACCCAGGTGGTGAAAAATAAATCCAGTATAATAGAGATGACTTGATTCAGATGTAACACAGACACTGTTAACTATAGCGCAATAAGGCAGACGTGACCCGAGTGTTAAGGTGAGACACGGCAGGCTCAGACACTGTGTGAAGTCAAACATTTGATCCTATTCCCCTGCAGTGTCTCACCTTAAAGTTACACATCTTACTGTGTTATGGTGACTAAGACTTTTGGCCAGCAGAGAGTAGGCAGTATGACTTAGCCATGCGACTGGTCGTGAATTGTGGGGCCACCATTAAAACAGAGAGAGAGAAAGATGGGCTTCATAGTTGAAGGCCTTACATACTTGTGATTAATGTATGGAAAGCAGAGGGTGAGAGAATGTTGTTCTTGGAGTCTGGGTTCAAAAAGGACTCACGGCTTCACTCTGCTCTGCTGGCTTTTACCCACAGCACACATCCCATGCACCGTAAACCGTGTGTAAGTGCGTGAGCAGGAAAAAGTAAGAGTACGGATGCTTTCGTGTATAAAATATAGTCACACAAACACATGTGCATGGTTCCCTAGAAGGACATTCAACGTCGACTAATCCGCCATACAGCTAACAAAAAACCTGCGTCCAACTATTCCCTCTACTCCCCCACAAGCTTTCATTTTCTCTCCAGTGAGCACTTAAATCAGAATGGATTCCATCTCCTCTGACTTTGGAGTCTCCTCCAAAACTCTCCCCATCCGCTGACATTCAGGATCTTTTCTTTTTTCTTTTTGGAACGACCACTGCATACTCAAAAAGCCACTGGGGTTGCGTTTTAAAACAGCGAGAGCTCAACGACTGCTGCATACAATACAGTGGCCCAAGCCAACCACACACACACACACACACACACACACACACACACACACACACACGATCTTCAGACAGACAAAAGAAAGACGTGAGGGCTAGAACTTGGAATTGGACTAGTGACAGTGGAGCCAAAAATTACTGCGCTGTGCGTTGAGTCAAGGCCAAGGATGTTCTAAAGAAACCTTATGTTTGGTCCAGATCGAAATTCAAGCAAAACTCTTAGATATCTATTCTATATGACATTATTTTATGATAGCCAATGTTGTTAGTTAGCAGCATTAAAGCCCCTTTATGGTCATCTAATGCACATTGACCTTAGAAGTGTAAAAATCCCACAATCAAAGGCAGACGATGTTCTAAATGGAGTAGGACGGTGCAGAAAACCAACCCAGATGTTCAGATTTAAATTCAGAATTTCATTCAAAACCGTGTGGACTTTTCGAGGTTTTCGCGGCGCAGGCAAAACAGTCTGCCTGTCTGTCTGAACTATGGATGACCCATGTGTGGCAGACAGTCCAGTGTTCATTCTTGTCTCAAAGCCCCAAACAGACAAACCTATCAAAGCACACACACACACACACACACACACACACACACACACACACACACACACACACACACACACACACACACACACACACACACACACACACACACACACACACACACACACACACACACACACACACACACACACACACACACACACACACACACACACACACACACACACACACACACACACACACACACACACACACACACACACACAAGGGGGCCAGAGTGTGGACAAGGGCCCGGGAGGTGATTCAGAGGTGCTGCTTTAAACTATTTGAGGTGTCTGCGCCGCTCGAGAAGGGAAGTCATATGATATCACCGCGGCTCTTACTCAAATAAATTGAACCTGATGTGAGGCCCAGCGTATAGCTATTGGTAAAATAAAAAGAGTTGAACAAAGGGCAGCAACACACACATAACACAGATCACAATAAAAGGCCCGGCCAAGGAGAACATCTGTGATGTGTATAGTATATCACGGCATGGTATCGTTAAATGCACATGGAGAAGTTTATGTTTGTGAATGTGTGTGAGACATAGCATGAAGTGGGCCATGTTTCCACCATGGCTCCTGTAACCAGTTAACTGAACCAAATGCACACGCACAGAAATCAGAACCTTGGGGCGCCCTTAGCTCAGTTGGTAGGGCGTCCCCCCCCCCCCCCTGGGCCGGGCCCAGCAGCAGACCCGGGTTCGATTCCCACCCGCGGTCGTTCTCTGCATGTCACTCCCCTCTCTTCCCCATTTCACCTCTGTCTCTCTGCACTACCAAAGAAATAAAAATAAAAATGACTATTAGTACTATACTTACTAAGACGTGTATTTTATGTATTGGCAAAAACAAGTAGTATTCTCTTTTAATTCAAGTATTTTGCTTGACTTGATTTGAAGTTACATCTGTTACATCCTACGGACAAAACACACAGACTTGACAAGCTGAGCCAGGCCAAGCAGTTGTCGTGAACAATACGAGTAAAAGTCACATTTAGCAATTTATTTAAAAGTATGGCGTTGTGATGGGTTATGGTTAAGGATACTATTTGTTGTTCCTCTGCATAGGTAAAAAAAACAAAAAAAAAACATGACTAAGCCGAAACCCAGTAAATGGCATGTAAATTGATATGTAAGGTAGTGGTAGTGTCTATTATTGCTACATAAGCATCCTGCTGAATTGAGGAACATTCGCACCTATTCGTTTTGAAAGAGCAGCGGTCAACGGTTAAACTCCAACATTCGCCTGACCACTCATATTACTGCATCACTCACTGCTGAGAGGTTTCATAGGCCCCCCCGGGCGGCGGTCTTATAATACAGATGCGTTAAAGCCATGTTTGTCTACACCACAATATCTCTATTGATGAATTACAAAATCACTTAAGGTAACGTACTTAAACCCCTCCCTGGTCTAATGACTTTTAATAACCAAACACACATGGTTGGTTACAATGTTTTTCCAAGTTATTGAGGAGACAGCGGTGGGGACACAGGACCTTCAAGGGGGGACAGACCATTGCGTTTATAGAGCTTTCCCCACTTATGTTAGGTGGCCCAACCAAACATGACCACACTGCGAGGCCAACCAAGACATGCTGGCTCTGGCTATGGAAGACTTCTAATACAACAAAGCTCACTTACATCTTCTACCTTCAGTGAGGTGTGCATGATCTTACTGTTGTTTCTGACAAATCGCTACAGAGTGCTCAGTCGGCTAACAAGGTTGAGGAGTGCAGAAAGTCAAGAGCGGTTGAGTGGACTGGTTAGGTCATGCACCCAGAATAAACAAGCACACAGGAGCTGAACCTGGAACAGAGTGAGGGGCACTCGGCTGTGCATCAAGCTAACAGGATGCTAGCCACACAGGTGAAACCACAACAAAGTCACTGAAAAAAGCTAACATTTAAAAAAAAAGCTGAACTATTCCTTTAAAAGCTCAGCTAGGAACAGGCATTGCAAATTAGCTTTGGCTATAAGTGCATTGGCATTGGTTGGTTGGCATGGGTTTATGCTACACACACACACACACATGTCCCTCTGCAAATAAACACAACATAAAAACATGTAAATAACTTTAACATTATAATCTATTGGGGATCAACAACCCACTTTCCTTACACCACCTTTTCCCCTTTCTCTATCAGTTCATTCCAACACATATATGAATCCACCCACCGACCTTCATCTCTCTCTCTATATATCCCCCTAAAAGGAACCACAGGGTGAGCAATCCAGCTGTAAAAGAAGCCAAAACATAGCTCCATCCAAGAGTCTGTAAAGTGTGCTATACCGCTAATATTCCAAAACACTATATAAAGTTCATTCTCTGTTGGGCAGGAATCTTTTGAGATATCCAGCGGGGAAAATGTTTTGATGGATCACATTTGCAATGTGGCAGTAGCGAATGGTCCAAAGGGGCTTTTATTGACACAGGAGACGGCTGCAGTCGACTTCCAGTCAATATTCTTGCTGGAAGGGATTTAGCAGAAACACTGTCTGTCCAGAGAGCTGTCTCTGGGAAGCGTTGCGATGTGCTCTGCTGACAAGTAAGACTGCAGTGCATTGTGGGCCTAGCAGTGTATAGCCTCAGTGACCTCCCGGGGGGGAGAGCTTCATTTCCTGTGTGCCCGTGCAAATATTTTCATCCCCCGGAAATAGCAGCGGTTGAGGAATGTCACGTCTCAAGATACAAAAATGCACACGGCACGCTCATCAGCACGGACATTGACATCAGTGCAGATGTGCGCACGAGTCGTTAAGGTAAATAGTGTGAATAGAATGTAAGCAACACTTAACGATGTAGTTAAAATAGCACACAGAGTGTACACATACCTATTTAAATATTTGGAAGATAAATCGAAATGTACACCAGACTTGTGTGCAGATTTGATTCGACTATACACTGGCAGGGGCTGGCGGTAACAGTATGTGTTTGTATATTGGCCCTCTCACACATGCCCATTCCAGTTGAGTTTCAGCTATTCTGCGTGTTGACATAAAACCGCGGCCCCCGATTGGTTTCAAGCTCCATTTGACAGCTGGTAAACAAAGCAATAACTGCTGGCAGGGAAAATGAGATAAGCCATTAATTCACATAAGCTAGAAATGAAGGCAGTTTTCCCAAATGTCTCGGGGGTTTATGTGTTTATAATTAATCAAATTTATATTTGCAATAAGACATCTTGGCCATTAAATTGGTTAGGGAACTATAAATGAAACCCTTTCTGGTAAACAAAGCACATTGTAACTCACACAGCTTGCCAGCCTGCTGTCTGCTCGCTCGCACTGTTGTTGTCAATGTTTAATGCTAAACCTAGCTGTCATCCTGCCTACTTGAGTTACACCTTCCTCACATTCATCATGTCATGGCTGATACCTGATCTTCTTATTAAAGTCAGTATGAATGCAGATATTGATCTGTTGAACCTGATCGGCCCAATGCCTATTTTTAGCTTTGTCTGAACTGTTATCCTCCAAAGATTCTTAAAATGAAGTAATATTGGAGGGACAAAATATGTTTAGTTGCTCGAAATTGAAGGACAACCAAGACCAAAAGGTTCAACAAGAGTCACAAGTAGATCTTTAAAAGTAACATATTGCCTCCCGAAAAGCCCACTCTGTTCTGATTGGCCCTAAATCTAACACTTATATTCAGGGGTTTCTGGAGGTGTGCTTATCACAGGTGGAGGTAGTGTTAGGTTGGTAATGGGGGGCGTGGCTTCTCCCCTTATGATGTGATAAGTTGACCTTTAAAGGGATCCTAACTCTTACCCTACGCTATTTTCCAATGAACTAATCAGACATACCACCCTAGGAAAAAGAACCTAATGAATGCCTAGTATCACTGATACTCAAACTGATACACGGATGTGGAAGATTTGACCTGGCTTGCAGTGTCAGCACCAATTTGGAAAAAAACTCCTGAAATGACTAGGATAGGTGGGATGTCTGAAGAATCAAACTTGTCAAAATAAATAAATAAATAAATAATGACATACACAGTAACACAGAGAAGAACATGTGACCTGACCTTATCATTTCAATGGCTTATAATAAAATCAGCCTGCGGGTAAAAGTGACAACAGTGGGTGGCTTGCTGACAATGCAGCTTTTGTGCTGTCTTGACTGGCACCCTGCATGCCCACCATGTGTGTGTGTCCTGTGGCCCTTCAGAGCAGGCTGTGGGGCACAAGGGCACCTCTTCACAAGCAGGCCCCAGCTGCCTCTGAAATGTTAGAGGCAAGGAAGGAGGGAGGGAGAGAGGGGTGGCCGTTTTAAGGCAGTCATCCAAATGGTAGGCATGAATCAAAGCTTGAATGCAGACAGAAAACACCATGTCTCGCATAATGCTGCCAGTAATGCATACACGCGCACACACACACACACACACACACACACACACACACACACACACACACACACACACACACACACACACACACACACACACACACACACACACACACACACACACACACACACACACACACACACACACACACACACACACACACACACACACACACACACACACACACACAGACAGAGGATGTTTAAGGTGAAGCTGATGACCACATTAAAACACACACAGTTTCCCAGACATCTCAGCTGTCATCTTTGACTTGGCCACGCATTTGTCACAAAGGCGCGACTTGATGGCACATTAACACACTGCCTAGGTTTTCCCTGAACAGCCATAGTCTGTGGGACACACCTGCTCCCCACATCACTGCTACAGTACATCTACATGCTAATGGGCTATAACTCACTATGTTTACAGCTATGGGTGCAGGTGCCTCACTGAATCGTGCTGATTAAGTCATGACAGCCAATTTTCACGAGGTGAATGAAGTATACTTAACATACACTGAGGTTAATGAGTCAGAGAGAACAAAAGCTCTGGAAACTAACCAAATAGAGGGGAAAACTGTGCAAATATCATTATTGAAGTATCCAAAACTCTACTAAATTCATAAGTTTGGATTTACCATACATTTCATAATGGAACAAGCAGTTACTGAATACAAAAGTATGTTTTACTCATGGCATAGTCCCGAAAAACCTTGACAACAGCTTTTTCTTCTATACATCTTGAAATGTACAGATTGAAAACCACGATTCATGAGCAATGCGCCAGTTTGGGGGGTGACACCAGTTTGCAAAGCCTAATTTCCAATGAAGTCGAGAGAGTTCTGTGCAGTTGATCAAGTTTGTGTCAACTCATAATGCGATGGCTTGAATGTGAACAACATTCATTTATATGAAAAAGTTACAGACTATAGCTTTATATCTTACATAGTCTCAGTCTTGTTACCCATACAAGCAGATACAAACAGAGTCATACACACACACACATGCACACACACACCCACCCAAGACGTGACCCAGACACCAAGGCTGCCGTGGGGTTTTGTAACTACTGCTGCACATTAGGCCTGTCCACTCATATCTCCCCTTGATAAAGACTCAACAGCCCAGCCTCGGTCCTGGCACAGTCTGATGGACAGCTGGAAAGGAGCTGCTGACGACCAGAGGGAGGTGGGTTGTGTTCGTTGGCAAAGTCTTTGAACATTTCTCTGAGGTGGTGAGTAAAGCTTAACAGCCGCCGATAACACAGTCAAGGGAAAAAGACATCGGAGTGTAGATCTAAAAATATATCAAATGGGCAATTTTCCTAATTTTGTATTACTGTGATCCTGCAGTAAAGACTACTGTAGATTGTTACATATTAACCATTGATCTAATACGTGGGGCAATACTATGGAACAGATGATTTGAAGGTAAACCGTCCGGTACGGCGCTCTGTACCAATGGTGTTTTTTTTTTCGGAGAGAGAAATAGGACTTACCTCATTGGCTGAGTCCGAAGGGCTGTCTTTAGATCCTCCACCACCTTGTTCCTCATCTCCATCTCCTCCTCATCAAAGGCAAACAGGGTCTGCATCTGCAGACAGGAAGTGAAGATTTGGAAATGCAGCTTCATTTAATATGGCCAATCTTTCTTCTTGTGCAGGTGCCATTGGGCAAGCTGCCTGCTGACAAGAAGTCTGTATTTCCATTGTTTCTACTGGGTCAACACAGGGATGTTACAGTAACTCTTCATTTGGCAGCACTACAACGGTAACAGAAAATATTTATTACTGATTTAAAAGTGAATGTGTTAGTTTCAATCAGAGCCTCATTAGTGGGCTAATAACAAGTTAAACAGATCATGTGTCTCCCCCCACACACACACACCTTACAATGTGTTTTTACAGAACTCTGAGGCTAAACAACTTGCTATGCCAAAATAAGTCATGCAGGCAATGAGCTCCAACCAAGCCTACAAGAAATGATGTTTATAAAAAAATAAAATAAGCACTTAGTCCAGTGGTGGTGTTAATGCATTTTTGCATCACTTAAAAGCCTCCCCTCAGCAACATCAAAGAGCTGCTGTGCTCCCATTAGTCAGGGCCACAGGGCTTCTGTTCAGCCTCTCTGGGCTTTTTCCACGGGCAGCTCACTGCCAAGTGCTAGAGTTCAAACACTGTGTCTTTTCAGCACTGGAACAAGCCAGTCTCAGTGACTGCCCAATCATTTGCCAGAAATAATTATTTGCTTTAATGTTAACCTGTTTTCTAAATCATTAAATGCTTGTGAAAAGACACATGTCAAAGTTATAGGTGCAAATATTTCACATCAAGATAGGACTTTTTCAACCAACAGCACCTAACACAAAGCACAGTGAAGCCGGGGCGCCATGTTTGACTACTTAACAACAGCCCTGGTCTGTCCGGTGAGTGTGAGGAGTGTTTAATCTAGAAACAGTGCAGTCAAAACATCCATCACGTCGACTTAGCCTCAAGTCCAGATGGTTGGTGCTACCCCTGTGCCAGGACGGAAGAGGCTCTGGCTCCCGTTCCTCTAAAACGAATATGTTTGCTAGTCAATGGGGAAGTTGGACACAAAGTGTTTGGGGAGAGTGAATGATCTGGGACGTGCTGCTAGCCCCAGTTCATCGTGTCAATGAGTCTAGCCAAATGGGCTGCGTCCCACATCTGCTATTGGTAAGCTCATTCTAAACCTGTGGCCAAACACACACACAAGGAGGTGATTAGAGCCTGTTGGTAAACCAGCTGCAGGTACTTCCACAAAATCCTTATTATGGGAAGTGCCCCCCAGAGCCACAACTATGCCCTGGAGTACAAATCCTCTTTTAACTGAGTGAGTGATTAGTACAGCTCATCAAAACCTTAATTCGGACCATGTGGGTCACTGATGATGAAGTAAAACAAAAAGTATTAGTTTAATAGCAATAAAGGCCAACAACATCACTCTATCATTGATATGACTTTACTATAACCCAATAAAATGCCAAGCAGCAGTAACAAAGCTACTGTTACAAAGAGATTGGAGCATACAGTTCCAAAACATTTCAATAGCCTTTTATCGAGTATTGCAGGAACATCTTCTAAACTAGCCGGTAGGCTTAAGAACAATGGTTAAAAGTTCACTTTTCCAGGCAGCAATCATGTCTTTTTAACAACACAGCTTGTTAGCTTGAAATAGACATGGACAATGTGTTACCTTGAATATGTTTTATGAAGGTACTGATAAAGGCGAAGGTGTTATTATAATGCTCAAACATAAAACATATGACCAAGAAATATGAACATTACCGTCACCTTTTAAATTCATATAGCAAATATTGTTGCTTATTCACACATGCAGCAGTTACAGAGCAACATTATCATTGACTTTGTGTCATACTTTTGGCCGCCTCAAGAATGTATCTGTTTGTACTGTATGTACAATATTCACTCTGTTTAAACTCTGTGTTGGGTCTCCACCAACTTCTGAGAAAAATATATAGTTCTTTAGAAACTAAATGCTCCAACTGGGTGTCAGTCTGGTTTTATTTGTTGGTATTTGCTGAATAATGACAAATAAGAAAAAAAATATAAAAGGTTTCATAGCACTTGAAAACAGTTTGTAATGCTGATTCGAGTCCCTATTTTCCAATAGCTGAATACAGTTAAATTATTCACCATTGGCATATAAAATGCCCTTTTCCCTTGCTTCCGAGTTGGATCTATTATTTGTACCCATCTGCAGAATGCCTTATTCATTCTAACACCGTGCTTGGACACAGTAATATACAGAAAACATGGTCAGAGTCACAGGGCTGATAAACTACCTCGGGGCTCCGACATGGTTTTATGAAGGAACATCACAATGCTGGTTCGTACAGTAATCTCTCCAGGCAGGGAAAGTTTTAAAATGAGCTCATCCAATAACTCAGCTACTGTGGAAGGACTATCCCTGCTGAGCTAGACATGGAGTCATATACAACCAAGGGGGAAACCTCCAAATGTTACAATGCTTTCCAATGCTGTCTGGGGCAAGGTGGTGGATACAATTTTGCAAAGTGATAGTAGGAGCGAAAAAATGATTTAGGAAGGGAGGTTGAATTGGTTGAGTTATGGTGAGTGTAGGGGAGACTGCTAAAAGTGGGGGCTTGGACAAGAGACTGCCTGAGCAAAAAGGAAACATGGCAGAAGCTAAAACTATAAAGATATTACATCTACAGTATTGTAGTGCATTCAAAACCAATTCTGCCATCGATGTAGAATAATTCAATCTGCTTACAATGTGAACACATTATTTTTCAACTGTTGCATCGAGAACACTTCATAGAAAATATATGTAAGTGAAACCAGTGGTAAGGACAAATATCTCATCACTGGCATTTGTCTGCACTTGTTTTATCAAAATCGAAAATTACTTAAAAAGTATATACTGAAGACTACATACAAATGATGTACACACTCGGGTTGTTTTGGAGAAGCTATAGTTAAAAACAAGAGAGAGAGAGGTTAAAAGACAACTCCTGACAACATGTCTTGACACCTAATAGCAGAGAGGCACCACAACAGCCCTGGCGGATTTGAAATTCTTGGCAACTCGCAAATCAGCACTTTTTCCTCGACTACACTTACAGTACTGTCTTGTTTGAGTGTGTATAGGTGTGTGTGCTGTCTGAGCCTTTTAAAAAAAAAGACAGTGAAATCGTTTCTCCAGACTTCAACACTAGTCTCAGGTACCGGGTGCACCATTGAGAAGTTACTCATTGCTGTCCTCCTGAGTGGAGCCAGTAAACAAGGACAGCTGTAACAAATAGCATCGTTTAACATGAGTCGTTGCTACAGGCGTTTTCCAATAGAGAAAACACACAACACGGCAATAAAGACATATTTAAATGCCTTTATGTTTTGTCTCTATGATTATGGTGGCCTACGTAAATTATGGTTGAAAAATGTTGTTATAATGGGACTCAATGGGACATTTTTGTCATCAAAAGGCCTTAAATGGTTCCCAAATTTTAAATCTAGCTCCGCACAAAAACTATCAGGACGGAAATTAATCAGAAAATGTTGTCCCCAAAAAGTGTGGAAAATCAATCTATATACATTATAATATTGTTATAACATTGTTTTCTGATAGGAAATGTTTTGTCCCAAATGGCCTTGATATATAGCCTGGTCCAACCAGACCATCATACTTCATTTCATTTGTACAGAAGTTCTGGAACTGCTGTAATTGGCTAACGTTCACTCACTTGGAGGCGGGTGTCTGTTGAAGTTTAAAACTATTGGATCTGCCCAGTGCCACTCTGGATCAGCCAACCAATCGCATAACGTTTGGTCGCAGCATTCAACTGAAACTGGAGCGCGATTTCGACGTCATCGTTCTCAGCCACTCGCTCTGTTCGCTGATTGGACCGCCAGAAATTTTCCTGAGCTCAAACACGTGAATTCACCGCAGCCCCAGACTGACTACTGAAAGGAAAATGAAATTTGGGCGGAAGTAGGTAGGCGTGCGGAGCCAGGCTACTTGATATATGTAAAGAGTAGTATATTTGAATGATACCAGAAGGTTAAAGAGGACCTATGATGCTTTTTGACTTTTATGACCTATAAACGTTGTTATGATGATTCATAGTCATGCTTAACCATACTAAATTATCAAATAATGACTTACATGCATTTCGACGTATTCCCTGCTGACCGTCTGGGGTGTCTGTGCAGAGCACTAAACACTATTCTAGCCAGTCGAGAAGTCACGTCTTCAAAGCGGTCTACCCTTTCATAATTCGTGACGTCGCATAAAAATTTGTGACGTGACCACGCGGATGTTTCCATGTATGGTAATGCTGTCACTTCCCTGTTCGCGTCTGCCTCGCGCCCTTATAGGTCCATGCTCGCGCTTCCCGCCACTGAAAATGTTCCGGAAGGAAGGTAACCAATCACAACGGAGTGGGGTTTGCAAGAGGGGGGGGGGGAGGGTAGCGGAGATGGCCGATGCACAGGCGGAGGGAGCGGAGATTGCCGAAGCACACACACTCAAGTGTTGACAGGACGTGCTGGATCGCCAAAATAAGAGAAAGAGCTTCCCGAAAATCTACATAGTTTTTTGTGATGTGATTCGTGTCAGGTTGCTCTATAGCAGTGTAAAACAAGAAATTAAGACCATAAAAGTAGTATAATAGGTCCTCTTTAAGTAAAAAATGGAACCTAATGGAACGTTGAAGAGGCAATTACTGATATGAGAGCTGTAATCACCAGACTGTCTGCACAGATGACTTGTTTATCTTTAAATTTCATGTTTACGTGTCACCCTTCCAGAGCCCCTCTCTCAAAATGTCCCTTTTTACGATCCACAAACATTGGGGGAGACAACTTGTCGCCCACAGAAGGACTTGGGGGTCATGGTGTCAATGGCCACAAACCGGTCAGTGGCCGAAAGTACAATACAACAATACATCTCCCATCACAGTGGACATTAAGACATAACCCTAACCCTATGATACAGAGATCATTGAGGTAAAGGGTTGGTTTTGTAAACGGCATCGTGCTGTTTTTATTGGGCGGCCATACTAGCTAGGAATAATGAATATTGCCATCCTGGCTTTGCTCAGTCTTTCCCTGCTGACTGGACCGCTGAGTGCCATAATGGCCTGTTTGTCATCACAGTGTGTGTGAATCGCGGGGTCACAGCCATGGAATGTGCTCGTGTGAATGTAACGAGCAGTCAGTGGGGAGGCGATAAAAAGCAAAGCCAAAGAGAGAGAGAGAGAGAGAGAGAGAGAGAGAGAGAGAGAGAGAGGTCTCAGACAAGAGTGACTGAGGGAACAGTGACCCCTTCAAAAGCACTGGTCAGCTGTAGATAGGATTGTATTGCAATGGTTAAAAATATAAATTAGCAATGAATTTTCATTCATCAACAAAAGGGGGGGAAAGGACTTTCAGACATTGTGTTTGACTTACAGCAGCCATGGAGTTGATGCGGTCGATGTAGTAGTCGGGCCAGCTGGTGGCCAGCTTGTTGGGGTCCTCTTGCTCCTGTGCGAGGACACAAAGACAAAGAGTCACTTTACAATCCTTTAAAGACGACACTTACAACTTACACACTGTAACTTATGGCAGGCAGCTGCAAGATTCACAGAAAACCTTTTCATTTTAGAAGCAACGTTTTGGAAACTTCGCAAACATCTTGTTCATCTTTGACCAACTTTCTAACCTTTGAAGGACTAGTAAAGTCTCCTTTACAATATTCACTTTCCCCAAAGGTGTGATAAACAAAGCAGGCTGCTACTGACCCTAACTCTAACTGTGCTGCCCTCTACTGGCAGCAAGTGTTAATATAAATGTGTGACGTGAGCCTGCCACAGTTAGAACTGCTACAGTTGGTCAGTGTGGAGCAAGGGAGAGCACATTCAATGCAGGACAGTCAGCAGTCATCTTTTCGTTTCCACAGAGCATAGAAAATATATATCTGTAAGTACTAGGTTCATGTTGTTGTTTGTATGTTAGTAAAATGTGGTAAATACTGTTACAAATGACCGCGCTAGTAATGCTAACTTCGTTAGCGCGTCAATGGCATTTCCCATGTATGTTAGCATTAAGCTAGCGGCGCTCGCGCCTGTTGTTTCCAATGGTTAGCTATAGCAGTTATGCTAGTTATTGTGAAGATGTTTGGCTTAAATAATACATTGTGGACATGTATACTTACGTTTTGCACATGCATATGTTAATGTTTTGTATGCATGTGTTCTTGTATTTCAGTTTTACAAAAAGGAATTATCTAAATGAGAGGCAATAAATCACCCTAAACTGGAAGCCTTTGTCTGTCATTTGGAGAACTGTTTAGCTATCTGCCAAACTCAGCACCAACGTCTAGGAAGGGCAGAATAGTAAAAAGATATCCTTCTCATCACGCTCTGCTGGAAAAACAAGACAGATTGTTTTTCAGTTGCACATAATGAGCAACAGAGAAGGCTCAGCAAACATGGCAACTCCTGCGGACGAAGCAAAGGAAGAATCGTTAGAAACTGGTTCATCACGCTCCAGCCAGCTCACCACGTCATCTACAGCTGCTCTCAGAGCACGTGCAAAGGCAGAAGCCGCAAAAGTCAAACTCTCCTTTGCACAAAAGGAAGCAGACATCTTGAAACAACAAGCTGGCCTAGACGCAGACTTGATTGTACTCAAATCACAGAAAGAAGCTGCGGCGGCAGTAGCTGAGGCTCAAGCATGGGAAGTATCCACGCAGGAAAGTGGAGACCCACAACAGCCCCAACTAAACAACATGCCACCACCTAACCCAGCTCAGCGAACACAAGAGTATGTGCAGCTGCATTCAGGGTTAAACTTTGGTCAGAGTACACCTCAAGTAAATCCTCCTGAGACCTCAGCACCACAGAGATCTGCGGACATCGATGAGGCAGCAAAACCACCAAATGGCCGCCAGCACCATCACGGCAGGATTTCAAACCTCTGCCATATGTTTCTGCTGGACAAACACACATGGAAGAAATGACTGCACCACAACACAGCCGTGATTTGCTCCCAAAGATGGAACCTAACAGCTGTAGTTATGGTCCCTATGGCAGGACGTCAGTCAACCATGACCAGTTTTACCATCCTCAGCCCAATTTACCCACTACCACACCTGTGAGAGCCCAACCGACAGAAACCTCAGATCTTGCAAAATATCTGATGCGACGAGAGATGATCAGTTCAGGTCTGCTAAAATTTGATGAGCAACCAGAAAATTACTGGGCCTGGAAAACATCTTTCATAAGTGCAGTACAAGATCTGAGCATCTCACATCAAGAGGAGCTAGACCTGCTTTCCAAATGGCTTGGCCCACAGTCAGCTTCACAGGCTAAAAGAATCAGAGCTGCCTACGTCAATAACCCTCAAGCTGGTCTCAGGATGGTGTGGCAGAGACTCGAGGAGTGTTTTGGAGCACCGGAAATAATTGAGCATGCACTGCTAACAAAGATTGAGGACTTTCCAAAGATTGCAAACAGAGAGAACCAGCGTCTGCGAGAGTTGGGGGATCTTCTGTTGGAACTGCATGCTGCAAAGTTCAATGGCTTTCTCACTGGCCTTTCTCACCTTGATACCGCGCATGGAGTCAATCCTATTCTAGCGAAACTCCCATACAACCTTCAAGAGAGATGGGTTAGGGTTGCCTCAAAGTACAAGAAGGACCATGAAGTGTCCTTTCCTCCATTTGGATGTTTTGTCAACTTCATAACTGAAGAAGCGAAGACTCGCAACGATCCCAGTTTTGCTTATGTCACTAGTGCCAGCACTCAAAGAACAGAGAATTGGGTAAAGCAGAAACACCAACCTCCAGTTTCTGTCAGGAAAACTGATGTTTCACAAGCTACAGGAGCCAATCAGAACAATACCGAAGAAGGGAGCTCCATGGATCCCGATAAACATTGCCCACTGCATGGCAAGCCACACCCTTTGAGGAAATGTCGCCTGTTCAGAGGCAAGAGCTTAGAAGAAAGAAAGGTTTTTCTAAAAGAAAAGCGCATTTGTTTCAGATGCTGTTCCTCAACTCACCACATGGCCAGAGACTGTACTAAGACAATACAGTGCGGAGAGTGTGGTAGCGAGCGGCATCCTGCAGCATTACATCCAGGACCTCTTCCACAAAAGCCAGAGAGCTATGCAACCACTTTAGATCATGGCAGGGAGCAAGAGGACCCGAATCCAACTGCTGTAACATCAAAGTGCACTGAAATATGTGGGAACTCAACCAGCTCCAAGTCATGCTCAAAAATGTGTTTGGTCAAGGTGTATCCTCTTGGGCAGGAAGAAAGAGCCGTCAAGATGTATGCTGTTCTTGACGAACAAAGTAACCGTTCACTGGCAAAAACAGACTTTTTCAACCTTTTCAACATCGATGGACACCCACAGCCATATACCTTGAAGACATGCTCAGGTGTCATGGAGGTAGCGGGAAGACGTGCCAACCATTTTGTTGTTGAGTCCATGGATGGCTCAACTCAGCTCCCCCTTCCCACTCTAATTGAGTGCGACATGATACCTGATGATCGAGAAGAAATCCCGTCACCAGAAGTTGCTTATTACTACCCACATCTGAAGACAGTAGTGAGCAAAATTCCAGAAATCGATCCCGGAGCTGAAATTCTCCTCCTCCTTGGCAGAGACGTTCTCCGTGTCCACAAGGTCAGGGAACAGTATAATGGGCTCAACAACGAACCATATGCGCAACGTCTTGACCTTGGGTGGGTCATTGTAGGAGAAGTGTGTCTGGGAGGGGCACATAAGCCAACCGGTGTCAGTGTGTACAGGACCAACATCCTGCAAAATGGACGAGCTTCACTCTTGAGTCCATGCAACAACAACATTCAAGTCAGAGAAAGGCTCAGTCACACTCCGAACCTGAGTCTTCAATGCCCCATGCATCATCTGGAGAGAGAAACAGACGATCTTGGCAGCCAAGTGTTTCAGAGGACGCAGCACGATGATAAACCTGCTCATTCTGTAGACGATGAGATGTTCCTGGAGATACTAGAGAAGCAAGTGTATAAAGACAGTTCAGGTACCTGGGTTGCCCCTTTACCTTTTCGGGCATCAATGAACTGCCTTCCAAACAACAGACCTCAAGCCGTAAAGCGTCTCTCATCCCTACGGCACACTTTAGACAAAAAACCACAGATGAGAAAACACTTCATCGACTTTATGCAAAAGACGTTCGATGAAAAACAAGCAGAGCCAGCTCCACCATTAGAGCCAGGTCAGAAGTGTTGGTACTTACCCATATTTGGTGTTTATCATCCTCAGAAGCCAAACCAGATAAGAGTAGTGTTCGACTCCAGTGCCAAACACGACGGAGTCTCTCTCAACGACGTGCTTTTGAGCGGGCCTGATATGAACAATACACTGGTGGGAGTTCTGATACGATTCCGCAGAGAACAGATCGCTGTTACAGCAGATGTGCAACAAATGTTTTACTGCTTCACAGTGTCTGAGAAACATCGAGACTTTTTAAGGTTCTTGTGGTATGAGGATAATGACTTGCAGAAACCAGTGAAAGAGTTTCGGATGACAGTGCACGTGTTTGGTAACAGCCCATCGCCAGCGGTTGCCATTTACTGCCTCCGACGTGCTGCCCTGGAGGCGACAAACGGCAGTACTGATGCCAGAGAGTTTGTCATGCGCAACTTCTATGTGGACGATGGACTTGCGTCATTCCCAAGTGAGAAAGAAGCCATAAACGTCTTGCGAGCATCCCAAGAAATGCTAGCCGAGTCCAACATAAGGCTGCACAAGTTAGCCTCCAACAGCAGCATTGTCATGCAAGCATTCCCTCCTGAGGACCGAGCTAAAGACTTGAAAGACCTGGATTTAGGAGTAGAACCACTGCCTCTGCAAAGGAGTCTAGGTCTCAGCTGGAACCTCGAAACTGACAGCTTTACGTTTCGTGTGTCTCAAGAGGACAAGCCTTTGACCAGAAGAGGTATCCTCTCTACAGTGAACAGTCTGTTCGACCCTTTGGGCTTTGTAGCACCGGTCACGGTAGGAGGAAGGAACATCATGAGAGAACTCTCAGTCGAACAGTATGATTGGGATACTCCACTTCCAGCAGCAAGACAGGAGCAATGGTTGCTTTGGAGAGACTCCATGAAGGAATTAGAACAGCTCCAGATCCCAAGACCTTACGTTCCAGTTTCCCTGGCTACTCAGACACAGTACAGAGAGCTCTGTGTTTTTTCAGACGCATCAAACGTTGCTATAGCTGCTGTAGCCTACTTAAAAACCGTCTGCACAGCAGGGAACAGTCATGTAGGATTTGTTATGGGGAAATCCAAGTTAGCTCCACGTCCAGCCCACACAATTCCACGTCTTGAACTTTGTGCGGCTGTCTTGGCTGTTGAGTTGTCAGACTACATCAAAGACGAAATGGACATTGACATTCATGGAGTGAAATTCTACACTGACAGTAAAATCGTGCTTGGCTACATTCAAAATACCTCCCGCCGATTTTATGTCTATGTCTCCAACCGAATCACACGGATCAGGAAATCTTCTCAAGCACACCAGTGGGATTACATCAACACCGAAGACAATCCTGCAGACCATGGAACCAGACCAGTAGCTGCTGCTGCTGCTCTCAAAGTCACCAACTGGTTTACAGGGCCATCGTTCCTGTCAAAAACTCAGCAAGAGAACAATACTCCAACTGAAAACTTCGACCTTGTTCATCCAGAAATGGATCAAGAGATTCGCCCAAATGTGACGACCTTAAGTACGAAGATGACGGAAAGTCTGCTTGGATCCCAGAGGTTTGAGAGGTTCTCCACCTGGAAGTCGTTGGCTAGAGCAGTCACAAGGCTAGTCAAGAAAGCAAAGAGTGTCACAAAAGCTTCCGGCAGTGATAGCAGTAAAGGAGACAAAGGTACTCAAGCAATGACCATCATCATTAAGGCTGCACAACGGGACAGCTTCAAACCGGAGCTCCAATGCCTATCTAAGGGAGATCCAATCCTAAGACAAAGTCCACTTCGAAAGTTGGCCCCATTCTTGGATCAGGATGGATTGTTGAGAGTTGGTGGCCGCACATCCTCAGCAGACCTGTCCTTTGATGAAAGACATCCGCTTATCATCCCCAAGACGCATGTCGCTGCATTGTTAGTAAGACATTACCATGAACAAGTTGCACATCAGGGACGCCACTTTACCGAAGGGGCCGTTCGATCAGCTGGACTCTGGTTAACTGGGGGAAAGAGGCTTGTTTCCAGTGTCATACATAAGTGTGTGACATGCAAGAAATTGAGAGGAACACTGGAAGAACAGAAGATGTCAGACTTGCCATCGGATAGACTCTCTTCAGAGCCGGCATTCACAAACGTTGGTTTGGACGTCTTCGGCCCATGGACAGTGACTTCCCGAAGGACAAGAGGAGGCCATGCAGAAAGCAAACGCTGGGCCATCATGTTTACTTGTCTGAGCACAAGAGCAGTGCACATTGAAGTCATAGAAACCATGACCACTAGCAGCTTCATCAATGGCCTCAGACGCTTCACTGCCATTAGAGGACCTGTAAAAACGCTCCGATCAGATCGCGGTACAAATTTCATTGGAGCCTGTAAAGAGCTCAACCTCAACACAGAGGATTCTGACCTAAAGAGTTATCTTCAAGACACCAAATGCATCTGGACCTTCAATCCTCCCCACTCTTCCCACATGGGTGGTGCTTGGGAAAGGATGATCGGCATTGCGCGACGCATTCTGGATGCCCTTCTCCTCAAGATGAACACGTCACATCTCACACACGAGGTTCTTTCCACTCTGATGGCAGAGGTCACTGCCATTATGAACTCACGACCGTTGGTTCCAGTATCTTCTGACCCCGAAGAGCCTGCAGTTCTCACTCCCTCAATGTTGTTGACACAGAAGATGGATACATTGGCTGCTCCTGCAGGGGACTTCGATATTAATGATCTATCCAACAAGCACTGGAAGAGAGTACAAGGACTTGCAGACGCATTCTGGCGGAGATGGAGAGAGGAATACCTGGCAACGCTTCAACCAAGAAGAAAATGGCATTCTGAGAGACGTAATCTACAGGTCGGAGATGTCGTACTGATGAAGGACTCAGAAGTCAGAAGAACTGAGTGGCCCACTGGACTTGTTGTTAAGACTGTACCTAGTCAGGACAATAGGGTTCGTAAGGTAGAAGTGAGGGTAGTCAAGCAGGGCACTCCTAAAGTGTATTTGCGACCAATCTCAGAGGTAATCTTACTCTTACAAAATGACAATGTGTAGTGGTATAAAATATTCTACCAGGCAGGGAGTGTGCTGCCCTCTACTGGCAGCAAGTGTTAATATAAATGTGTGACGTGAGCCTGCCACAGTTAGAACTGCTACAGTTGGTCAGTGTGGAGCAAGGGAGAGCACATTCAATGCAGGACAGTCAGCAGTCATCTTTTCGTTTCCACAGAGCATAGAAAATATATATCTGTAAGTACTAGGTTCATGTTGTTGTTTGTATGTTAGTAAAATGTGGTAAATACTGTTACAAATGACCGCGCTAGTAATGCTAACTTCGTTAGCGCGTCAATGGCATTTCCCATGTATGTTAGCATTAAGCTAGCGGCGCTCGCGCCTGTTGTTTCCAATGGTTAGCTATAGCAGTTATGCTAGTTATTGTGAAGATGTTTGGCTTAAATAATACATTGTGGACATGTATACTTACGTTTTGCACATGCATATGTTAATGTTTTGTATGCATGTGTTCTTGTATTTCAGTTTTACAAAAAGGAATTATCTAAATGAGAGGCAATAAATCACCCTAAACTGGAAGCCTTTGTCTGTCATTTGGAGAACTGTTTAGCTATCTGCCAAACTCAGCACCAACGTCTAGGAAGGGCAGAATACTAACCCAACTTACTGTGACTTACTTTTTCCAATTCTAACCACAGCCAGAATGTATGTATATTTTCTTCTCTAATATCTAAAGGCACTGAATGGCAATATTAGCCAGTTATCTTCCATGAATATATATGCAAATGTGACCTAATCTTTATGATGAGACTTCCACAAGAGGGACCCATCAGGTCAAGGTTTTCACTCGTCTATGAGAAATGTCAAAATATATAAGAGGCAGACAGCTGTGCGAGAGAGAGAGAGAGAGAGAGAGAGAGAGAGAGAGAGATGAGAACTGCTTCGAGGAACAAAGTGCACTCAACAACTGCTTTTTAAATGGCTCTGTCTGAGATCAATTTGTCGGTCCAATCAGAGGAAGCATGATGCCACGAGCAACCGAGTCACAGGGGGAAATAGAGACCATGTTCCCCGTTCACATCTGCTCTTGTTTAGCCTGGGCTTAAAAGCATTGGTGGAACGTTGGGGTTGTTGGTTCTCTTTTACTGTGTGCATGTCAACGAGATTTGGAAATGCACAGTATGCCACAATAATTCAGAATTGGAGTTGGAGTTGGATAAATTCTTGAAGTGTATTTTAAAATGTCGACTTGTAGAGAATATAACTTCTGATTTAAAAACTCAGGGGGAAATAAAAATATCAGGGGAAATACAAAAAACATGTGTGCGTGATTTATTGTTTGCTATTGTCATATTAAATACATATTATCTCTATGTAATAAAAGTAACCAAGCATGACAATAGCACGCACGACATGATCTGCTTTGAGCAATAAGCACATTATAAAAGTCATTATAAAAATGCTCCACTAACACTAACAGATTATTTGCAAGATTATCCATTAAACTATGTCGGAGCCATCATGGGCAATTTGAGCTCTCCTATAGCTTGTATCACTCTCCTCAATTACGTTTTACAATTTCAAATTTACAACAGGGACATTCATGCTTCAGCATAAGCCCATCAATTATCTCTGTGTTCCTTCTTGACATGGCAAATCAATTGCTTCAATATTTAAATGGTTGCACTGCACAGCTAAGAGGAAAAATACATTTACTGTTGATTAAGCCAATTCTGGGACCAGCCTGAAATGTCCCTAGACTTAAAATCCTCTTATTATCTTTGGCAACCCAATGGACTTCCAAGTTATCACATACTAAAGAGTTGCGTGTAATTTATAAATCATGAAGAGTCAAGCGGCCCCACTACAGCTTGTTGATTGGGAGCATAAGGTCGGTCGATGTGGATATATCAGTCCTTGTAAAGACCACGGTATCTGATCTACACAACGGTTGCCAACATTTCAGCACAAGCTAAAAAGAGCTACTCTATAACGAAAAACAATCGCCCTCACTGTGCTACTAGGCTCATGTGTTTAAAAAAAAAAAAAAACCTGGCCGTCGTTTTCACTCTATGGCTGACACGCTCGCTACGCGGTGCCAGACAGATCCTGATGCTGAGATTAACAACTTTAACTGCCTCTCTCTCTCTCTCTTCCTCCCTCTCTCCCTCTCGCTCTCTCTGGCCTGGCTGAATTACAGGCGACACGCCCCTCAGAAAACATGCCCAGTCCAATGCAACATTTACTCTGGCAGTTTCACGAGCCAGGAGTTAAAATACTGTAATTTTCGTCTTGTTTTTGTGCGGACAAATTAAAAAAATTATAACAACGTGTGGTGTGTTGTTTTGTCGGGGGGTCCTATCCTATATAGTCATATCAGTCCCATGCACTTTCTTGGATAGTTGGCCTTTTTTAATGGGGTTTCAGAAAAAGAGGTGAATTGATGGCAAGCCTGTTCGTGTGTGCTGCTGCTGCTGCTGCTTTCTCGATCAAACTATTTTGGGAGTTAATCACAGTTGATGACTGGTATTAAAATCTTGTGATAAGAAGCCAGACTCCAAAAAATGGAGCCTGTTACAAGTTTTAAAAAAAGACAGCAGGCCTCTATGAACACAGCGTTTGACTATGTTTCTACCTTTGCATGAGAGCATTTAAAAAAATACTCTATATGTATAAAGTATATAGTATATACAACCAGAGCTCCTCTTCTTATCCTTTCTTCTGGGTGAAAACATTCTAGTCGCGTGCACCGCAGCGACAGTTTAAGGTCAACCCCATCGTTCTATTACGGCAATTACACACTTGCACTACACTGTACATTCCTCACGTCTGGGGACATTACTATGATTTACAATACCACAGTCCCAGCAAAGCAGGGGCGGGAAAACCCCAAGCAGGTAGATTTCTGTAAAAGGTGTTCCTCTTGTTACTTACGACGACATCTGTTGAGGGCTATATATTGTTTAATGTGAAAACAAAAAAATACTAGAACTAAAGCTAAAAAGTTCAAGAATATATGTGTTGGCAGCAGGCTATTGCTTTTGCAGAGGCACCTGTCGAAACAGTAGACTGTGTAACATATTTTAGCTTCCCCCCCGCGGCCTCTGTCATGTAACAAGCCTTCTTAAAGATTTCAAATGTATCCTAAATAGTCCTTCACAGCTTGCTAGAAACACACACATCTACATTTTCAAGATCATGTTTAAGGCCAAGCACTCCATTGGCCACAGTTGAACCCAAAGCACTTTGAAGTGTTATAGGAGGTTTTCTATTGACTGACTAACATACTCACTTTTGAAATATTGATCAGCGTGAAAATGGTAGGAAGTTAAGGAGAAGATGATACCATGCTACAAGCTGCTGTGCTAATTCAAGGACCCTGCTAACTTTGGCATCGGCTTGACCCCTTTGAACACATGCCCACCCATATTAACATAGTCTTCTGCATATTTACAATTTCATGCTTTCCAATCTTAAGACATTGGTAGTTAACTTAGCCCAGTCGTTTCAAGTGCAGTCTCATTTATAAGATGGGCTGGCCAGCATCTACACATTGGCACTCGGTGACATGTTAAAATGTTTCCATGAGGTCTCCAGTTACACTAGCAATTGGAGTGATCGTCGGGCCCTTTACACTCTTTTCACATGTGTTAAAAGAGGCTCACTGGGGGGGAGGGGGGGGATGTAATGAAGAAGCTCTCGTGACAGCAACAGTACTGAATGAAATACTGGATTTTCAAAGACCGGGGGACCTCATAAACAAAGAAAGGGGCTGCAAAAAAGACAGTTTGGAGATGTTGCACTTGGCAAGAAATAAGAGAATTCTGTGAGAAAATAAATTGAATTTGGTGTAGGTGGTGATTAGAAATCCGATAGCTGTCAAAATTGCAGATCAAAAACAAAAAGTTTCATCTGGGTTTCTCCTTAGTCCAACTTTGATATTTTGCTAAATTATTTCAGAAACAAATAGTACTCGATATGGATGACAAAATACACATAGCCTATAATGATGTCCTTGGCAGTGTCAAATGAGCAACAGTTTGATGGTTGAAACGGAAAAAAATTGTCCATCTGTAACACTACAAGGCACAACTCCACTAAAGATATGCCAATTGCATACACTGAATTGTATAGGTCAGTTAAGAAAATGGCTCTTGGGCTATCTAGAAACAGTAAACTTAGTCACAGAGAGACATAGATTTTAAAGTCTAAATTGTTTCTGTATTCACCGCAATATATTCCTGTCTGGGTCAGCTGGGGGGGGGGGGGGGGGGGGGGGGGGGGATTGTCTGAACATTCCAAACAGCCAATCTCTCGGCGAGGAATATTTATCTATGGAAGCCCAGAGATATAAAGTCTCACCTAGAGAGAGAGGCAGGAAATGGACAGGATATTGAATTCTGGAGCATTATGTAAGACTTGCCGCCTGTTTAAAAGGGTAGCTGACATTACACAGCACACGCTAAAGCACAAGTCTGTGCCTGGGGGTCACATTAGTTTCAGAGAATGGGATAGGGCACACATAGCTCGTACTTAAATACATGTGCTACTGCTACTGTTAGGAGATGGCAATGGGTGGTTGCGTATGGAACCATATACATTCCACTCACATCATTTCAGACAGCGAAACTGATTAATACAGTAGAGCGTCTTTTTTGGGGGAAATTATGGACAGTAGATAATGGGTCAATGCTGCTTCTGTCAGTGGTATGCCCATAGATAGTATAGTATATATATAAAGTTGTGCCACAGATAAAGGGCCATATTGTATTATATGGGGTGTGTGTGTGTGTGTGTGTGTGTGTGTGTGTGTGTGTGTGTGTGTGTGTGTGTGTGTGTGTGTGTCAGTGCAGCGCTACTAATGGGAGTCAGGAGAACCCCGCTTGGCTCCCAGCACTGAGCGATTATCTGGAGCTATTAGATATAACATTGTGTTCTCTACCTGAGGGGCTGCTGGACGCGAGGCATGCTTGCAAAAACAAGTGCACCGTACACACACACACACACACACACACACACACACACACACGCACAACCGGCCCTCACTCAAAGGCAGGAATGCAATATATCTATAAGACATATCTACTCATGCCATCGCTTAATTGTTTTTTCATTTGTGCACTAAAAATCTAGAAAAGCCCTTCAGTCATTTTACAGAGAAAGTCCAATATAACTCACACAAACACACAGACAGACAGACAGACACACACACACACACGGCTGTGGTCGACTGAGATAAGAGGTGCAGATACTGCTGTCTTATGCTAAGCCCCGAAGGCCTCAACAAGATGTTTGAGTTAGTCATGGTATACACAGAGAGCATATTTACACTAATTCCCTTACATCACCACTGACTGCTGCTATCAGCTAGACACTGGAAGAGGACCTGAGGTGATGGGCTGATGCTACTTAAAACAGGGGGCCATGTATTCATTCATTCAGGCCAAAGAGCATTCAACCTCAATGTTAAAGTTCCATTTATCAATATTTTCACATCAACAGTTGAAACAAATGATTCTGTGTGATGTGAAAAGGAAGGTTGTCTAAGAACAACTGAACACATCTTTGCAGTTCTTCTGCTGAAAACTCTGAATCTTAAATGTCAAACCAATTTGAACTGAGGCGTTCAAGTGCTCCAATAAGACCTAGGAGACCCCACGAAGAAACCTTTCTTTTCTTTTGGTTTATGTGAAAAAGCTTTAAAAAAAAAGAATTGGATTTGGAATTCAAACTGCAATAAAAATGGAACTGGCCAAGGTCCAGTCAGTGGTCTGGGGTTAAATGTGTTGGGGCCAGTTTGTTTTGCAGGTGAACAAAGTTAGTCTGTCCCCCCTCAGCATGCCCCTCTGTGGCCCTCACTCCAACTGTTATCTAACCCACAACAACTGGAGCCGCCGTGGCTTGGCCGGAGCAAACAAGGGGACCAGTGTGTGTGTCGCCGACAGGAACGGCCGAGGGGAAATTCTGCCATCCTTTGCTCTCTATTCAAATTCACTGTCATGCAGTCATTCGCAGGAACACTGGGCACTACTGTGTGGCGCACTGTATGTATGTGTCTGTGTGTGGGTTATGTCTGCATAACCTGCACATAAAGTGCACATTTTCTTGCCTATAGGCGTTTGTGTGTGTATGTGTGTGTGTGTGTGTGTGTGTGTGTGTGTGTGTGTGTGTGTGTGTGTGTGTGTGTGTGTGTGTGTGTGTGTGTGTGTGTGTGTGAGAGTGAGAGTGAGTGTCAATGTGTGCGTGTGTGTGTGTGTGTGTATGTGAGGAAAGTATTCATTCTTTCCTGCCTTCATATTCACACACACAGGTTATTATCCGATATTGCACGCCAGTTGTTTTCCCCCCCTCATTCTCCATAATGCCGCTGCCGCCTCTATCCATGAATGGAGGGGTTTGTTTGGGGTTTTTTTTCCTCCGGCTTTTCCGCTGTGCACTGTGTTACCCTGGTTTTGCTCTCACTTTTCCTGGCCCGGACACAAAGCTGAGTTTTTTTTTTCACCTTCCCTTCACAGAGGAAATCATTACAGACTGAGGAGAGATGGGGGGGGAGGAACGACAAACTAATATATCCTACCCACGTCTGAACCCGGCTAAAAAAGTTGCACAGGGCAAGCCATTTCGGTTCCAATATGCCACTTTTTTCTTTTGATAAATAACCCCCCCCCCCCCCCCCCCACACTACCTCCTACAACAGTACAAAGAGTCCTCATGAATGTCTGTAGTTGCATCGGTAAGATATTCAATCTATTGGGGAGTTTTCTTGAACATGCACCTTTTTATCTGGCTTAAAGCTACGGTGCGTAACTTCTGTGATTACAACAACGCTGTCAGTGCATCTGCATGAGGACAGCCTTCCGTGATCACGCACCTTAAACTTTCTGCTTTACGTCCAGGTTTTTTTCTTAGCAGTAGAATCAACAACTTAAACCTTTTGTGGGCGCTTCTTGGGATTTTTCTGAGCTCCTGCGCCAGTGTCTGAGGGTGACATCAGTTTGTTAACGCTGCCATACTGAGAAATATACTGAGAGAGTGCTGTGGAGCTAGTAGGCTTAATCAACTTCGGGTCAACTCGTTTGGCGATGGCTTGAATGTAACAGAATATTCATTTACTATAAGAAAAGGTTACGCAGCACTATAGCTTTAATTACAATGAATCCCCCCACTACTTCCTACAACAAAGAGTCCTCATAAACATCTGTGGTTCCATCGGTGAGATATTCAACCGATTGGAGTTTTATTGAACATATGCACCTTTTATGTGGCTTCACTTATGCAAATTCTGCCAAGCATGTAAACCCCTCTCTTACTTTGCAATGCATTTCAAAGGGCAAAGCTCTCCTATGGTTATTATAATGTATTAAAACAAAAGATCCCATCCTGTTCTTGTATTGTTTTGAGCAGCATTGCATTACATTGTAAACCGGTGCGGTGCTCCAGCTTCCATCCTAACCCTGGACATCCTCTCTAAAACACACCGCAATTCCACTACCCTGCTTTTTCCTAGTAACTCAATACTGGCCCGCATTCAAATACAAACCTTTACACATGCAGGTGCAAACACACACACACACACACACACACACACACACACACACACACACACACACACACACACACACACACACACACACACACACACACACACACACACACACACACACACACACACACACACACACACACACACACACACACACACACACACACACACACACACACACACACACACACACACACACACACACACACGCACACACTGTTTACTCCTTTTTAAAGAGGTTGTCAAATCCCATCATATCAGAGCTGCTTGCCTTGGACAGAGAAAGTATGGGTTCAATCCACATGCATGGTTCCAGCAAACAAACAAAAAAACCTATGGGCAAAAAAACTAAATTAGCAGAGAAACACAGGGGAGGGTTTATGACTATTTATTCAATTTGCTATCGAGTGAGAGAGGAGAGAGACGGGTGGCTGAATTCCATGTTTTTTTCTTCTCCCCCCAAGCTAAATGTCATTTCCTGCTGGATATTTGACCACAAAGTGAGACCATGCAGAGTTGTTGTGTTGAGACACGCTGAAGGCTAGGAGGAGAACGAGAGATGTTTTGGCGGAAGGGAGAGAGAGAGAGAGAGAGAGAGAGAGAGAGAGAGAGAGAGAGAGAGAGGGGTGAACCAGAGGGCTAACCAGAATGTCCTAGTGCTTCCACGGTATGCTGAACAATTCTTAAACAGCGCAGGGAAATTGCCTGCTCCGCCGTAGGGAGGGGGAGACTTAAAGATTGGAGCACTTGATACAGGGGGCGCGGGGTGCATTTGTGTGTGCTCTTGTTTTGTTTACATGTGTATGATACTGCTCTAATAATACTGCCTACAAAAAAAGTATTGTACATTATATAGCTGCTGGTGTAATATGTGGATATGTTTATGTCTTTGTCGAAGAAATGAGAAGTTGGAAGAGGGGGCTTGGCTGTGGCTTAGCTGTTTAAAAGATGGGCTCTGGTATGAAGAGGGTTTTGGGGACAGAGATTGGAGCTAATACACAGTGAAGTAAAGGCAAAGGGAAGCACTCACCTTCTTCTTACTGCAGTAGATCTGCCATTTCTTTTCATCGGCCAGGGCAAACATGGCCTCCCTGTTTTTGTCCGTCAGGTCCAGTTCATCCTGCAACAACAAAGAAGGCCGTTACATCCACACGGTATTCATTTTCTAAACCGTTGCACATTGCAGTGTTCAATTCAATGTGATGAGAAATACTGGAGTAAAACTAACTACTACTGCTTGCTGGTTATACAATTGCCTAACCATGAAATTACAGTGGTGGTCGGCAATGCTTTTAAAAAGAATGTTAAGCTCCTAAGAAACTACAATATGGTACAAGATCACTGCAGCCTCAAAATATGTAAGGCCACCATAACCGTTAACCTCCTAAATCTAATCCGTTCGCCCTGCGTAAGTTTGTGCTAAATTTGACACAAATTCCTCAATGCCTTCTTGAAATATTGTGCTCACACGATTTGAGATCACAGTGACCTTGACCTTTGACCTCCAACATCTCATCAGTTCATATTCGAGTCAGGGTGGACATCTGTGCAAAGTTTGAAGAAAATCCCTCAAAGTGTTCATGAGATATTGCATTCACAAGAATGGCCCCGACGGACGGAGGGGGCCACCCGGACACACACTGCCTCCAGCCTTTGGCTGTCACCGGCGCAGACGCATAATTATATAAAAGGATCGGAAAAACAATGAATAAGACAAACACGACAAACATACATAATAGTCGAGCACCATTTAAAGTAATGAATATAATCCACCCATCCCCTCGGGACACAATCCCACAATCCCCCTTGTTGTTTTGTCATCCCTATAACAATACAATACAGTGCAAATCACTTTAGCAGTGACTTCAGATGTCTGGGTGAGTCACTTTCTACACAGTGACATGTCACAGCAATGTCTGACTGAGAACTGGCGGGTGTCCACACTAGGGGTGTGCACGTGTACACGTGTACACGTGTAACCGTTTAGTAAATCATAACCGTTTAGGAAAAATCAATAAACGAAAACCGTTTTTTATTTTATTTTTTATTTTTTTATTTCAAAGTTTTTAAATATGTTCTGGAGACACGCGTTTATTTATTTTACATCACTAATAAACTAATTGGGGAGGATAAAAGCTAGTCTGCCGAGAATCTGTCTGTCCCTCGGCGAGTGTGTGTGTGTGAGTGAGTGTGTGTATCGCGCACACACACACAAGGGGAGTCGCCGTGCTGGGGCTCGACCGACTCACAGCCACGGAAGAGTGATGAAAGATAACCTAAAGATTAAAGTTACCCGGATGACGTGAACTACGCTTGTAAGTAGCCCGAACTTTATAACACCTGTTCAACATGCATTTAACGTGGACATGTAGAAAGCGATAGGCTATATTAATCAGGAAATGAATGAAGCGCGATTATGACGGCGAACGTGTGTGTACCATGGACCTATTATAAGAGGTGTGTAAACGAGCGTAGTTCATGTCAATTGTGTGTTTACAGGCGAACGAACGCGTATGTGTGTGTGTGTGTGTGTGCGCGCGCGCGCGCGCCTACAAGACGGCGGGGGCACGAGGACAATGACGTCACGGTTAACCGTGTACACGAAAAAAAAGGGGTCGTGTAACCGTTTACAATTTTTTGTAACCGTTCACACCCCTAGTCCACACACACACTACAGAGACGGTGGTTTTAATATTCACCACTGCTGCTCTGCTCAATTCTTCAGCTCGGTACACGGAGCCTCCTTCAACCCTTTGAAATGCATATGAGAGCAGGAAATGAGTCTCTCTCTCTGTGACAGGGGGGTAGGGGAGGAGAGAGAGATGGATAAATAAACGCTTGGGAGGTGGGGTGAGAGACATGCATTGAACAAAAAGAATAAGAGGGTAGAAGGAGAAAGGGGTGGTGTGTGGTTCTGGAAATGGACAAGCGCAAAAAAAAAGAAAAAGAAAAGAAAATGGAGAGGATGAGATGCTATGGGTGCAGGGCTTTGTGCTTCAAGTTCCATGCTAATCTCATCATAATGGGCTGTGCTACCATGACGTCAGCCCAGAAGTGCCGGGCCTCTCGTCCCCCCCCCCCAAGAGGGAAGATGGCTACTGGTGCCAAAGGTGGGAGGAGGGGGGGGGGGGCCTCTTTAAAGCTGGCCAGTTAGATCTACAGGGTTTGTTTTCATCCATTCAGCTGGATGGACGGGGTGGGCTGAGGTGGCCCACATTCCAAGCATCCCGACACTGTGAGGAATGACATCATCTCTCGCCTACCGGTCCTTTCAGTTGGATAATCAGCAGCAGCACTATTGTGGCGTTGGTAAGAAAAGAAAAAAAAGAGGAAAAATCTGAAGAGTGTGAACTTCAAGGGGGTCTGATACAGATAGAAACCCCCCCCCCCCCCCCCCAGAAGAAGCTTAAGAGAACATTTCGGTCAAAGCGTTCTTTATCTCAGCATGGGCGTAGCTTTTTAGTTTCAACATTCGTTTCACACATTAAGCAGAACAAGTTGAGTGTCAAAACACTGCATTTGGAAATCTATACTCCTATGCATCTCCGCACTGTGAATTCAACGATACATTGTGCCCAACAACTAGAGATGATCCCACACTGTCCACATTACCAGCTACAAGGAAAAAAAAGGGTGCCGTTATTTGTGACCTTGTATGCTCTTTGAGTGTGGAGCAAAAAAATAAACATGTAACCTCTGACTTCTCTGTCCTTCAATCTTTACAGATTTCCGCTTTGGGTTTTCTGGACCACAATCCTTGTCTCCACATCCCCAGGCTTAAGAAACTGAGGAAGGAGAAGAAGCCAGCTCGTCTCTGGCCTGTCGCCTGCTCCTGGTCAGAACCCTTTGGCATGCTGTTTAGAGGAGCTGATATACTGGAAGCTGGTGTGGAAGTCAGTGCAAACGAGACACCTGGACCTATACCAGATGGGAGCTGAGCCCGGGCAGTTGATCTCTACGCTCCTTTCTCTCTTTCTCTCTCTCTCTCTCTGCTACTCCCCAGGCCTTTCAAATGAAGGTCTTATATAGAGGGGTTATATGAGAGCAGGATATACGTCAGCAATAAAAATGAGGATTTAGGTGTCTGAGACAGGCAGGTTCAACAGTTTAAAGGGAGCAGGTAACCAACCCTAGGACATTTTAGGTAATCTATAATGCATAATGCGATTTTTTTAATGTTTTTTCAACCAGTCTAGAGACTCCCAAAGTATGAAAAAGAACAACCATCTCTCTTTTTCTACATCTTCTGACATCATAAGGGGAGAAGCCACGCCCCCCTCCATTACCAACCTAACCCAGCACTACCTCCACCTGTGAAAAGCACACCCCCAGATTCCCTCGAATTTAACTGGCAGTTAAGATTCAAACCGGCGGTTAGATTCATGACCAATCAGAGCAGACTGGGCTTTTCGGAAGATGGGGTTTAAGAGACAGGCTCTAAAACTGAGTGTTTCAGACAGAGGCTGAAAAGAGGAGATTCAGCAATGGCACTGTGAGAAATGTAAAGGTTTTTTTGGACACTACAGCATGGAAACAGTTTCTAGTAGAAACCAAAATTATTATGTTGAGCCATAAAATGAGCATAACATGGAGCCCTTAAGAAATCCAGGCAGTGGCGAAGTGGGTCGGGAGATCGCCTCTGGAGTGCAGGGTCGGAGGTTCGATACCCCGCATACCCACCACATGTTGAAGTGTCCCTGGGCAAGACACTGAACCCTAAATTGCTCCCGATGGTTCAGAGAGCGCCTTGCATGGTATGGCAGCTACTGCCATCAGTATATGAGTGTGTGTATGAATGGGTGAATGTGGTAAGATATGTAAAGCGCTTTGGGGCTGAGAAAATCGGCTAGAAAGCGCTATGTAAGTCCAGTCCATTTACCAATTCAGAAATACATGTGTGACATAACGCCATTACATAAGATTCAAGATGTGTGAGTTGCATAATGGTAAAGAGTCTAGTATGGTATAGCAAGAACAAGGGAAACAGAGGTGCACAGGGAGGGCTGAGGGGCTAACGCATGTTAAGATTTCAAAACACCGACTGCATGTTTCACTTAGTTCTTAGTCAGGTAGACGTGGTTGATCTTTGGATCACAGAAAGGAAAGATGAAGTTGAGGACACCAGTGGGTGGAGGAATGTTTATGTCACGTCTGCCAGAGGACATTCTTTTTTACTTTCCTGTTCCATGCAGTATCCCACCTTTTCTTATTCTTCCACCTCCAGCCCCCATAACATCCAAACTTTCATCCAATACCACATCCACCTCGCATGGCCTCACGTCAAGACAAACACCCAAATAACACCCAAGGCCCCCTCTCTGTCTATCTTCAGAAATAACAAAACTGAACCACTTTATACTTGTGCTGTGTAAAACCTTTTCTTGATGTGCCCCCCAGTCCTCCTTTGCCAGCGAGCTGCGGTTGGGAATTCACAGAAACCAAAGCTAATATTGTTACACCTGCTGCTGCTGCCTGAGAGGAGAAGAAATACATACCTAAGAAGTCCTAAAACAGCTTCTTTCATATTTCCCCTCCAAGAACTGCCTATCGAATAATTTTACAAATTCTAAAAATGTTGCGGTTGTTGAGATATGCCTGTCGTGTCCCGTCCGTGACTGACTGAGCTGCCCCTGTCAAGTCAATGGGCTTTCTTATTCTATTACAGAAGATAGGGTTGACAGGTGGAGGTAAGTTATAAAAAAAATTTAAAAAATGTTTTAGGAATACATTTTGAAGGAATATAATTCCATGTCATCATTCGATGATTAAATTCTTAGCCTCCAATTAAATCATGTATGTGAAACTTAAACTGGTATTACTGAATGTACTCTCATAGAAAAGGTGTATCCACCATCAATTTTACCCAAAGGAATGTGGAAAGTATAACTTTTTCTCTGCGCGAACATTAAACATGCATTAACGGGATAAGTATAATAAGATAATTTAGGGCCTAAACCAACAAGATCCAATGTGATAATTAGCATATATGTCGACCAGGAAATTACTTATACATCTTTGAGGTGAAAGTTAGCATTGTTTTTTTAATACAATTAATATAAATCAATCTTTATGTTGTGTTAATGTTAATTTTACTTTTTATTGTGTACTGTCCGAATATTTGGACACATTGTATGTTGATGCTTTGGCAACATTGTTATAGCCTCTCTGATTTGAGGTGAATGAAGAGTAATACATGAGTAAAGAGGTGTGGCTGGCATAGGGGGGGAGTGGGTGTGTCTCCGTGACAACTGATTGAGAAGGTGTGAAGCTCCACCTAAATGGGAAATGTGTGTGTGGTCCAAGAATGACATCCTCTTCACATGCATGTGTGTGTCTAAACTAGAGTGTCATTTCCTAAATGGATATGAATGTCGTTGCCTCCTGTGAAGTCTTGCAGTACTGGGCTGAGAGTCTGGAGTCGGGCTGACACACGCACACACACACACACACACACACACACACACACACACACACACACACACACACACACACACACACACACACACACACATCCTGCCACTCTGGGCGAGACAGGAAGGCAAAGGAAAGACAGGCAAGATGGCAGGAAGTCATATGAAACCTCCAGGGGACCCACAGGAAGCTGTAGCTGCCATTATTGACCCAAACGAGATACAGTGAGATGGTGTGTGTGTGTTTGTGCGTGCATGCGTGCGTGTGTGTGTGCGTTTTTGCAACAGGCCCAGCCTCACAGCGAGGCAAAGACTGGCTCTGTGTAATTTACCACAAACGAGAACGGTCAGTTACCAAGTTCCTAAATTTAAGATATGTTGGGAACTGTATTTTGGACACACACACACACACACACACACACACACACACACACACACACACACACACACACACACACACACACACACACACACACACACACACACACACACACACACACACACACACACACACGCACACACGCACACACGCACGCACGCACACACGCACGCACGCACGCACACGCACGCACACGCACACACACTATTCAGATTAGTCATAGTATCCTCTCTTTGATGACTCAGTCAGTATAGCTGTTGCTAGCCTACCGCCTCTCCCTCTCGTCCAAACAAGGCCCTGACCACTTCCATGATAACGTTTGGCTCGGGACAGTACTAGCTGGCCATACAACAAAGGTAGGAAGAGAGCATTAGCAATGGGAAGCCGGTTGGACAAATGCAAAGGGAAGGAGGCAGGGAAACAGAAAGGAACGATGGTGTGTAAAAATGCAAAAGGAAACTGGCTCCCAAAAGGCTCAGAGGGAGGAGAACATTTCCATTCCCTCCTGTCATGCAAGGCATATTTCCAATTCGTGTCCGGGCCTCGAACGTCACACGGGAGGGAAACATTACGAGAGGATTTTATGTTTTTTAAAAGTGTCCCAGTTGTTCATGAAGAAGTTTGGGGTTTCAAATAAGAAAAGTCTCATTTTATCATGGCTGCATTGAAGGCCACACGGAGCGGACACTATTAAAGTGTCTATGGCACACAGAGGCAGAGTGCCCAACACTGGATTTTTGCTGGACCATTGCCCAGAGTGGTTTGGATTAAAACCGTCCCAAATTAAGAGACAGAAAAAGAATGAGGCTCCCACATAGAGAAAAACAAGAGACAGACAGACAAAACAGAGAGAAAAAAGAGGGCAAGAGATGAACACACACACACACTAATCTGATGTCTGCCAGTACTGTACTTGCCAGATGTTGGCCTAGTAGAGCTGATTCAGTTGCGCACAATTTGGCTGGATATTCTGTACACTCTATCCTCTCTCTCATCTCAACACACAACTCATCGCCGATGGGTGAAAGACAAGGTCTCCCCTTTAAATACATCAGAACCAGATTCCCCTAAAAAGTGGATGACCGCATTCATTTGCAACCTGTATGACAAAAGAATAATGCCAGGTCTCCCTCTGAGGTCTCCCAATCTTTTGCGTTTTTGCATTCTTGCAGTGTTCACTTTCCTTTTTTAAAAACATTTTAGTCTACAGTGGTTCAGCAGCATTGGGTAGTTGGGTTTGGGCCCCTGAAAACGTGTCAACACATTGTAACCATATGCAGACCTTTCCACAGTAAACGCAATGTGTTTATTGCCATTGACTGAAACCTGGAAGAGGCATTCTACTGTAGTTGTCCCCAAACCACCCTTTCTTTTTGAAGAAATTAAAATTGCATCCTGAATGACCAAAGTCCATCAGGTAGAAATTAACTAATGTACGAAAATGATTGAGCAGACCCCAGTCTCACTCACCTAAGTATGAGAGCAATTTCACATTTGATTAGAAGAAAAATAAGGTTTTTTAATCAGGGAATTGCCTTGATCAACAAAAAATAAAGCTGTCATTGTTCTTGAAGCACTGCCAAACTTCACACACATGGCCTGTATTTCAACTATGCGTGCGAGGCCTTGAAACACTGGGTGGAAAGAAACTGTTAAAAATGCACCCAGATCCGAATAAAAAAGAAAAAGAAAAAACAGATCCCAGAACTGCGGGCACACATTTGCTATCAGGAAATTGTGCAGCCAGCTGCAAATGTGTAGTTTAATTGAAGCGATCCATTAGCTCCTCTGATGTGGTCTTGTGCTCAATGTGTCCAAATCAGCAGGCGATTGCTTCCAGCTTCATTTGCATGGGGCTTGTCAAGGCCGTTATTGGCACGGGAGGCTTTCATATTGGTTTATGGCAGACTTTGAGGTTTTTCTCCGGGATAAGTTGACGCACATTTGGAAAAAACGGAGCGCAAGTGTTTACACAAGGGAACCAAGGATAGATCCCACATATGCTTGTTCTGAAATATCATTTTTGTAAGCCAAACCACAGGCACAATAAGTCATCCGTTTTGCTACATTACACATTCTATACTGCGTGTTCTATTGAAATAGCAGAGAAGTTAGCCGAAGCTTGGCGGAATTTATCTTCCATTGATAAGGTAAAAACAGCAGGTGGGTTGACAGCAGACATAGAAAGTGTGGTTCTGAGACACCAGAGCTTGCCAGTCTGTCCACTGGTGGTTAGTAACAATTGCAGAAATATATACGATAAGAGGTACCCAGTCCATCTCCATTATAACGTGTCTGTTTCTAGTCTAACTGTATCGCCAAAGCTTGGTGATCTTCCAAGAAAAGGACAATGGACAGACATGTGTTCCATTGATTGTTCGAAATTACAACCATGACGCCATAGACAAGTTACTGCTAATGATTAACTGGAGTCTATTCACTCAGCAGCTACGAGGACATAAACAAAACTTAAACATTTCTGAAACCCTAATTTTCAGTGCTAAGAATGTTATTTTTACATCGCTTTTTTTAATGCCTTTGTCTGGGTATGCTCACCCAGGAACAGCAGCTGGCATCGTAAAAACACTACCGCTAGAATTAACACACAGAAAGTTCCTCATATAGCCACTTTAACTCTGCAAGCTGAGTTTGAACTGTTGGGTCTCAAGACAGAGTAGAAGACACCAGTATGGATGTCAGGAGGACACGTGGAGGTGGTTTACTCCTCCGTTTGGCCCGGAACTGTCGCTCCCACTCTTAGGCTCCATTGAGTCTCATTCTCCTCTTCAGGGAAAAGGCTTTTTAGAACAATAATCCCTGTCTGCCATTGTCACGGAAAGACGTTATGTTATGTTAGTCTCCCATTTTCTTATTTTTCTTCAGCGTCACAAGCGCTGCATCCAGACAGAGTGACTGCTCGAGGTCTGGTCCTACAGATTCTTGGACAACTGGTTTAAAAGTGTCAGCATGTCGGGCTGCGGGATCCGTAAAGCAGATGTGGGGGGGGGGGGGGGGGGACCGATGCCTTGGCCAGATGAACATCGTTAGGTAGTTAGCAGCGTTATGCATTGGTCATCCAATCAAAGCAGACATGAATCAAAACTGTCACAAGTTTGAGCGATCGTCTATCCGGAACAACAATTTTTCCTTTTTGAAACATTTCCATCTGATCACATGATTTGAGAGTTGACCTGAAATTACATTTAGTCATTCCTTTTTGGAGTCAACAATAACGTCCATGTGTTAAAAGAGCTAGAGCAGTGCTTGTTCGTGATGTGCCAGTGCTGTAGCTTGGGTTTGGATGTGTGTCTATGCATACTGTTTATGGTAAGGGTGCACTCTTCACCTTTTTGGCCACTCCAAGGACCAGTAACGTAACAGCACAGATGATTGACCACACCAAAGTCCAGACCCACCAAGTATGAAGCAAATCAGATACATTTGCACACACACAAACAGAGACATCTTGCTTTAAAGTAAGGTTATTAGCCAGCATCTAACCAGAACCAAGAGAAATTAACAGATATGTTTACATGCATATATAACTAAATATTCATAGCAGATATGTATGACGTGGCAGAGACATACATACAATTGAACTTCAGTTGGACCTTAACCTTTGAATACTACATTGAATGCTTGAGACTGCAGTCAAGAGAAGTTGAAGCAGACTCAAACTGACATTACCCCCAAGACTAAACATCTCAGCTTGTACACAACATGATGGGATATAGCCGTCCCAGCGTCCATCATAAGAATAATCTATTCCCAACATGTGGAGGGGGCCCAGATCCAACGACAAAAAGGGGCCAAATCCTTTTTTCTCTCCTGGGTTTCGGAAAAGCTCCAAGTCAATAGGTTTACAAATCAGGAATGGATTTGTCTACTCTGCATCTGTGTCAGCCTCAATCGCAAGGCTTAGATATTTACCCCTGAATAAGCTGTGGGTCAGTTAGTCTTCTTGATTGTGGGGGGAAGCCCATGATTTGTCTAAGCACTCCCATATGAAACGGCATGTTTTTATCTAATTCCAGCATTCTCCGATGCGGTTTTATAACATTGCTTCCGTGTAAAAACCTCATTGATGTGTGCTTTTTCTTTGAGGCAACATAATGCATCAAGTGCGTCATATGAAGACTGTGTTGGTTTTTCACAAAAAAAAAGGCTGGAGTTATTACAGCGCCGAAAAGGCATTCGGTCCTTCCAGTCTGGAGACACTGATTGAGGCAATCAGTTTCTTGATTGCTACAATCCGAACTTTTCATTAAATATATTGCTGCTACTGGGTTCTTTTAATGGTTAGTGAGTTGCCAGTGATTATGAGGGAAGACAAGACTACAAATTTAGGGTAAAATCGGGTCAAATTAGCTTGAGAAATTGGAAAGAGGATTGCCACTGGGAAAACATCTGCCTTGATAACAGTGAATAATATCCTATCCCCCCAAATGGAAATTCACTTAATCTTTCTGAATTGATTTTGACAGTCGGAGGAGGAGTGATATATTCTGCAGGCAGTGAAGTTTAGCATTCCGCACAAGTAAGACCTGAAAGTGCCAGAAGCAGTTCCTGCCTGTAGCCATGATGCCGAGCACACTGCTGAGAGAGAGGGAGACAGAGACGGAGGTAGGAGGATATCTATGGTTGTGGGATACTGTTGGGAGCACAAACAAGGAGACAGCAACAGCAAAGCCCCTGTTCTTCCAGTAAATAGCCAGGACCGGCTTGCATGGCATCTGAAACTCAGAGCAGACTTCCCCATTCCCACAGCTGTTGTTTGTCTGATTCCTCTCCAAAACCATTGGCATATGCCAACAACTTCCCGCCATGCAGGCCTGGCACCAGCACAGTCCAAAAAACCGATGTCAACAGGTGTAATCTGGGCAAGAAGTGGGAAACTGTTGCATCAAAGGTGGGCTGCGTGTATTGGAAAAAGGATGAGCTTCTGAATTTGTGGAATGTTTGGTTTGGGGCATAGCCTCATCCAACCATCAAGATCCAATCCCCTTCCAATTCCTGTCCTTAATCCTGTTTGGTCAAGGAAAGGGAACAACACGCAAAAGAAAGGAAGAAAGGAGTGCACGGCTCAGCTTCAGAAAAAGTTCCAGGGTTAACACTGTCTCTTTTTTTTTACTCACCACCAGTTCGGAGAAGCGTGCGTGCAGTTCTTCGGCGGGGGGCATGGGGGCGCTGAACTCCAGCAGCTGCAGGGGCACGCTGTCCTTCAGGTTGATCTCCGGGGGCTCGCTGGTACCGAAGCAGCACAGGAAGCCCAGGCCCGGCCGCGTCCTCTTTCTGGGCGGCATGGTGGCTGTGCTGGATGTGCAGTGATGGAAGGGGGGGGGGGGGGCTAGGGGGCAGGGGGGGAGGGGGGAGTGGAGAGGACGACGAGGCTGCTATCTAGGGGGCATCATCTAGAAGGGAGACAGAGAAAAAGAGGGAGAAAAAGGTTACAGGAGATATTTACAATGCTGCTAATTTAGACATTAATATGAGTCCCCGGTGTGACTAGAGAGACTATTTTCATCCACCTCCACCTTTCTGAAAACCTTTGTTCAAAAACCCCAGTCAGATTTCTCTTTATAAGGGGAGAAGCCACCCCCTGCCCCCGTTATCAACCTAACCTTAAACTACCTCCAACTGTTCAATGTTCAGCCCCAGTTTGTTTGGAAATAAATACAGTAAGATACATGAGCAGCAACAGCCACCACAGCTCAACAAGGGGGAAATGCCACCTTAAGAAATGCATTGACCTCATCTTGAAAAAAACCCATCCAGAACAACAATAAAGAGCTCCGTCAGCACAGAGGAAGTAACAAGTCCTAAGGTTGTAAACACACTATTTTCTCTTCTACTCTCGTCCCATGTCTTCTTTTATTGCCTCCACAGTTTTGCACATGAACATATGTCAGGGTGGAGTCTCTTGCTGGGTGGCAAAAAGGGAAGCAGGGAGAGTGCCATCATATCCTTGTCTTGACATCAGTTGCTCTTATGCTTTAACAAAGACACTGCTTGTCCGTGAGGTACAATGGTGCCTGTGCATTGAATGTGTGTTTGTGCAGACCAGTGCCCCAACTCCTTCAAATGGAGCATACATTGTGTGTATATGGACAGTAACAAATGACATCGCCTACAACAGAGGTGAGGGGACTGAATAGGCCGAGACATGCTGGACGATTTCCTCAACGCTGTATACAAAAAGGATATGGGTGGTCGTGACTGTATGCATAATACACACCATAGTGTGTCCTATCGACAACATTCTTACTTGCACAATGTGAGCTTACACAGTTGCCAAAAGCTCCTTTCTGTGCAAGAGTTTGCTGCATTCGTGAATGAATGGACCTCAAGCCTGTTATGCAAACGGACATGCAACTCCAGCAGGAATAGTTGGCCAAGAATTTTTTTGTGGGGCCATCTCTATGAAGAAAAACTATCCGAGAAGTTGCTATCAAGAACACAGAAGCAAAACTAACAAAGGGAGTTTTTATCAAATAAGCGAATACTTCCGTTCCACTCCCAAATGTTTTGACTTTTATTGAGATTTTAAACATAACCCCAACAAGCATTAAGTAATGGCTGGAGCTTTTCAACCAGTCTGTTTAATATGGCAGTGAAAGTTTATGACATGAGCTTCCACGAGAAGCCACAATCTACACTACATCTACTGACAGAGCACGACTCTCCTACATCACACTCCCACACGTTGGTTCAGCCTATATACCAGTTCTCAGCGCGGCGTCTAAATATAGCCGGATGGTAAATTCTTTATGAATGCGCCAGGGCTCTCGACACAAGCTTAAAGGAGGGGGGGGGGGGGGGGGCGAAGAGAGAAAACACCACATTTCCATTTTGCCCTTTTCGTCGTTTGCTCATTTACTTTTTTCTGCCTCCTTGGATCAGCCATTCCCCTGTCAAGGCAGAGCTGTGTGCAGATGAACAAATGAACTGGAGGCTATTTTAAAATGAAAAGAAAAAAACAGAAAAGTTTATTTTTGGCTGGTTGAACACGGGAGACGCCTGAGTAGAAACCGTCAGTTGGCTTATTTTCTGACAAGTGTTGTGTTGTGTCTTCAATTATTCACTTTGATCACTTTCCATTACGGAGAGAGACTGTTTCATAGTCGTTGCATCAGTGTGCAGAATGTCAATTATAGCACGTGTGGCATCTCAAGTATGCATGTGTGCCTTTGTTGTGAGGTATATTTGATACTTTACTAGTGTGTGGGTTTTATGATTTAAGTCAGGATTGCAATACCAGAAATCCCATGATGAGGGCAGGATTAACATACTATGGGGTTCCAGGGCAAAATGACCTGTTGACCCTCCCTGCTACTCCCAATCCCTATGAACAGACACTGCAAATTGCATAAGCTAAATATAATTAAGCCGCCATTTAGTCTTTGTAAATTTGATGAAATACAAATGTATTGTGCCAGTATTACCAATGTGAGAGCGAAAAACCAAGTAAAAAAAGTACATTAAAACGGTTGCTTAAATTTGTTCATTCTGTCGTTTAACACAATTTTAATTTTAAGAAATTGCAGACATAAACCTACAGTGCTTCTTGTGTTCAACATAGTAACATTAGGCTTCAGCAGTCTATCAAGACAATTAGGTCTTTGTACTGTAGTGCGAAATTCCCCCATTTGTTTTTATCCGGGGAATGAATTTTTGCACTATAATAACTGTAACTTAGAAGATCCCCGAACGATTTGGCTTACTCTGACCGTTGAAAAGCCTAATATTAGCTTTGGCTGTAGCCTATAAAGGAATGGATTTTTACTCAGAACAAGATGTGGATAGTTTGTTTCCAATCACTTACATTGGAAAACCAGTATGGACCTGAGGGAAACCTAGAGTGATCAAAAGGTGTTTCAACGCCTGTGTAAGCCTGTAAGAAGTCTTAGTTCGAATATGAACAGTGCTTTACTACAAAATCTGTGATTTTTAAGAACACAGTACTTCTACAGTAAGTTGTATCAAACCAGATGTTTGCATGGCATGCTGAGCAAAACTTGCATGTAAAAATTGTTAAGGCACAGATGAGTATTCATTGTGTTGAGTCATGGGGGAAAAAGGAAACGGTACAGCACTTTAAAAGGCCATTTCAGGGAGGTAAATCATGGAGATTTTTTCCATAGATTGACATTTGAAAAGGCTCTGCCTCGGACTATTATGAGTGACGGCTTTTCATCGTTTTTATTACTATAAGATAAAGTATGAGCCGGTGCCAAGAACTTTATGGTGGTGAGTTAGTTATTGTTGCTGTAGACAGCTGGCAGGGCCTAATGGAAAAAGTAGCCGCTCCGAAGGGGTTTCACAGCCTTTCGGGATAAAACACAACCTCAGCCTCCTGTACTACGATCTGTGTGTTTGTGTGCGCCTGTGTGTGTCTTTGTATGTGTGTGTGCACGCCTGTGTGTGTGTCTGTGTGTGTGTGTGTGTGTGTGTGTGAGCCTTTGTCTGTGTGCACGTTTGTGTCTGCGTGTGTGTGTGTCTGCGCGTGTCTCTGTTCCTATCTTCGCTCTCCCACAGCGGCCCACGTGCGGCCAGTCCTCACTCAACACCACTTCTGCTGGCCCATGTCCCAGCCCATGCCCATGGAAAGTAGGCCAAGAATCCAAATATACACCTACAGTGTATACACATAGAAATACATTCTACTATATATACAGGGGAATATGAGAAAGCAATGGTAGCTATGCATGTGTAACCTTATTGAGTCTCTCTGTATGGTGGAGTCGCCACACAAACACAATCCAAATTGACCATGTCCACTGCCATATGTGCCCTGAGAGCCCCTCTTATCTGCCCTGCCTTTCACTGCATCCCCCTCTCCCTCCCTTCCCTCTGGGATATGCTGTCATCTCCATTATTGCTCTCTTTCAGGGTGAATGGACTGACATTTCCCTTCATCAGCCCCACTCTGACAGTAACATCTGTCATTTTTCCAAGTCACTTCCTTGTCATATTTCTGCTCCTTCCTTTTTGACGCCCATACTTTCTTTGCTTGAGAGACTGTTTTATGTATCTATAGCCTGGGCATATATACTGGGTCAGGGGGCAAACAGCTAGCCTATATCTAAAGTGTGAAACAGTAAGACCGACCTGTATCTTTGGAAGCTTTGTTCTTTGCCGTGTCAATCGAAGCCCAAATCAGTATTAGATCTTGTCAAAATAAGGGATATACGTATCTTCACAAACTGCTACCCGTCTGTACTGTGCGTTTGACGGAAACAAAATCTGGTGTTATTACGAACAGCCAAGGCCCTGTAGACGGGTATGTAAAATAAGGGGCTTGGCCAAACCCACCGTAGCTAGCAACAATGCTATCGATATAGGCCAAGATTGAATCCCTACTTAAATAAAAGTAGCCCCAACCCTTCATGGCAACGGTTCTTTGCCCCTTTGTTAAGACTAAAATACCCATTTACAGATCCTAAGCTGTATATGAACACCAGCTTTTTTTTGTCAGCGCACACAACGTTTGGAATAATCGGGGGTAATTCAACAACTCTTAAGTTAACTAATAAACATGTATATTGTCTGCTTAAGTTGTAAAAAAATACACTACACAAGTAGACTAGGCAGATGGATGTACTGTTGTTGGTCAAGAAATGGCTACAACATGTAGCTGATTGATGGATCGGAAAGAATTTCTCTAAATATTAAATCCTTTCCATGTATTTGTCCTCATTTCTCTTTGTGTGCCCACTGTCGCTGTGCTCTCCATTTTCAGACTTGCTCTTTTTCTCTCTCTCTCTCCGCTGTTCCCTCTCTGGTTCTTTCGTGTCAGTGAGTTGTCACACATCCAATGAATGTGACATGGAAAACTGCACTCTCTAACACACACACACAAACACAGAAGCGCACACACAGACACACAGACACACACACACACACACACTTACTTCCTTGCTCATCGCTTAGAAACAGATGTATGGTTGCATTAGGAAAAACTAAATCTATCACTGAAAGACTTACAGTGGATGTCTATGTTCCTTGTGCTATTTACAATCCCCTCTGTGTGTCAAAATGGTTGATGTAGGAAGAGGTGCATAGAGTTGTGTCACTGCTATCGGCTTGTCATGACAGCCAAGAAGTTCCACACACACACACACACACACACACACACACACACACACACACACACACACACACACACACACACACACACACACACACACACACACACACACACACACACACACACACACACACACACACACACACACACACACACACACACACACACACACACACACACACACACACACACACACACACACACACACACACACACACACACACACACACACACACACACACACACACACACACACACACACACACACACACACACACACACACACACACACACACACACACACACACACACACACACAGAGTGGCAGAAAGACTGAAAACGCACATTTTGTCGACATCCCTTGCTAATGCATTGCAACTGCAACAAACACGCATGCACATTCAGAGACACACCCACTCCAAGACTCAGATGTGAGCACACATACACACATGCAGTCACATATACTCACACACCGTGAGCCCCCAGAAGCAGAGAGAGAGGAGAGGAGAAAGCCTGCTGCCTGCTCTGTGTTTGGAAGAGTCTGGAGAGCAGTCGAGCAGAGAGATAGAGAGACAGAGAGAGAGACAGAGAGAGAGAGACAGACAGAGAGAGAGAGATGTAGAAGTTGAGGGAGAGAGAGAGGCAGGGATAAAGGGAGATACCGCTGCCACTTCTCATTCAGCCCCACTACCTCATCGCCTGAGCCCCAGCGCCGGGAAGTAGGTCATTGGAGGAGGAGGGGGCAATACAGTGAGGAGAGACGGGCTGCTGCTCGTAGTGTGTGTGTGTGTGTGTGTGTGTGTGTGTGTGTGTGTGTGTGTGTGTGTGTGTGAGAGAGAGAGAGACAGAAGAAGTTTATCTATGCAGAGATCAGGCTCCCAAACATCTGTGCCCGCATCATTTCAATGCTCTCCCCAACATCTGTCACACACGACACAATGCTTTTAGTACCAAATACAAAGTCAAGATTCTGTTGTTGTTTTTCCTTCTCTCCCAAAATCAAAACACTCTTTTACTCTACACATTCCCATTATTCTTTCCACTCGAACTGAAAGGTACTCCGCGTGCCCCTGGATTAACATACATATTGCTCATTCTCCTGTCTGGAGTGCGCAGACTCAAACAGGTCCCTGGTATGTGATTGTCATGATTTGATTGGATGACTGACTGTCAGTCAAACTCCCTTGCCATGACAACAACACAGACCAGACCATCGCCATGGCTGCGTCTGTGCCAAGGATCCTCACTTTTGCATTGAAAAAAAATTCAAATGTGAAATTCCACAAGGAAAACAACACACTTCTCAATGTAATACCTGCTCACCAAAGATTTCTGACAGCCGAACTACAACATCGAACTCTGTTCATCATTTGAGACACATTGAGATTGGTGAGTGTCTGTTGATGTTAGCAAACATTAGCCAGATACAAGCTAGTGTTCCCTTACAACAAACATTAGCTTGCTTACTACTATTATGATAATGATATACATTGGCCAATAATAATAATAATAATAGCATTATTAGTTGGGCTACTAATACTTGGTCTTAATAAAGTCTGCATACTACAGGTAACAGTGCTGTATCTTGGGTGGAAGTAACTGACTTGACTTGACGTAACCTGTGACCCGACTTCTTTCCCTTTAAAGAAGTACACTTGTCATCTTTTTAGAACACATGGATAGATGAGTGGATGCTTATAACAGCTATTTCAACCCCAAAGCCAGTAATACACAAGAGGTTAAGAAAGGAATGCGAGAAAATAAGCGTCCATAAAACCTTTTAAAAAAAAGTACAATAGGCATGGCACAGCAGAGCAGACAGAGCACCAGATTAGTAAGAGGCACTGAATAAAAAGATCAGAGGCAAGCCTACAGCACACATTCTTTTTCCACACATATTGTTTCTGGGTCCCACAAATGAGGACCATCCCTGCCGGGGTGCTGGGCGCGCACAAGAGGGTAGAGTCAGACTTACATAAGCAGCCAGCATCCAGATATGGGGGGGGAGGGGGGGGGGGAGCAGTGCCACGCTGGCACAGACAGGAACAAGATGCCATTAGCAGGGCGGATTAAGGGATTGGTGTTGTGGGCATGCAGCTGGCAAATGAATCACAGATCTGACTGACTGAGCCAGCACCAGTGTAAGCATACATCCTAATAGTCCTCGTGGATTTGGTGACACCTATGTTTGCTGTGGAAAAGGGATTTTCTTTTGTACGTTTAATCATAAAGTCTCATTCAAAATGGTCAAAAACTGTCATTTGAACCACAAATGATACAGGCTGGAACACCAACACACACCAACAGTTCTTAATGAAGTTGTGGGTGGCACACATGTCTGAATGTGCCCATACTAGTTGATAGTCATGGATGTGTACTGGAATTGTGTCATTTGATGTGGTAGTTCACCGCTCACACTCATTAATTTGACATGACGTAGCTATTCAAACCCAGCCATTGGATACATTGGAGACGTGCCACCCTCTGGAGGCTGGTGCCCTCGACATGGCCTCTCCGATATGGCCTACCATCCCTTTGTACTGTCTGCCTGTCTGTCCAATGACTAAATGGACGCTTGTATTATTTTCCTCTCCCCCGAAGCTACTGTCTCCAAGCCAAATCACCTGGGACACTGAAAACTCACTCTCCCATTGACCCCATCCGATATGTGGCCCACCCAGTGTCACTGCTTCAGGCCTCACAGAAGCCATGTACACATCATACATCTTGCCCCGCTAGGGTGAGAGGCCACACTGTAGCGCTAATCAATTACATTACTGCAACATACAGGCAAGCATCTCCCCCCCACACACACACATATATAAACACATATCTTAGTTTGTTCTGTCTGACACCAATTAAAGAGATTTTATTCATGGATCACTCATTCAATTATATGTGGATTAGAACCCTGGGTGGTCAGCTTACAAGATTCATGTCAAAAGAATTGTGAAATGTCATTGATCTGAGAAGCATCCTTGATTAATTCAATGTAAACATCAACACAAATGTGCTGCACATTAGAAACATGCAGCAGTGTCTAGTCCACCGCAAACATTGTGACTTGCATTCCTGAGGTGTGACATCACCCATCTATTCCAGCGAGAGTCTCCGTGGTTAGCAACGAGTTACGGCCTCGAGTGACAAATGACTGGAGCTGACAGCGGAGGGGCTACCGTTATTTCACGGTACATTTGCATGCGATGCATTCCTGCGCTCGTTCTGAAAGCACACAGAGGGCCAGCGCTTTCATAAGAGTGTACACAGAGTGGCTTTCTCATGTGGACCTGCCTGGACAATGGGCCAGAGGATTTGGTTTGGACAATTCTGCTGGGGCCCGACAGGGTAGGCTAAGGCAGGCAGGGATAGCACATTCAGCCAGTGCAACGTTACATTTCCCTCCCCTAGCTTTGGAGTCCCATGTGCATCTGATCTTCAAGTGGACAGTTATTTTTAGCGATGACAGCATGGGCTAAATCCAAAACATTCTCCGCCTCTTTAAATTGGTACAGAAAACAAATTATATAACCAGGAAGAGAATGATTTTCAAAATAAAGTATGGTGTCACTTCTGAAAGCAATTAAATACTAAGTTAATGTTACGTGTAAATAAGTTCAAACCTTAACCTTCTACGAAGAACTTTTAAATGTTTATGAAACAGTCTCAATTTTTCCTCTGATGATCATACATGGACCATAACAGCCAACGAGACCATCAGCCAAAACATTGCAATTTGTATGTAGCAATTATTCTTTCCATTGCACGGGAACGATCTCCCGCGAACCTGGACAGAACGATTTAAGTCCGGCAGAAGAGAAAAGCATGCGTTTGCTAAACCGTACTAAAATCACCATGGATGGTTGTAAAAAACAAACTGAAAGTTCCTCGTAGCCACTTTAAAGTTAAGTTTGAATAATAATTTCAATCAGTCATTGAAACCAACTCATGGTGACCATGCTTATGTTCCATCCACAGACACTCTAAAAGGGTTATAGGAGGCTACTGATAAGGAGGGTCTATGCTCTCATGCCTACGTGCATCTTCCAGGAAAAGAGCTCAGAATCACAAGATCAGAAAACCACCCTTCTCTTAACCCCCGGCACTCTTTTTAACCATCCCTCCAAACCTCCGTCATCCCTTTGCTTATGTTCTCCCTCAATCACTTCCTTTCTGCCCTGCAATCAAGATAGGGGAAGTTGTGAGGATGAAAGGATGAGACAGCTGAAAAACCTATTCAGCTGTTGGGCTGGGAGCCGTGCCTTCAGACGGTGACACCAGGACATAGTCTGGGCCAAGACTGAGTCAGTGGCAAAACACGTGGCAGGAAACCTTATAGTGAAATGAAACATCCAAGACATCATGACAATGGACTTCAAACTGGTTCAAAGCAATGCAAGTGTATATACTGTCTGTAAGAAGGAACAATAGCAAGAGAACCTGGAGGTGTGGTTGAGTCAGACCCATGGGACTGTCATACAGTATCAGGCCAGCTCTCTGTGTAACATGAGGAAGAAGTGAATAAGTCAAAGTATCCCCATTTAAAATTGACCACAACCACAATTGTTATTAATCACTCTAATAGCTTGTCGTTAATACTGTTGCTTAAATATTTCCAGACTGTCTTCAAGGCAAATGCAATCACATTTAGACGGAGAGACATTCTTCATTTTCCTTTGTTTACAAACAGCTCTTGTCGGCCAATGCAAGGAAAGTGTAATTATATACAGTCGCCCAGTGGTTACTGACCTTTTATTTGATTGTCCCTTCAGGAAAATTGACTGGTTGTTAAATGTTCTTCGTATCATATTCATATATTGGTGATTCTATACTAGCGGTTCAAACTGTACGTGATGTCCATATTGTGTCATTTTAATACAAATCAATCCACTTTGATTTGAATAAACAGTGAACATACAGATATCCACCACCTACGTGGCAGTCTTTCAATATCATACCATAAACTGTTTTACTCTCGACCAACATTTTTAAAAATTCCCTTAGGTCTTTTTGGCTTCTAGCCTCATTCAGATAAGCACTGCTAGTTTTAATGGGGCTATGAGGCATAGTAACCCACCTCACCCATAAAGAGGAAATGCCTTAACTAAACCACTGGAAAAGAAGGAGGGGGAGATGTTTCCAGTCCTCCAGGGATGTCATTAATAATAGGCATCTCATTCAGCTCCATTCAAAATAATAACAGAAAAACACATTTCCTTATGTGAGAAAACATTCATACCAGGGGGTTGTTATAACTTTTATATTGACTTTTCCTTTCAAAACAAAGCAAAAACGTGTGTATAAAAAGAACTCTGTGTATAGAAAAACCTTGCACAGTTGCAGTTTGAAAGAAAAAATATCAAACATGCTAAAGCCCTTTTTAGAAGCCACGAACCACACATACAAGACTCATGGAGAAAGGTTGAAATAAGAACCCATGCAGAAGAAGATGACTTTTGGGGGGGGGGGGGGGGAGAATCGCACAACAACTCCCCAATCCTTCGCAGACAAGTTTTGGGGGCCCTTTTTGTAAGACAACTTGCCAATGCGTTATTTAAAAATGTATTTGTGTTCCTGTTTTGAGCTTGTATAGTAGTAACTGTGTTCAGAAGATCAACCACATATTGCACAAGGAAAGTGTCCCAGTTGCTGCATGGGGCTCTAACAATACAAATACAGATGCTATTGTTGGCACAGGAAGAAAGTTGTTGAAGTAGGGGGGGACGGTGGGGGGTGTTGGGGGGGGGGGCAACATCAGAAAGTCAGACCCACTGTTGACCCACTTCTCTGCCCGGCCGACGGGACAACTCCTCAAGTCACATCGCTGCTTGTTAAATAGAGCGGATCACTGGGATAACCATGCTATTAATACTGGGATTGAGAAGAAAGTCAGCCACGCCACATTCCACAGGCCCCGACATTCCCACACATTAACAGGGCTCGGAATGAAATCGGATACTTGCCGTCCCCATTCCCCTCGAACCCCAAAGCGCTACCCTGTCGGTTCAAATCCATTTTCTTATTTCATATGGGAGGAACGCCGGAATCACGAGCTCCCAGTCCAACTAAAGACGTGTTATTATTATATATTTAGAAAAATTACATTGGCACGGGTACAACCTCAGAGCTGGTTACCATGGCTCTCAAGAGAGGGAAGGGATGCTGGTCTTCCCAGAGACTCTTGTGTTCAACCCCATGAGGGAATAAATCCATTCCATCAGTGCAGTGCGCTCATCCAAATGACACAGAGGGCTTGAGAAGATCCAGCTCCCCTTGGCTGTGCAAGATGTAACTTATGAGCTTTCAAACACAGCAAACACACACTGACTCACCCGCTATTCACCAAATGGTTTCATGCTTCTGCTAACAACACTACTCGATGGTTAGCTCAGCAGTTTTTTTTTCAATAGACATGTGTTTGTCAGTGTGCCATTGTTTGGCTTCTCAGCCTTTTGCGCCCAAGGTTTCAATATGTCCATCAATGTCAGCGGATGGAAGGGGGCACCCCATATTGTGCATTGTTAAGCTATTAATCTTGCCAGGGTGAGAGGTCAACAGCTGCAGCAGAGAGGAGAGAAGGGCTTCTGGGTAATGACTGGAATGCTCTTCTAGGACAGTTATAGTAACCAATATAGGCAGAGCTCTCTGAAGTGACCAGGATTTTTTTTAAATAGCCTGGAGTAATGCTGCACTGAATTGAGGCACTGTAAAGGAGGAGATATGCTTACACATCACAAGCCCCCAGAAAGTGTGTCACTGGCACATATTACAATAGTTCCATTTAACACACTCAGGCAGGGCACTTCCACTGAAGGAGAAAGAAGAAAAGCAGCCTCACTCCTAAAAGCTTCCTGGGTTCTGTCCCCCAGACACATTAACAGCTCCACTGTAAATACAACATGATGATAGTCCAAGCCAAAAGGACCGATAGTTGAATTTAAGCGGCTTTACATAGCTCATATCTTTTTATCTTTGCAGCTATCCTAATGAGACAGCTGTTGAGCTGCCAGTCAGCAGCTAGGGCTGAAGTGATAAAAGGCAGACCATCATTGACTAACTCTGCCTCGCACTACCTCTAATCCTGCAAAAGTAGTTCATGCATCCGTAATGGGCAATAAAATATGAAAAGCCCAGAGAGCGCTGAGGCAGCAGTGGGTGTGTGTATGTATGCTACATGCAGGTCCTCGACTTTCGGTTAAGCCCTCCCAACACGCTAAATCTTTCAGCGATGTCACTCTGCATGCTCCCTGGTGCACGTGAGTGTAGGAAGGTTTCCAGCAGACCGGAGAGTAAGCCTTTAATGTGGTGGAAATGGATACTATCTTGTTCACAATGCAAAATTACATCAAACAAACATGCACATTGCCTATGACTGTAAAAATCTGTAAAAAAAACATCAGCCTTCAAACGCAAGCCACTAAAAAGGAATTAATTACTTTGAATGTTGCCAGAAAACTGTTTGTCTTTTTCCTTTCCATATTGCTGTTATCTTCCAGATCAGCCTTTTAAAAAATTTTCACAAACACTGTGGTATTGGTTCGGAATGTTTTGTGCTACACAAGCAATCAGACTTATTCAAACCATAAGGCATCCCAAACCAGTTTCACAGGTGGAACTTTTGGAGGGCTGGGGTATGAACTTTCTTCACTGTACTTTTGACACATGCAATGGTTTTACTGCTAAGATGACAGCCACTGGACTGGGATAGGCAATGCTTCCAAATGGAAAAGGGGGCTTTAGAATTCCTTCTAATGAGGATCCCTAGGAGATTATGACCCTGTGTTTATTGTTGGTATGAGCTGCCATGGTCTATAAAAGAAAATGCAATTACAACACCCCAAGAAGAAGCCGGCTCCATTTAGAAGTAAGAAGAAGTCTGCTCGTCTAGTTCCATATTGGGTTTAGTTGTTGCTGGGAGGAGATATACAGCATATATGGAATGTCTGGCTGCTGGGCCACTGGTAACACCAAAGGGCTGACTGTGTGATTGATGATTATCTTGATCAGTCCACATCCAGGACCCAAAATAGGCCTGTGACCATTTCATATGACACTGTCCCATCCTCCCTCAAGTCCTGAAATTCCAACTATTTGCCTGAACTTTATGGAGAAGTTCACATTCATGTCCTGGACCTTTTTCCAAACCAAACATGGATATCAATCTCTTAACTCTCTCCTGCTGCACTTAATAATGCTAAAGCCCCATCCATCCATGAAATCATGCAGCCATTTCCAAAGAAAATGAAACAGACTCTCACCTAAAACCGATTCCAAGACTATACCGCCAATATGCGGAGAAGAAAAAAAGCCCTGCTCATATAATGCACCAGCACACACAGGGGTGAAGCAAGGCATGCTGTCAACACCACTGGAGAAAGAACCCAAACATAAAGACCATGCACATTTCACAAGCCAGCTTTTGCTGGCATTTATGACCTATAAAACCACCATGGTAGAAAATAAATTAAATACTGTATAATGTTCTTTCACTCCAATCACAACAACACAAAAATGTGGAAACTTTACCAGCTTAGTCAGATTAGTAGCATTTGTTGCCCACCAGCTTCCTTCTTGCTCAGATTTCTATTGAGCCTTACACATATTTTATTGGCTACGATAGTCTGGCTGTTTTCATGGCTGGATTGAAAAGGTGGGACGCAGTGCATGGACAGACTGGGTTTAAACCTTAACATCTGTAGATATGTATGCAGTCTCCCACTACTTGGTGAACAACATTGTGGTGTCGCTAGTCCTCACATTGACTGGGAAGGGTTACGAGTATCAGTGGCAAGATCAAGTATCTCTTACTTACCCAGTTCAGACTGTCTGCCCTGTGAGATGGATTGTCCCTGTGTCCGTGTCAAAATGGAAATTTAAGAACTTTAAAAAAAAAAGCAAGCTTACAAGAATAATTTATAGCATTTCTGCAGCATTGGGCTTTAGCTCCCTCTTTTTGCCATTTGGAGTTTGTGTTTTGTGGCAGAAATCCATTGCCTTTGCCCAGTCTGATGAGGTTTCCCGGCTGCTGCGTTGTGTCTGCTCTCCGCGAGCCTGTGCGCTGAGCTAGGGATTTCAGCTGACTGTGCTTGGAGCTGAGCTGTTGACATTGTCCCCGCTCTCTCTCTCTCTCTCCCTCTCTCTCTCTCTGGCACTCTGTCTTTAGATCACAAGCCCCCCCCCTCTCCCCTCCCCTTCTGGATTCCAACTCCAGTGTATGACAACATCTATGTGGATGTCCGCATTGAAAGGGATGGACTTTCTTGGAAGAAAAATGCATTCATGTACAAATGTGCATATATCTTCTGTTTATGGCCAAGGGAGAAGGCAAGATGAAAGGAAATGACCCCTTGGTGGCCTGTGCTTCCACCCCTGCCCATAATTCCGACTCCACCCAATGCATTCTCTAGCTGAGAAGACAAAAAAATAAAAGATTTGGGAATATCACACAACGCCCAAAGGAAACCCCTTTTCCTGTCGCGTCTTCGTATCGCCAACGCATACATTAGCAAACACACCCACAGGAGCACTCATACTCTCAAAGTCTAGCCAAATATGGGATTCTCTATTAGGAATTTCCCCTGTGACACACACACACACACACACACACACACACAGGAAAAGGTTTCTCCTGACATCCAATTAGTGTCCATTGAGGAGGTGAGAAAGGATATCTTGATTGTACAGCTCTGTTGACCTTGTCAAGTCCACACCATAAACGTAGCCAAATGTAACGGTTGAAGGGTGGGGGGGGGAGGGTCCGCTGGAGGGCCACACTGTGGATGGTTTCTGTGAAGTGGAGTTGAAGTATGTTGCTGTGATAATATGGAGGGGTCGGCGAGTGCAGACAGTGTACAAACCTCAGGACTGCCAAAGCACTGGCCAGGACAAAGACCCCTGACCCCGCATCATCCTTTCTCCTCATTCACTTTTGTCGGACCTATAAGACCTTAAGACATCACTGACAACCTCCTCACCCAAAGTTCACTGATCAATACAAATCTGCTGACATTACTAGATGCCTGGCATTTTTCCTTTACAGTCCAACTCTTTGAAAACAAAAGGTCACATGTGAATTGATTTCATACTGAGTGGTCTTATCTTCCTCTAGACTGTGTGTCTGTTACATAAGTTGGGCAAGGTGATGGCTGGTCTGGTGGTGACATCTGCTTCTATAATGTCCATATAGATAAAAAGCTTCTGACCAGATTTTGGGAAAGGACAGTAACCTCAAAAGGGACACAATTATAAACACCTTTAAAATCAAAAGGCAATGATTGGGTTTGTTTGTCATTGGGCAAGACTGATACATGTTGCACCTATGATACTGCGCTGTGAATAGGTCTTAGGCAATCAATAGCATTTGATAGTCGGTATCAGAAACACAATGGCTCTGTGTCCCATAGCCGATCAAGCAGAACCCAAATGCGTACAAGATCCACCATCCATTCGGGTATTGTCTTATAACATTGGATAATAAAGATTGACAGGAGGGACAGGGCAGAGACGGGCAAAGACATGGACTGCTGGGACAGGGTCTCTGCCTTATCATACATGACACGCATTCTAGCAGGTCAGTTACCGGGTTGTCAGATCCACCATCTCTTCTTGATCAAACTGTGGTTCTTGTTGTGAAAATCAGCATACAAACTGTAAATAGCATTGATATGCCAAAGAGTGGATGAAGCAGGAATCATAACACCATTCTTCATCTTTCTCTACAGACAGAAGACAGATGAAACCAAGTTGCTGGCCGTAATGCCAGAGTGCTCTCATTCATTAGCCCCACTCTCAATCGAAACCAGTTTATCTCCATGATGTCAACTTTAACTAGCGCTTCTGTCTTTCTCTGTTCTGTGCAGCCTCACTGTCAGGTTTGCATTACTTCAATTCTATCTCTAGTGTCATATCTCCATCCACAGAACAAGGGATGACACCCTGAGGAAACTCTGCAGACTAAAGGGTAAGCTCATGCTCCAAATCTTGGTAAGCGGACTGTTAATTGACATGAAGGGAGTGGCCTAGGTTTGCTTGCAATAAACATACTTCCACCTTTTCCGGATGAAATTGAACAAACCCGTAGGTCAATCTGTTCAGCTTTCCTTTTGGATTTTTTTCCCACTTGTCTTGGACAGCAAGCATTTTGCAGAAAGAATGAAAAAAAAAAAGAGGTTCCACACTCTCTTCTCAAACGTCCACATTGTGAACTAGAGCGACAGTTTGCTGCCTCTACAAACTTGGCTTTGGTGAACTTTCACATACACCCCCCCCCCACACACACACACACACACACACACACACACAGACACACACACACACCCCACCCCTGGAACATTCCTTTAAAAACGCAAGTGAGGTCGGTGTTTACCCACAGTAAATCAAACTGGATGGTGTCACGACTGATAAAACCATCTGCACTTCAGGTAGGGCGATTTCCTATTTGCTAGGTCTGCTCCTGGTGAAATGACAGGTAGCTCCACACAATCACTTGTCAGTCAGCTGGGTGAAGCTTGCTGATCAGGCAGTCTGAACTCTCCTGTAACCCACTAAGGAAGCAGATACAGGGAAAATCGCCATCTGGCAAAACCAGTGCAACTTTTTGGGCAGTAAAAAAAAAAGGAACTTGGCACATTGTGAGAAGCTGGAATGGACTTATTCAGGGGTGTCAAACTCATTTTCACAAAGGGCCGAATTACGACATGATAATCACACGAAGGGCCAGATATGTCGCTTACTGACATGCCTTCTTTTTAATCCAAAACTCAAACAACATATCTAGGTATATAACCTGCGTACATACGAGGCATAGGCTAGATTTTGTTTACATATTTTGGGGGACAAATTATATGTGGGGGGTATGGGGGTGATCCCCCAGAAATTTTTGTGCGTCAAACACTTAATTTCCTGTATTCTGGTGGATTTATCTGTTTTGGTTTTCTGTGCCTTATCTGCGTCAATTTATTGTGGAAATGTCTTTATTTTTGTAAAGGAAAAGACAACATTCAGGTTCCTGGTGAAACAATTATAAAGGACTATAATGCAGTATGGCTCTCAGGCATCCTGGATTGAGCCACAATATGTTTTCTCTTGGATTTTTCAAAACTTTCTGCACATTCAAAACATATCACGTTTTTTTATTTTATTTTTTTATAGGAATCATGACCCAGCACCAGTGTTAACTATTTATGTCACTTTACATTGGTAATGAAATGCAAAGCCACCATTGGAAACAAAAGGGGTGGGCTATCAGCGGGTATCTAACGTTAGTTAGTGAGCTATATTGTAACTTCAGGCAAAAGTTAGAAACCAGATAATGTTAGCATTCATCCTTAGACAGTTGACACAATCAATAATCATATTAGCATGCTATTTAGCCCCATAGATTGGCCTATTTACAGCCATTAGAAAACTGACATCTTTTCTTCAATGCAAGTCCATCAATTCATGGCTTAAAATCCTGAGCTGTGGAACTTTCAGCAGACATTCCTAGTGGTAAGCTATGCGAGTGTCCTAACGGTTGGGAGCGTGTGCGACGTGCCAATATGGCACAGGCTCCACATGAGAAAAAAAAAAAAAAAAAAAAATCGCAATTTTTTTTTTTTTTTTTTTTCGCGGGCCAAATTGAATGGAATTGCCGAATTGGTTCGCGGGCCAGATTAAATATTGAAACGGGCCAGATTTGGCCCGCGGGCCAGAGTTTGACACCCCTGGACTTATTGAACAATAAGAAGTGGGTGATCCAAGGTGGTCTCGTCTCCAGGCTCATAAACAACACTTTCTCCTTACAACCTATTATACAACGGCCAAGCATGATAACTGGCCAAGAACACAGCTGGAGCAAAAGGCTGTAAAGAGGTGTTTAAAACTGCATTGGCATCTGAAGCAGCTTTTTCCAGGGTTGTCACTGAAGAAAAGTGGCGAGAGTCCTCCTCCAAACTAGCAGTTGCCAGAGCAAACATGACAGTCATGTTTTACGACATGTTGTTCCTTAATGTATTATTTAGGGGTTTCTTCTGACCAGGCAGCTCTCATTTAACTTTGTTTTGTTTAAGCCAGGAATTCCTTGTGACAGCACTTTGCACACACACACACACACACACAACTATTTCTTTCACGCCCGCCCAGAGATAAATTACCAGCGAGAAAAAAATACCACCGCTGCACGAAGCCTGAACTTGTGACAGCATAAACAAACACGCTCACATTTTCATACATAGTCTTATTCTTTGTTTGCTATTAATCATGATAGCCGGGGAACATTATATCTCTCCATCTTTCAAATGCATTCATAGAAAAAGTAGCCTGATGACTGTTAAGCCATAAACTTTTAATCTAATTGAAGTCACTATGTTCTTACGGTGGCAAGCGTTCCTGTCTTTATTAAAGACGACATATGATGGAAAAAAATGTCAGGAAAAAAGGTGGAGAAGATATGGGCGGTGAAAGTAAAATAATGGGTTTTTAGAACTATTAACCATGAAAACCGCTTCTATTGGACACCAAAAATACACATTTGAACCCAAAAATTCAAATCATATATCCCTCCTGTACATACATTTTTACTTTCCACTGCAACGATGTACTTCTATTCTAACTTTTCTCTATTCTCCCATCAGCAATACAGTACTCCACCTGCTTTTACCGATCTCAACTGAGAATCAACAAGTATTTCCACATGGTTACCATGTCATTTGAACTGAGAGCAGAGTGCTTTTTGGGGTGTTTTGCAAAGCCACTGGGCATTTATTTTGAATGGCTCTTTTGTCCCATGGGGCAGACTGGGCAGGGTCAGAGGTCAGCCAACCGCCTGCTCCCAAAGTACCTCCGCTGTCTGCCTGGGTATGTGCCAGCTAAATGCTGTCATGTTTGGACAATGGTCCAAGCTTTTCGGATGACTGACTCATGACAGCTTCATCATGTTAACTAATGACGTAATGCCTTGATCTGTGGGCATGAAGGCCATCACTGTTAGACCTCCAATAATGTCAGAATAATTTCATCTCACAGTGGAAATGCTGTGATGGTCGTTTTGACATTAGAACCGGTTTTGTCGCAAAGTAACCCAACTTAATACTAAAACATCACTTTTTGTAGGGCCTTTTCTTTACCACAATGATTCCGGCTATGTCAACTATACAAAGAGGGTGAGAATAATAATGGAATAAAAGAATGATGGTCAATTACATCCAAGCAAAACTAACAACAACCCGATCTTAATGTGCCACTCCATTCCTTCCCATCTAGATCACAGTGCAATTTGAGATCTAAAGCTACAGCGAAATCCACACAGCCTCCACATGTGCCACTGTGCTACATTGCTTAACTGGGTAAACTGGATGTAGACACTAGATTTTTCAGGATGGACGACACATCCAGTTTTTTAGAAATATGCATCATGAACAAAAAGGGTCTACATGAAATCATTACTTTTGTTCAAATACATCACATATCATACGTCCTTTTTGACCAGAACGAATCCAGGTGTGTGAACTGGGGAACAGAGAAAAAGAGACTGAGAATAGTAGTGGCCTTGCTCCTTTTCCAGATGCTTTCATTAAAAAGCCAGGTTTATATATCCCAGTTGATATTATATTGGCAACATGGGGACTTCTCTCCACAGAGATCAACTATAGCTGTACAACTGACAATACAATTTATTATCGGTTCTCATGCCGCACTTCAAAGAAAACGCTCAAAAAAGGTACCAATATTTTCAGGAGAGACTTTTCATAATTAGTTCCTTTTTTTGCTGACCACAGACTGAACCCAAATGCCTAGTCCCACATCTGAGCTTTTGCAGGTGTAAGAATGTGCCTTCTTAACATCCATTCATAACAATGTAAATCAAGGCTTTAATGTCCCTTCAAAACATGGCATTTGTCCATGTATGGCCAAGTATGTCTGGGAAGTGTAACGGAAGGTTTGGTCCGATTTTTTAACAGGGCATTTTAGGGGGTAACCCGACTCCCTCATATCACTCACACACACACACGGTCATGACTGTCATAGTATCTCCATGAAAAACATCTGACAGTCATCTGTTCTAGTAAAGGAAGGGCCCCTGTGAACAGGTGCACATCTGTGTGGCTGGCCTTTAGCCCTTTTCCTTGACCCCTGGGCTCTTGTTACGGGTGTGAATCTCCTTGAACCTGGTTGCACCACTGGAAACAGACAGTGTGCCACACATTTAAATCAGCTGGGTATAGTTGTGATGATTAGCTAATGTCATAATGCACAGAAATTGGTGAAATAATTAACTAAGCTTTGCATAATGCTGTGCCGGCCAAAGCAAGAACTGACTAAACCTTTGAAGCCACAGTAAGGAAAAAGTAAACTTCTCTTTTCAAAAGATGTTATCACAAACTAGATTTAGTGAATTTCCTTTTAACCAAGTTTAGTATCATACCCTATTGTCTTGCTTAGCCATTATTGGTCAAACTAACCTTAATAAACCCAAAGTTTAGTCTGAGTAATGCTGCTAGGGTCGGGTACCGTTCACATTTGAACTGATACCGTTACTGTGCTTTATTCTCTCCGTTTAGTTCAGGTACTGAGCTTTACGGTTGCAGGACGACTCTAGTGTGAACACATTGGAAGACTTGGGCTGACCATGGAATTGAAGCTGCGACGACGATGTTGATGTTGTCTCGCTCTCTTACTTTCTCTCTCTTCTCTCACTCTGATGTGCTCTCAGGTTTACAAAATTTGGCACCGATTGATTTTGCAAGAATTGGTACACTGTAGTACTGAAGTAACTTGGTCGGTACCCTGATGGATCGTAGTTCGCTAGCTGGAACTGTTTTACAAGCTCTCTAGAGATGACATAACAATAACAATCACTTCCTGTTTATCTCTACACAGTAGGCCAGAGCAATCTGTTCTGTCCATTCAAACAGTGGTTATTGCATTATAATGCTGAAGTAAAGATGATAATTTCCAATTGTGAATGGGGAAAACAGTAGCTTTAATAAGATCAACAGTAGAATAAGTCAAAACCCCTTTAGAGACATATTTGGATATGTTCCCCCCCCCCCCCCATGTAAGGGATTTCCCCTACGACTGTGCACCATGTATACATGTATAGAAAACCAGCCTGGGCAACATTAGACCTTCGACCTATCAGCATTATACAAGCACATGTGCCTCTTGTTCCATCCAGCCAAACGGAGTGTATCTGTCCAGCTGCCTCTTGTATGGCGGGGACGGTCAGACATGTTATAACACTGATTTACTACCCCCCTAACTTAAAGAGCCCTTTGCCACATATTGTTCCCCCGCAAAGAAAGGCCTCCCGAATAGTTACTGAGCATTGTCTTCAGTGTCTTTATGTTGGACAATAACATGGATTATGTTTATGTTGTTGTTGTTTGGGTCAACATGTTTCTTGCACAGGGCCCTTGTCATGCATACTTTCAGGGACTACCTCGCTCTTTTGGTTGATAAGAAGCACTCAGCCCAGCCTGCAGTAAGCAATCAGGTTTCTGCGTACACAAATCAAGTGAGTGGAGATTACACACAAGCTAAACAGATAACAACCCAATCTTAAATTTGTCAATCCACTCCTTTCCATCTATGTCACAGTGCAAGAAGAGATATCACTTGAAGACTAATCTTACCACCTACCACATCTGACACTGTGCTACACTGTTTAACTGTATAACTGCATACATTCAAACAATATGTACAGGATATTTACATACGTTTCCCATATATATATCCAGCACTCTTTGCATTCTGGACCACTGCAATGAAGTATTTTTGTTTGAAACAGTGTGGATGTGTCAGCTTCTTTTTTTTCTTTATTCTAAACAAACAATATGTCTATTTTTATGTTAGAACATTGAGAGAAAAATACTGTTTAGTGTATGCTTGCTGTGTGTGCAGGAGAGGCATTATAAATACATATTGCACCATGATGTGTGAAGCAGAGGAGCAGATGAGTGTTGCTCAGGGGGCCCATTGTGCACAGATTACCCCCCCAAGAGGGGTAAATGATGCTGTTGATTAAAGCCAGCTGAGCCCAGGGCAGGCACCCGTCAAGCACCCGTGCCATTGAAATTCATCCGGCTTCTCAATGACACACACTCTGACAAGCCAGTTCTGCAGGCGTGCTCATTATACTGTTGCTAAAAGTGTACACAGACACACACCCACAACGCTTGTGAAATCAAGCTTACAAAAAGACTATCTAAGAACGCAGGCTTGAATCAGATCACTTTGCTCTGACATGGGACAGGTTTGTAATGCTACACTGATGAGGACTCTCCACTGATTACATTCATGCCCAAGTTGCCCTTTGAAAAAGTGAAGAGTGCATTATAAGTGAAATGTGGTGCTGGTTGGATTGTTGAACAGACTATCTAGAAACCCCTTGACCACAAGTGGGAATTTTGTACAATCAGACAAGTATGGCCACACCACATGGTCAGTCAATGGTGTGTGCACTGCAGAGGTCAGAACATAACGCGCCCCACACACATCCTACCTCTACTGCGCGTCTACCTCGCGTCTGCGTCTGACTTTTGGTCACAGACTGTGAAATCAACGTAGAGCGAGCACACATCCAACCTCAGACGCACTGCTGAGGCGCGTCGGAGGCACGTCTGCAGCGACGCTCCCCTTCACCTCAGGAGGCTCGCCTATTTTTTTCTGAGAGCAGCGCGTCTCTCTCGCGTCTCTGTGCTTTAACTGATAGAGAAATACTCTGCTGACAGTCATACCAGCAGCATTCACTCTAGTTACACGTTTACCCGGTGTGTTTATTTCAAAATAAAACATCCCTCAGTCGTATACGCGAATAATCCCTTTATTTCACGATTGTGCAATCAAAATCCGAGGGATTTAAAACCTAATTTTCAATTAGTTCTGGCATTTCATTTTTGGATAAATGACACATATAGAGATCCAATATAGTGAAGAAATAAAAGAGATCATGATGAGCGCAACAGTTTTCCGTTGCTCTATCTGTGTCTACGACCTTCTTCTTCCCCGACCACACCCCCCTCTCTCTCTCCCGTATAAATCAGTAAAGTGATTTTTGAAACTCTGCTGAGAGTCATATTGACTTCATACTGGCAGCTTTCGCTGTAGTTTCACCATTTCCTGGTGTGTCCCCTTCAAAATAAAACTTCCAACAAGCGAAAATATGGCAAAAAAAAAGAAAGAAAATGGCAATGGGGCGCACGGATTACTGTCCAGACTCAATATAAATCATATGCATCATAGATGACATGAAAGAACTTCATTTTTAATGGGAATTATCTATGAAAACTCTATGTAGAAAGATAGGGCTTTTAGAAGCAGCGCTGCAGCAGCAGCTGCTGAGACGTTGCATGTGTGTCCGAGAAAAGTCCGAGAGAGGCAGCAGTAAGGTAACGCGACGCGCTCCAGAGGTAGACGCAGGATGTGTGTGGGGCGCGTAATGCATTCTCTATTTCTTTATACAACTACTTTCTTCACTTCTCATGTTCAACACAATGAGAAAATGAGGCGAGACAGTCCATGACTGGGCAGTGTGCACCCGCATCCCCTTCCTACATCTCACCCCTCCATACAGCAGGCTTTTCACAACATTTTTAAATGGTGTCATTCATAGCCAAAACAGAGCCATCCAAAGTGAATATTTGACTTACATTTGTAAAATCATGAGTCCAAATGAATACTAAAACCGATCTTAATCTGATGGATGTGCTAATAGCAACTGTTTGCTTACAAGATGTTGTGTTTGCATCTAATTTTTTTTTTTGCAGCACCCGAGTGGTCAAAACATACAGTATGTTAATGCAGGCTTTGAAGAGTAGCAACATTTCCTTAGTTTAAGCTCTGCACAATCACAAACATTATATTCTTGTTTGGTCCTCACAACTGCGAAAGAAGCAAGCATTCACACACAGACGTATACATAATAGTTGCCAGTCAGATTTTACTTAATAGCATGACCTTTACTGAACCCAATTAGCAGTGTATCCCCAGGGACATTATAACTGCGGCCATGTGTAGAATCCAATGAGCGAGATCGAAGCCAGGACTACAGGCATCATTTAAGTCACTATATGCTGTTATTCAATTTGCATGTCATTCTAAAGGCTGCATTACCCATGCTTTAAACATTTGTTCCAGAAAAAGGTGTACAAGATATGGTTGTCACACAATGAACATCGGCCCCATTCACTGGCCTCCACTGAATGAAAACCTACTCCGACAAAAAGCCTTGACCTCCGTAGTACAAAGCTGGATTAATCACAAGTGCTCTGGCAGCACACAATCAACACACATTGTTCAGATTACATGCTATTTAAAGTTAAATGGTCAGGTTGGGGGTTTCGAATGGTTGTCCTATTGCACGCTGGAACAAAAATGTGGGTCAGCAATTTATTTTTATTTTTTTCTGCAGCTTTTCCTCTGCCTGCATCCTAGTTTCCTTTGGTAGAACAATGAGTCTGCCCTTTTTTCCTCCCGAGACAGTGGGAATGTATAGAGGACTGGCATTATTATGACCACAACAGTTAACACACCTGCCCTCTTGACATGCAGGGGCGGGATAATGAAATGGAACCCAGTGACCTTGCTTCATAACTTCACCCCTTTTCCCTTTTTAAATACAGCCTTAAGCCTCCATTTAAATAATCATGAGAATTGATTTTTTTGTTTAGACTGTGATGAAAGAAACAGATTGATTAGAGAACAAGAAAATGTCTGAAAAGCAACCCTGTCAACAGCCTGCTACTGGAGTGACACTGTTCCTTAGGTGAAGCCAAAATGTCTTACTCAGCTTTGGCCTAATGAAGTGAAGAACTATTTGGCCAATATGTTTGTCATTGCTTTTCAATTAATACAATTTTCAATTAATCTTGGTTTTATATTGTTTTATGGACTGATTTTACCGACTTGTTGATTCTGTATTCTCACGGTATCAGTGGCGGCTCCTGACAATAATCTCAGGGGGGGCAATTGTTGCCATGATGGGAAATATGACCCAAAATTAACCTAAATCAGATAGCATATGACAATGTCATATTGCATTTAACTGTTTGTTTTTCCTGTTCATCTGGCATAACCACTCTGGCAACATTAGACAAGCATTGCACTGTACAGTATTTTTGGAAATTAAGTTAGTTAATTTCTTGAATAAAATTATTTTAGCTCTAAAATGATTTAATTATCCGGCTGTGGCCATCACAGATAACTTGTCATCTACCAGTGTGCTCCTCAGATAGGCTTCCTTTAAAAGTTAGGAGACAAAAATGGATGCTGGCATAGCATGTGCAACATTAACAGTGCTAATCATCACATTGGTTTGGGTTACTACTGTCTACAGCACTTGGTAGGCGGGTTTATGTCGGACGGTGAAAGCAGCTGTCAGCTAAACGACGATCAACAGCTGATCGCCGTTCAATAGCCGATCAGCTGTTGAACGGCGCTGGCTCGTATATGCAGATTGATGTTTAATGTTTGTTTTACCTTTTCTGAGAGATGATGCATAGGGGTGACACCCAAAGTTATCCATGCGGTCTCTGTGCTGCCATCAGGATGGATAAAAAGCCAGTATACAGTCCATATCATCATGCAGCGGCAGCAGGACAGAGCGTTAGCGCATTAGCATCCTGCTAGCCTCGTTAGCCGTTCAAACGAGCCCCGTGAAAATCCGCGTTTATAAGATCCCCCAATCCATCTTGGTAGATACTTGCTTGATGGTTACATTTTGTCTGGGAAAGACCTAGTCCGAGTCCGATCAAGTAAGTAGCTTGCCAGCCTAGCCTGAGTTGATATAAAGTTGTGTTGGTCTTGAATATGACCGCTCTGGGCTGCATACTGGACATGTGACTGTATCAGTCACTGTAATTGGTTTATTGTTTACTGTACGTATGACGACAACACGTTAGGGCGAGCACCCCCGGAACCCATAGAGATTGCATTGCGAGGCTTGCAGTTTGAAAAAAAAAAGTTTTACATTGATGTCTATGAGAGCGCTGGGGGCGATTTTCAACCAGCCCGACATCGCCCCAGAGTGACGGTACAGAGCACAGACGCTGATTGTACAATGATATTCAGACTTAGATGCAGGTAAAAACTGTATTGAAATCATAAATTATGATTATTAATACAAAAAAAAACAAAAAAACATCATTATTATTCATAATTATATTTTCGTTTTTTGCTGATATGGCTCAAGGAGGGCGGCGCCCTATCGCCCTCTATGGGCGAGCCGTATGTGTTGTACACTCTCAGCATCGTTGTAAATGAGAGCTTGCGCTATCGACATTAAATAAAGTTAGAATGAATATTGAATCGCACTTTTTCTGACGGATATTTCAATTTTCATTTTGATTGTGCCTTTATGATCCCTTTTCATACAGATTGTCTGGCAATGGTCATCCACAGTTGGGCTACAGCGTCTCCAAACATCCCTACACTTTTTCGCCTTACACTTGTCATGGTTGTGGTGCTTTTCGATGTGCTTTATGCTGCACATCTGTCTTCTCAAACCACAAATAATCCCAAAATTGTACAACATTGATTGGGGCCATTTTTCCCACATCTTCCTTTCGTTTTCAGTGTTTGAAGCGCAACACAATGTAAATCCTAAATCTCAGCATTTGCATATCGTAATCAGTATTGTTCATCATGTTCTAGGTTTAACGGAAACAACTGTGTAATGTATATTACTAAGTACTTACTTAAGTGTTTTAAGTTGAAGTGTATACAAATGCAAAACAACAGGTAAAAAGGACAGGTCTGGGAAATGAACTGCACACCACTGCACTGACCAGTAGCCAAAAGTATGAAACAGATTTATGATCGGTCTGCTTTAGCACTTTGTTTCTAAGCAAGTTTGTGTGCTTGTGAAGTTGTGTGTGTGTGTGTGTGTGTGTGTGTGTGTGTGTGTGTGTGTGTGTGTGTGTGTGTGTGTGTGTGTGTGTGTGTGTGTGTGTGTGTGTGTGTGTGTGTGTGTGTGTGTGTGTGTGTGTGTGTGTGTGTGTGTGTGTGTGTGTGTGTGTGTGTGTGTGTTCAAATGAATGCAACATACAAATGCATCACAGCAGGTTGCTTCCCTCCATTCTGTTTCATGGGCCAGACCAACAAGGCCGCCCATCAGCAGATCCCTTTCCTCTTCCTCAAAGCTTGGATGGAATGTCAGGAAGGCAATGTAATGAGGGTTAGAGAGTGTGTTCATTCATCTGTGCTATATACAGTGAGTCCATGCATGTTTAGGCCGTATATAGTGCAGTGGAGGATGCATGCTCACTCATCGGTGAATTGAGTCTTGTGTTGCGTGACAAAAATAAGAATTCTGAATGGAAGTCAGAATGAATGAAAAATTCAGCCATCGTTGAGAAAGCTCCTTGAGGTTGATCATATTTGAACGTACTGCTAATTTTTCTGGCTCTCGCTAACGATTTCTCCTTTTCCCTCCTTTCATTTTTCTTCCCACTGTTGAAAGAAAAATAGGCATAGGTTGTTCCAGAACTCAAGAGAGTTTATTTATCTCTGGCTTACAAACAAAGTTGGAAAATAGGACCTGATAGAAAAAGAAGAAGGCTTCCCATTTGCTTATGTGGCTCCAGTTCCCCACTGAGAACGGCTGAGAGCAACATCCACGGGGTGAGAGATAAAGAATGCTCAAGATTTCCTGCCTCACGACGCCGCGCTCCCCAAACATCGCCCAGTTTATGTACTGCGCTCCAGTCGTCAAGGCAACCTGGCAGCGAATCAGGGCCCAGCACATGAGCCATGGTGGAGATCCAAGGAAGGGGAAAGAGTGAGAGAGGAAGGGAAGGCGGTTTTTTAGAAGCTGCCTTGGAGCAATTCAAAAAAGATTTGAAGAAAGATGACACTTTTATACGAATTAAATATCTTCCTGCTTCAGTCTATGAACTTGGGAACTATACAAATCATGCTATCAGTGTATTGCAGCCTTTACATTAACTTAAATGGAAGGTACAAATCATATGCTCCAACCTCACACTAAGTTCACTAAAAATCTCATCTAATTATCTTTGCCAAATTGTCATTACTCCGTAAATATTTTTATCAAGACCTTTACGGTCACATACACAGCTCAATGTTTTGCTCAAAATGTCACTCCCATCAGCACTCCACAACCAATTACTTAACTTTCAGTAGTATGACTAGAAAAAAAAGCACACATCCATATAAGGTAAAGATCCATATATGTTAAAGATGATCACCTCAGTCATTGAGGCAGTTAAGTATGCATAAAAAAATGTAGTTTGAAAGGTTAGCAGAATAGAGGTTGGGGGGTTGGTTAACAGTGACGTGTATTGATTGATAGCAGATTAAAAGTCTGCATGAAGGGTCTAGTCCGCCTGCCTAATACCTCTAATCCAGCCCCCATCTAGGGTCAATCCCAGTACATGTGGTTAAGGACATGGTTACTGTCCTAGGATCAGTGTGATTTAGCTGACCCCCCCCACCCCCCCACCTATTTCACCTCTTAATCTCCCTCTCTTTCTCCGATGATAACAGTATCTTTTAATGTCCTCTTGCTACACGGCACAGCTGATGGTAGCCAACCCTGAAGGTAATGGGTAAATGAGAGGTGGTGGATGGGGGTGGATGAACTTTAAAAAATGTCTATATGGATCACTGCCTAAAGAAATATATAAGGCTCTGTTTAGATGGACACAGGCTCAAGGTGTTGCATTTCTCTCATATTGACACTCGTTTTGAAAATTGCCAAGGCAAACCCTTATCCTTCCTTTTAAACTGCACACCAGAAATAGCATAAAGAAGTGACAGCAACCACAGCCAAAAGGCACATTAGTGGAGAGGAGTTAGACGGGAGCTACACGACCGCAGAGGCAAAGAACTGACTGTATTGCAAGTGAATACACTCTAAATAACTAATTAGTCAATGGCAGGCCTGGAAAAGAAATTGCATCATGCGCCACTCGGCAAAGTCAGGGATGATGACGCTTCCAATGAAAAGGAAGCAGCAAACCCACTTAATTTTTTCCCCAACCAATGTAATCTCAGAGTGCAGGAAAACGAGTTTGCCTGGCCCGGACACATAAACAAATAAAAAATAAGGCCTTATGAAAACACAATGTCCATAGATACAGAAACTACCCAAAAATAACCCCGCTTCTGCGTGATTGCTTAGGACATATCCTGGGTCATTTGAGTTTCCCTTCGCTGGCTCCTGTCATTTGTTTACCCCCGCACTTCCTGAATGCTGATGGCAGATAGTCCCCTGGTTTATACAAGTGGAAAGGAGAAGAAAAACAGCCCACTGCTCTGAGAGGCTGCTGCACCATGCTAAGGAGGATGTGGAGGAGGATGGGGGGGGAGGGAGGCAGTATCCCAGTAACCAAAAGAACAGCAACACAATGGTCACCTGATGTCCACCTGTGATATTCACCATGAGGTAGTGGGGAGTGTTTTACAAAAGGAGGATGACAACTGTTTTAACATGCTTCCCCCCACTCTCCATCTGCAAAACTTTAAAAATGGAAAGAAGACCCAGGATTTGCACGAGAACCACATGGGTTATCCGATCATGGAAAGTATAGATAGAAAAAGTATCCTTTTTTTAGAATGATAGTAGACCGGGGAAAAATACCAACAGCAGGTAAGGATGGGGAGTTAGGGGTAGCGTCACAGGTTAATATGTAAGAACATCCCAACCAAACGGTGAGGAAGAAATGGCCTGGCAAAGTGTGCCGGTGATGGAGAACACCCACGGTTGCTAGATCTGGGGAAAATGACACAGTTTATAACGCAGCGCAAATAAACGCCTTGCCTTTCAAAAAGGTCCATTTGAAGTGCAATGCCAGTACAACAACCTGTGCGAGATCACTCTGCCTCTCTCCAGAGGGATAAAAGCAAAAACAGGCCCCATTTCAACTAGCCTCTCCTGAGACAGACCCCTATTCATACGCTCTCTCAATGCTTTAGTTGTTGCCAACCACGCGGTTCGACGCTTGGCGAAAAGGAGTTTTTGAGAAGAACTTTGTCGGGTATGAAGGATCTATGGCTCACGTCCACTCTTCAGATGGTGTTTGTCTGTTTAGTTACTCGATAGCAACAATAAAAAAAAAGAAGCAAACCATTTGTTATCATTCCTGGACCCTTAAGCGCACTCGGCCATCCATCTCAAAGCTCCAACACAATGAGATGGCACTTAGCTCGGATGATGCATCACAGGCTTGGAGAGAGCCTGTAGAACACAGTTAAAATGTCTGTCACAGCTTTCCATCCTACTTAAGAGATTTGAACTGCACCATAAAGTCATTGAATGATTGGAAAGACATGCGTGGGAAGGTATAGAAGCCAAATTTAGTAAAACAAAAAGTCTTACCAAGAAGACTGACAGTGTTGAGCTTGTAAAATGTTTTACTGTTCAACAATGGCTTTTGGTTTTAAAACATATACTCCCCTCACTGGGGAGGGTTTTTCCTGATACTGTATGTTCAAACCATTCTTTCTGTCTTGGGTCGAACAATTCATGGTTGTATGGCTTCCAAACCCTGCAGGTGAGGGTAGTATAAGATAATTATGATGGATTACAAAGGAAAAAGCCAAGAAGACAAGATCTAAATGTTCAATCCTATTAAGAGGCTCCAGCTTTAGAACACTTTGATAAAAGCATTTGTCACACACCAGCGAAGGGAATTACAGTTGCTGAAATTGAATTGAGGATGAAGGTGGGAGTTTTATTGCTGTTTTAAGAACGACAGTTTAAAGTCAAACACAGGTATGTCATTGTTGAATTTAATCTGATAACCTCCAGTTACACTACTGTATTACGGGAGAATGAAACAAACCCTGTACTTCAGGGGGAATCCCATGAAACTGATGTGAAACTAAAACTCTACCAATGTATCAACGTCAGTGGCAACTGAATGCATTGACAGGAAAAGTGGAATTCAAAATTTAAATACACAAAAAGCCACAGACTTAGTTTAATGAGGCAATTCCCTCAGTCCAATGAAATATACTCTACATGAACCAGAACACGTCTCATTAACAAAGCTGCAAATTCAGAGCTATAAACTCAACCTATCTCAGGTTCAATACCAACCGACGTTGGAGCCAGGACATTCTGCAGGAGTTGCCAAAGTAAACCCTCCACAGCCTGGCCCATTCTCAACACTCTGTGTCACATGTCTCCATCTCAGCACCCAATCTGAAATGATTCATTGGTAGGGAGTGCATTTGGCCAGGCTTCTTTATCACTGTGCTCAGACGCCTGAAGGATCTCCTCCTTTTCAAAAGATAAACTTTGTTGTCATTGTCAAGCCTGGCTATAAAGACAGTGGACTGCTTATAATAATAATAAAAACGTCTTGGTCAAGTGATTCTGGGCCTCGAAAGACAGGGCAGTGGAATTCTGCAACCAGTACAACCTCTAGGGGCTGCTGGGAGCAGAGGGGCCCCAGAGCAGTGGTGGAGCTCAAGCCTCTCCAAGCCTGGAGGACCCCAAGGGAAAAGCCAGTCCAGAGAGCGGGGGACTCTCACGGACAGTTAAGACATTTTCCCACAATCAAACACACAAACAGAACCGCACAGGGCAGAGAAAAAGGACCCTCATCCACCAAGGAGACGGAGGAAGGGAGGGAAAGAGGAAGATCCGATAGTTACAATAACACAGCCCAAAGAAGTACATGCTATGCCGTACCTCTTGTGAGGAGGCCCCCTCACAGTGAATTGCACTCTGTAGACAAACACCGTTCTAGGAAAGGCTGCTCAGTGGTCCAAGCAAGTACTCAGCATTCTTTCTGGGATTTTTAACCTGTAAATAACTTTAGAAAGTCAGAGGGCTGGTATGGGCCTCTATTAGATGGTTTTGCCAAAACCCACACAGTTCATTGGTAAATGACCTCATTATGGTAATCTGTTTTCAGCACAATCCACCACTACAAATTCCATCTGCTAGACATTAAAATGGGGTGTCAGGCCACTAAGGACATCTGGATTTTAGTGTTGAGGACATTAGGCTAATTTAGGGAGGATTTGATTATGGGAAACGCACAATGCATAAGAAAAACCCAGGGGCAGACAATCTGTGCCAAATGATTTGTCCTCGGTTTTGCAATAGGTACCGTAGCTACTTAGCTTGCAAGCAGATGAACTCCTCAGGTTAAAGATGAACTGGCTGAACTGCGCTGCAAGTCCCAGGCAAAACAAAGCCACATGACTCTGGATGGATTCTGAATGCCATTAGCTATCTAAAGTCCATAATGAGAGACTCTTTGTAAACACAGCTCTGTTCCTTAGAGGGCCAGCCATGCAGTTCACCAAGTCACATGTCAAAGGTCGACTTTCCCCACAGTTCACCATGTGTAGAGTCCATTCTCAACAAAAAACATAGGTTTGACCTCTGACAGAGAGCTGCATCTATTATGATCATTTCACACATCTGCTTTGGCAATTGCTAATTGCATTTTTGACTAATAAGAGAGGAGAACAAACAAGAACTTCAAAACACCTGGATGATACAAAAGAGGGATTCTGCAGTGTCTGCTTTTTTCAGTCATGTCTCCAACTGTCTTTGACCTAAGCCAAACTCGCCATTCTTTTACCGAATGATTGATGTCCGTCTCTTGGAAATCTAAATGTGGCATGCATGCAAGCCTCCCCTCGAGTGGATCGGCAAAAATCTTCAAACTTCCTTTTATAGAAGTAACCCCCCGAGCTGCATATCACAGCCATTATAAATAAGAAGCTGGAATGCAGAAGGGGAAAAAATAAACATCCAAGCTGCTCCGTTATCTACACCCAGCTGTGCAGTTTAGAGGCAGATCCTTAGAGATGATGTCACGCTCTTATCGTGTTACTGTTAAAATAGCGTTCCTAGAATTTTGGGTTGACATTAATAAATTCGACGAAAGCAAAATCTACTAAAAGGCAGACCTTGAATTAAGATCACATAACCTGAAAGTAGGTGAAATAGTTAGAAAGCTGTAATTGAAGCCAAATGGCACATGGTGAAAGTATCAGTGGATGAATTGTTATAAACTCCACTGGCCCAATTTGAAGAAATGCATCACTATGAAATGATCTACCTCATGTGGATGAGTGTAGGTGGTACACCCACCTCGAGGCAGTAAGGTGTTTATATTAAAAAGGTATTGAAGAGTACCAAGGAGGATGCGCCAATGGGAGAGCATCTACATGTGCAGCATTTAAAGCTTATTTCAGAGGGAAAAGCCAGATTCATTTCTGTAAATTAATCTGAGATGCGGAGGTGAGGGGGAAACCTGCAGCCGAGAAGAATACGGGGAGGATTGACGCACTGGAGGTTTGATAAACGATTCCATATGTGCTCCGGCTCCCAAGTGAAAGAGCTGCTTTGTGCTCAGAGAGGTAGCACGTGCACAGGTCCAAAGTGGAACCCCTGCACCCCTCCTTCCATCTACTGACAAAATCTATCTGGCCCTTTCTTGCTAGTTCAGAGTGATATTAGCCAAAACGTAAGGGGCAGGAGCAATGGGTTTGGATGCCCGAGTCGCAACCCTCTGTCCAGCAGCATATTTTGACGGGAGCTAATTGCCTGTGACTACATGGAGACAGGGGACTGAAACAACCGTTTTATTTAGATAGTTTTCTGAGAGGGGGTGGAGGGGGGGCTGTCAGGAAGTCAAGATATATTAGGATATTTTCAACCTCCATTACCCCCTAGTGCTAAATTATTCCCAGTGATAGGATAATAATTCCTCTAGACATTAAAAATCCAATCTTACCATGAGCACCTGCTCCCTGTGTGTTCAGACCTGATGTGATTGAAGAACCAGCCATCCGGTCCTCATTATCACTTAACGCAAAATACCACCTTTACCGTAGCCACAGGCGAGCTTGCGTAGAATTGGTACTCGCGACTGAAACTGAGACTGAAATTGCCTGTAATTTATTCCAGTGGTGGAAGCATGCAAGTCTAATCAGGTAGTCAAGGTAGCGAGCTACTGTTTCCAAAAACACTACAGTGGCCTGAGTACACAAACGCCAAGCAAACAATGACACATAGTGCAGAAGTGGGAGAATAGTGCGTGAGGTGTCTATCCTATAATAAAGTATGATATTTTAATTAACTAGATCCTTGCGTGACTTGTTTTTTTTTTAGATTTGGAAAGAGAGTGTGTGTGTGTGTGTCTGGTGAGACGGGCAGGAAATTACACTACAGGGACAGATTGCGGAGGAAGAAAAGGGAGAGGGAGGGGGGGGGCAGCGGAAGAATGCAAAGTGTCAAGCGCTGTTTAGTTTAATAGCTCCCATTGGACGAGAGGTTTCCTCGTTCATCAAACAGGTATGACACATGGCCTATGTGGATATTGGGCTTTCCAAGCCATCGTGGTAAATAGATCGATAGTTGCGTAACTTTACCACAATAACAAGACTAGGATGGAAGTGTGACGCAAAGAGATACACATTATTATTAAGGAATAAGTGCCAGCAAATGTACATCAAGATCATATCAAAGCACTGCTTCACAGTTGGGTAACCACAATGCTGATCTGATGCCAAGAGTCTACCAGGGTTTTCATTCCCAACTACTGTACTGGAGAAACAGACCAGAACCTGTAGCAACCAGACATCAGGTATCTGTCAACTTTTATTATATAAACAACATAAATACATTTCAAGGTATATTAACCTCAAATAAAACCAAAACGTATTTTTAAATCTCGCACCCCCATTAAAAAAGTAAGTAAACCAGAGCCATACTCATACTAAAGGAATGACCCTTAGCAGAGTAAAGATAAAGATGTGAACATACATTTTTGTTTTTTAGATCTTTGTGGATCCAACTGAAGAGAGTATGTATATCACCAACATGTAAACCTTTCTATGCTTTTGGGGGGTGGGGTGGGACAGGGGTCATAACCACTAGTAAATGAGGATTGGTAGAAAAAAAGGGGGGGGCACTTTTAACAGACAACAAACAGTCTGGTAAAGGATTAAAACCTCACTGCTAATTACTTCCAGGCTCCTTTACTCCGTGCCAGAAAGCTCTGCACAGATATACAGTAAGCCAGCATGCTGCCTGCTTATCCACCACCCAAGGCCTCATACATGCACAGTGGCGGGCAAACTTGTGGGATGCAAGGTTTATGAGGTAACACTAGGACAAAGCCATTGACTTGGAATGCTCAACTAAAAGGGTGCAAGTGCTGTGTACATGGGGGGGGGGGGGGGGGCTCAGTGCTCATCTGGATGATGTAATGACCTGTTGAATACTGATTCAACAAAAGTCTCAATTGGACCAAATGTGCCCATTATAAAGCATACAATGAACCAGTGAAACAGCTTCACACAACATACAGAAGCCTTTAGCAGGGTAGCTATTAACACGTATGTGAACATGATGTTGGAAGAAAAAATTAAATTATTGTGTTAGTCTGACTGAAACCAGAGTTGTGTGACAGGCCAGTCCGTCTAAATCATACTAAATCTAATTTCTGAAACTCAAACTAACACACCAAGATAATGAGATCAGGAGTGGAATAACTCATGCATCTTGCATGTGTATGTCTCAATCAGACCCTAACTGGCCAGGGTTAGGCTCTGCACATGCTCTACAGTCTCTTGCCCTGGGTTTTGAAAAAAACCCAGGGCAGGAAAAAAAAAACAACAACAACCAAGGAAGAAGAAGAAACATGTGTGTGCAGCACATACTAAATGTACAGCGCTGTAGAGTTATCCACATCACCACTCAACATGGTACCAGTCTGCTGCTCACTAACAGTAGAACATGTGTTAGTCTGTTATTTTGTCTAGGACGTAATAGGTCAACCGAAAAAGGGTCCAATACAAGCAAGCCAAAAGCAGCTGACAGGGGGCAAATCACCACTTATCGTAGCTGAGTCGGACATACTTTGGTCAATCAATTGTTTCCCCTCTGGTGCTTATATACTGGGACAAGGGCCGTAGTCCAATGAAATGGCCTAGTTGAGCTATAACCGTAGATCCACTTAAATGTGCATATAAACCTACTGAGTGACCTATCTTGCCCGCCATATCAGATTATCACCTTCAAGGGCCCAATGATATCAGAAACAATTGCCAATCAAAACTTCCATCCCAGGTAGAAGTGAGTAAACCTCTGCCTCAGACAGGTGGAAACCATTGCTCTGTCTTTCCTCTGCTGGCAAAAGATGTTCATGCTGCAGCCATGTACCATATGGCCAGCCCCATACATGGTCAAAACACACACATCCACCTGAACGCCTACAAGCCATCCTTCCTCAAACAGAAGCAATCCTAACACACACACAACCAGAAGTTCACTATACCCTCCACTTTAGTCAGCAGGGGGCACAGCCAGACGGACCTCAGCACCTCAGCCCAGTGGCTTTGTTACTCTTGGATGTCCTGTCCTGTTATTCTTGCCTCCTTCCCTTCTGAAAACACACAGGTATAGCTGGACAAGGATATTATGTACTACTATAATCAAAACTGGGAAACTTAAAAAATACGGCCAGCTAAGCCAAATTGCTGCAGCAGCTGCTCTTGTGTCGGATGTGAGGGGGTAAACAGACACATATTCCAGTTTTATACGTATGATTTTTGACATGCCCCGAAGGCTGAACCTGTGAAAAAGCTTAGAGCATATTAAAAAGCTCCAGTGGATGCAGCTCAGCTTTAGGAGGTGTACAGTATATCCAGCCAGCCAGCCATAGTGCCGGGCTTTTCAATAAATCCATCCAGCGCTCATGTTGTCCATTAACACACACAGTCTGTGGGGTTCACTGGGCAGCAGCCTATTGATGCCTGGCTGTAGTAGAGTATCGTGCATTAACACATTGTTGAAAATTCCGTGGGCATGCCTTACATGGACAAATCCTGGCCAGCCACTTACTCCTGAAGGGTTAGCAATGATTAAAATGTCATTTCTACTTCATAAGCCCTTTCAATCCTTTCATCCGTAAGAATTATTTGAAATGTTTGTTTCTCTTTTTTTTTCTGAACTTTGGCCAGAAAAACAGCAAAGGGCTTACGTGGACACTCCCACCATTCTTGATCCAGTAGGAAGAATGTAGCAGATATTAAGTACTCCTTTACAGGCAAAGCTGTGTGGAGAGAGGAGGGAGGGGAGGGGAGGGGAGGGGATGATTTTAGTGCAGGGCTCCAGAGTGCGCCTAATTTGGGCGCACATGCGCCCAAAAATCTGTGGAGTGCGACCAGATATTTCCACTGGTCGCACCAGTGCACCTGAAATTGATCACGTCATATTAAATGTAATATTGGGTGTTGTGCTGCACGATTCATCTAATTGCGATGTGAGCAGCTAGTGCAATTACATAACCGCAAAATTGGCTGCTGCGATTGCGATTCAATGTAGGATAAATGTGCGCGCGTGTGTCTATACGTTCCAACTGCTCCTCTCGTCTTTTTGGTAGCGCCCCTCTGACAGTGGCTGTGTCTTGATTCAGGGGTTGCGGTCTTGGAACCGGCCTCGTAGGCTGCATTTGAAGACCGATTGCGTCATAGCGGCGCGCAAAGGCTGTCCCATTTGCAAGGCTCCTTGCAAGGCTCCTCATATGCGGTCGTGAAATGCAGCCTTCGTTTCACGGTTTTGAAGCAGTTTTGAAGGCTGCATCAGATGTATCCTTCGTGGCCCAACATATCCCAAGATTCATTGCGTTTTTTTCAGAGATTGCATAAAATAAAATAAAAAATAACAAAACAGCAACGTGTTGCTCCATCTTCTTAACTTTTATCTTCCTTTCTTTTTTTCTTGTACTTTTTTTTCTTTTCGTCTGGTAGACAACTTATTTTTCTTTTTTCCTCCGCTGACAGGGCTGTCTCCGTTGGCAGCAATCAGGGTTGCTAGGCAGCACAGGAGCAGCGAGTCGTCACGCAAGGTAACGGCTTGTTACGTAAACCGGAAATGCTCGTAAACGGAGACCTGCGGAGACCGTCTCGTTTAACAAGGCTCGTTGGCCTTAAAACCGGCCTTAAAATCGGCCTTCATAGGCTATAGCCTTCATAGACCGCGAGACTGCGTCCTACCAAGTGCGTGGTCTCTGAATCAAGACACAGCCAGGGTGTGTGTGTGTGTGTGTGTCGGTGTATCTGCGCGCGCACCTACACGGCGTGCAAGACGGTTGCCGAGTCGACAGCAGAGTAAACAAACAAACATGGACGCCGACGCGCAGCAGCATCCATGCTGAACTGTGACGGAAAACAAAGGCATATAAAAGAGTTGCCTACCATGAACTGTCTTTGGGTTGAAAAAAAACTCCTTCAACTCAGTATCCGTCTACCTGTAGTCCAAAAAAATAAAAAAAATGCGCACAGCTGCTGCTGCAGACGGGCTCAGAGAGTCGGCACCGTGCGCATCAACAGTCATTCAAAGCAGCGGTAGTTATCATACAACCGGACGGTGTAGAAAGTCCTGTCAGTTAAAAATAGTTATCCAGTTTTCAAATCCATGTTAAAATCGGCAGGATATAGCATGTGATATAGAGCTAGTTAGCTTAAAAAAAGTTGCTAACGGTGTCAAATGTGTTGTGTTCAGGTCACCTCGGTAATATAAATTTTAGGCAAAGGTAAATAAAAGGTCATCATGGTGTGTTCAAATGTAACAAAAAAAAAAAAAATTTGGTTTTTGGAGAGAAATTTTAATAATACAGTTTTGGTGAAAAACTTGTTTTTTCAGCAATATAAAATAGATAGTAGCCTAACTATGGAATTATGACCTGTTTAACATCCTATCTTGAGCTCTGATCATCTTATGGGCAATTAAAGCAATAATACCAGTTATCTTTCAACAAAATAATAGAAAAGTATGGATAGTGGTATCGATAAAGACCCGGATCGATAAGGAGACTCGATAATGCTTATAAAGACTATTGTCTTTGGAAGAATGCATTTATTTTAATGGGGAAGTATTTTTTTTTTTTATTACATTTTTTAACTATAATTTTTATTATTTTGAAAACAGTATAGGCCTAGTAGAAGCTTTATTTTTTATATTTTCACTGATTCTTAATATGTGCTTGTTTTAAATTGAGATCAGGTATCGAAGCTGTCAATATTCTCAAATCTTCCTTGAAAACCAAGAAAGTAGAATCATAATAGCCTACCATTTATTATATTGCGTCGCAAATCGCAATATTGGCCACTATAATCGCATTTCTCCAATTCATGCAGCACTAATTTGGTGCACCCAAAATATATGCTGGTGCACCTAGATGAAAAAGTTAGGCGCACCGGTGCACCCAATGAAAAAAGTTAGTCTGGAGCCCTGTAGTGCTTAGCATGGTGCTACGCTTGCAAAGCCTAAACAACTGAGCAGGAGGCTCTCAAAGCTGCCATCACTGCCAGATGTTCAGTTAGATTAAATAGCTCTCGATACGATCCCCATCCAATAGATTGACAAACAGTGTGGGCTTTAAGAGGTATGGATGCCCTCAAGTGTACTAGCATTTAGCTTTGTTTTTCTGATTGCAAATGTAGAATGTTGGTTGGGGAGGGGGTGGGGGGGACAGCAATTATGTAACTGATGTAGGAGAATAAAAATCCTTTACCAATCAACGGCATATTAATTGTTTGATGCGTGCTGCAGTTTAGAACAGCCAGGTTATGAGGAGAGGCCCGTGTTCTGCTACAGAAGTAAATATTATATGTTTGGATGGAAAACACGTCCTGAAAAGTTGCTGGAGCTCAGGAGGAGAATAGGATGAGGTGCCCACTGCAAGAAGAGTCAATCATCAGAAAATAAAAATAGAAATCAATTTAATCTGAAAGTAGGATTTTTTTTCAACAAACAAGTAAAGAAATATTTTTCAAAGAGGTTGTATAATTCCCTTCATCCTTAACAGAGGGAAGTATATGGAGGTTCATAAATATATTATAAATAAATATTATAGTGACATTTCATCTTTTTTATTCTTGGAGAAAAAGCTATTAAACTGAAGCAAACATGATTAAAAAAATAAGGAGAAGCTCACTCAGATCCGGGAATCCTCCACCTGATTTAAACTAAATGTAACGTTATGACTCATGCCTTGATATATTTATAGACAATTTTTTTTTTGCAGTATGACTCTGATGTGCTGTGACAGAGCTGCTGAGGAGAGGCAGCGCCCTCTTTGGACGGCCACGGGAAAATAAAATGTGTCCGTGTATTCCAGTGAACATGGAGAAGCCTAATAACCAGGTCAAATGCATTGCGCATCATGTGGAGAATACATACTCTCTATCATTATGTCACATATCGGTATTGATAGCGGGAAGTGATAATGTTGTCATCAAAGGTCACATCTACAATTAAACAACCTATGGAGGAAGACTGTCATGCGCACAAAATGCATATGCAATTGGCATCTAATGGCGGTCGATAACGTGCGAAATGTGATGGGTAGCAGGCAATATTAAGCCACTAGTCACTTCAAACTCCCCATAAACCCTTCAATATTAATGCATCCAGAGGACAAGCGGGCTTCAAATCAGGTGTTGGATCCTTAATTGGCATTGTGAGCAATAAATAAATAAAAAATACAACAGCATAGGCAAAGCACAGTAGCATCTTAAAACACAAGAGTGGTGCTTGAATCCCATTTCAAAAATGACCCAAAAAAGCATCCAACACTGCAGCTGGGTCTAGGTTACAGCTTTTACAATTTACCAGCCGATGACTTGATCCCTCTTGCTTCCTACCATCACAAGGTACCGCTCCATTCAGAAATTGACTTTGCGTAAAAATCGTAAACTCACCTTCCAGCTTCGTTGCGTAGAAAACAATTAACTGGCTCGGTCACAATAATCCCTTGTCCCTGTCTGTGCACTGGGCAAATATGTGGACACAATCTCAAGTCTGGCGTTGGGGCTAAATAAATAGCCAGCCGATGCCCAGCGCTTGGCTGTGCAGGGCTGTTCATTCAGCGTGAATGATAGTGGAGAGTGAAGGCACTGACAAGTCGGTCAAAACAGCAGCACCACGCCTCCCCTCTCTTCTTAAAGCTACCGCACTCTGCCTGGCTTGTCCGTCGCTCTGTCTCTCCACTCTGTGTGCGCATGCGTCAATATCATCCTCCACGTTGGAGGATGATGTTGACATGACAAGCCTGATCATGAGCTTGTTATGGTGAGACACTGCAGGTGAATATGGTTACGTTTTATAACTTATATATATCATCATGAAACTTTGCCAGTTGATTACAAACATTAAAACAATGATTTTTCTTTTGACCATTTTGTTATGAAATGTTTAAATATAGGTGCATATTTGGCGATATCTAATTGTGCGTATGCCACATTTGCATCTATTTAAAAAAAAACTCGACATTTTGGATAAAGCCAGAGTTAATTTTTACAATATATTAGTGTCCAACATTTTTGCTGAACAGATTTTGAAGAGCCTTTTTTCATTATATAAATCAAAAAATACTATCTACAGGTGTTGAAAAGGCATTTTCTGCATGTTTTTAAGAACAAAATGTATCATAAATCAGACAATTAAGTGTTTTAGAAGTTGATATTTGTGCTTCAGAGTAATCAAAAAACTGATGTTGAGATAATGGGCTTTAAAGATGGTGATGTACGCACAATATACAGACCTTATACAGACTTAAATGCTCCCTGTAGCAAAACAGGTATGGCATTGCATTACATATTTTAGAAAAGCAATAACAGATAACCCTTTGTGAAGTAATAACCACAAATCAGACAACAGACATTATATTATATATTCATTGATCAGTTGGACAACACAAACAGTTTGAACAGTGCAACTATTAATAATGTGAGAGATTACTGTGAAATTACCTCCGATGAAGTTTCCCAAAAATAAAGCAAAGGTCCGGCTGCCCCCCCCACAGCTGCTAAGCATATAAACCAGTGAAATATGAAGGAAAAAGTATGAATGGTTGGTGTTTTGATCTGCTCACAGCCCGTAATCCATCCACTCTGACCTGGACCTGGACTTAAACATGGATACATTACATGTGTTGGAGAGTGAAACAATACCAACCCCTGCTGTGCTGTCAAATGAAAATTTGGGCGGAAGTAGGTGGGCGGGCGGAGCCAGGCTAGTGATGTCATGGGTGAAGTGTGTGAGATGAATCTTCAGCGAGAAAAATCGTTTTTTCCCCCCCGCTAAAGGTCAGTAAACAAGACAGAGTGTTGGTGAAGTGAGTGAAGCCGTGAAATGCAGGCTTGTTCACGCTGTGGAGAGGCTCACTGTATGTATGGGAGATGAAGAGCTGTCAGGAAAAAAGTGTCATGGCTGGACCCATGATACTGTCTCTCTCAACACATGGAGACGATGACTTCTTAAGTTACATGAATGAACCATGAGCAACAACAACATCAGCTGGCTAAGAGGGCAAGCTTCTCACAGAATAGGTAAAAGACTTGAAGAATGGCATTGTGGTCCGTCTGTCCGGGCAATTCTTGTGAGTGCAATATCTCATGAACGCTTTGAGGGATTTCCTTCCAACTTTGCAACATGTCAGTTATGAACATCAAAGGAACATTTTGACTTTTTCACAAGCTTTTAGAAGATTCTCGTAGCAAGTTTAACTAGGAACTTAAATAAGCAAAGGGCTTCACTATTTAGATGGTGTGTGATATGACAGCCTGTAAAGGTGTTGCAAAACTGTGGCTCCCATGGTGTGAAAATGAAAGCACAAACATACCCGCTACCTGCATTGTTTGGGATTCCTCACATACCGTTGTGCTATTGGGGCAAAATAGTTTGCAAAGCTCTTAGCATTCTTTCACACACTGTCATACAGAACAGTGTGGGGGTTTAGGGTTGCTGATTAGTGGTCATTGTACTTCCAGTTCAAACAAAATCCTCGTGTGCTTTTACTTTCCAGATATGGCGTGACTCTGCAGGTGAATACGGTATTATGTTTAAGTCACGGATATCATCATGAAACTTTGCCAGTTGATTACTTACTCCTAGATGTGGGAGAAAGCCAGAGTTCAAACCTTTATTTACTTTTTACAACATATTAGTGTTAAAAAAATGTACCAAAGAGATTTTGGATAAAATACTATGTACAGGTCTTATAAATGCATTTTTCGGCACGATTTCAAGACCACAATGTATCATTAATCAGACAAGTATCAAAATAAGAACAAATCTATCTGTAATAACCTTCAGAATAATGATAAGAATCGATGGAAGTTGAGATTTTTGGTTCAGAGTATTGAAAAAAACTAATGTTGAAGATAGTGGCCGTACAGGAGAAATACTGTGTAGACACGCAAACAGACATGGTTTAGTGAAATAAACCCCTAAATGTACAGTTTGGACCTTTTATGGTCCAATGTTATTGCCTGCAGTGTCTAACATTAAGTAGTTAACACTGAGGTTGTCAAATATATAGATTTTTCACCAATGACAAAATAAATGGAATTTTTCATTGCTCTGCAGTGTCTCACCTTACATAAACAAACTCTACTCTACTAAGACTGTGATTTTAAATAATGTAAATACAGCGATACAGTTTTCATTGGTTTCTTTTTACTTTCTGGTCAGGACTAAAATGGTATCAACTCCCTCAAGTGTCCAGTTAGTCAGACGGTGAGTGTGCGGTCACGTCGACTAAAGTTTCAGGAGTTGATGGAACTATCCGGGAGCTCCACAGCCCCGGGCCTGTCAAACAACACAGTGACATTAGCCAGTCCAAAGCAAGTGTTTCAGCCCCTGGGACAGAACCAGGCGAGAGGCCTCCATTAATCTCTTCAATTTGGCAAAACCGAGGGCAGGTCAAATCTATAATCCAGAGCGGATAGTATATCATAGGGGGAGTTAGATCCATGTCAGATAATGACACTCCACCAGTAACTTCAACCTGAGCCTTTCAGCCTGACCCCCAAAAACACAGTCGCTCAATTAGACTTGGCGACGTTTGGACACAAACGCACGCAAGCAGGCACGCACGACACCCACGGGACACACACACACACATATGCATGCACGCACGCACGCACACACGCACGCACACACACACAGTGAGGTTTTACTTGATGTGGTGCCAAGAGTCAGTTCAGACCTATATCTTAACTATTCTATTATTTGAAATATAAATACGACATGTTATATTCGCTCCACCTATAATTATTAATTATAGGTGGAGCGGGCGATTCCGGAGAAGCTTGTAGTTAAAATCACATTTTGTCAGAATCGGTTAACATCTCCTGAAAAGTAATCTGGTGCTTATACACAGCATAGGCTCTGTAAACGGGACCCACTATGTTAAGGCAAAGAGTGTTCTTTAGTAACGCCACCACAAATTGAACTTCCCGATGAGTGTTCATATCTGTTCGGGTCTCAGAGTTACTCTGGCTTTTAAACTCAGAGGTCACTACTCAAGTGCACTTGGAATTCTTCAAACGTGTGGAACACACAGGCACTGCTGGACTGCAAGGGGTTTGGCAATAGGAGACGGACCACTTCTAAAAAAAAGTGGTGTCCAGGCACAGAAATCAAGCGGACCACGTCAAACTGTTCCAATTACTTTGAAACCCTAAAGCTTTTATATTCTGCGAGGGAAAGCCAAGACTAACAGATGCAGTTACGGGGAGGATTTTTAGTGAGCGTCCGTCAGGCAGGGGCCTGAGTGAGTTGTTGGTAGGCCGTCTTGATTTGACAGGATTGCAGATGTGAAAAGGTCCAGTCGACACCTCAGCATCTCAGGGGTGTCTGGCCCAGGCAAGAGACGGCGCTAACTCAATACCCACATGTCCGTTTAGTATGCACGTACACACATCATTCTGAGTATACAGTCAAACCTGCTGACACGCTGACATGATCCATGCATATGCTCTATTACACATCCCAAACTAAAATACATCAAAAATATCAAATGTCTCTCTATGAGCGTATAAAGAACAGCCAGAATAGCTACATAAATACATAATTTGTATCCAATACTTTAGTAAGAAAAACCTTCACGCATTAAAATCAGTTTATGTGCCACAAAATTGTATAATTTTTGCTCTGTGGTTCTGAAGGGAGTTTTCCAACATTTGAGAAGTGACTGTAACTACTGAGGAGCTGGGGCTGAGTTGTGTATGGATCCATTGTTTTTGGAGTGGGACCAATGCTAGGTACTTAAAGTCAGGCTATTTCAGCCCTCTTCTACTTTCATTTTGACCACTGCATACTCATTTAGGAAATTCATATCATAATTTAAGCACAGTGTAGTGGAGAGTAAATACGAATTTTAAGAGAATGCAATGAATAAGTTGCCCTAACCAGCCATTTAGTTTTCAACAAATGTAACTTTTTCATCAAACTCTGAAGTAAAGACTCCATACTTTTCTCTACTGAATACTCGTCTAGATCAAAGTTTAAAAGAAATCCATGCTGTTGCCATGACACACACACTTTATGATACCTTCATAAAGCATTTTTCATTTCCACGCCACTGGGTACAACTGCATGATATTGAACCTTGGGTATCAAGAAACAGGATTGCTTGTCAGGATGAAATGCCCTTGACCACGGTCACTTACCTCAAATCGTGAGTAACAAGCCAGCTGAACAAATGACTGAAACCTTCAATGCAAGTGGTGACATTTACTCCGATATGTTTGTCCATTAGGCTAAATGGGGGAAAATAAGGGGATCGCTATGAGGGAAAGGACTTAATATATTCCACGTGTCACATTTGTGTTTTAATCTGAATTTGCGCTTGCATATTTATTTATATTTGTTCTACTTGTATTGTTCACAGTGTTGTCAGTTTGCTTCAGGATTTGGTTAAAAAATTAAAAAGAGCCCCAGGATGTACATGTGGACTCCATCACTCCAGATGAAATGTGTTCAAAATGCCACATGCTATGGTGTATAGGCCAATAAATAGAAAGGCTGCTCACAACTTTATTTAGCTAAAAAAAAACTTCTGTACAGAGTCAATTCTGAAATCAACAACTTGATTGGAGCCAACCAGGACTTAACAAAGGCAGGTCCCCCAAATACATAATTAGTTTTAATTCGTTTTTGTCTAAAAGAAAGAAAAAGAAGCTTGCAAAATACCTACCACAGCATAGGTTTTGATTTAAAGTTAGTGTTGGATTTACACCACCACAGTGAGTGGGTGTATGTGTTGGGGCGGGAGCCCTCTGAGACAAATGTATTTGTGATTGTGGGCTATACAAATAAAACTGATTTGATTTTATTTGATTTGAGTGTGCTTCAATCATATTACCCACAGTATTTGGTTACATTCTTGCATTAACTTTGTGATTTTAACTTTGTGATACAGAGCAACGGTGGGAGAGGTCAGCCATGTTTCATCGATGTCTATGTCACTTGGATGAGAACAACTGTATATGTGCAAGGCATTCCTGCAAAAAGAGAGTAAGGGAAATGTCCCAGAATAAATAAAGGATGACAAAGAGGTTAAACAGTTTGCCTTTTTCCTGTCAATATGCTGTTTGAATTCTTATAATGCTTAGATTCACATCATACATGTTACCCTAAAGGGTTCCCTATACTGAACTCTATTATTTGGGCGACCCCATTTTGTTTATCTTGTGTACACGCATGAGGATTCTCAGGAACTCACAGGTAAACATAACCATTGTGTGTGTAAGAAGTAATCCTCCACAGGACACCTTGCAGCGTTTTGTTCGTTAATCTGATGATCCGACATTACATTTTAATCAAGAGCTTTCTGTTGTGAACAGCCCTGAAGGTATCATTACTAGCAACGGCTGTTTTTTCCTAAACCTGACTGCGACAGTACCGGTTTGGGCTGGTAGTTCCACTCTATTTTTAGTTGGGCACGCGAAACCACACACGCTCCTTATGGCCACCTGAATGAATGGCTTTGTGGCTCAATTAAGCAAAACAAAATGTGGATTATGTGCATGGCAAAATAGCAGAGAATACTTTACAGATGCAATTATATAATAACATTTTACACATATGGTCAATTTCCCCTGTGACCGATTCCTGATTGACATGTATTGTCTATTGTGTCATCTCTGACACCACTTAAACACTGTTAGTTTGAAATGTTTGGCTGCAATGACAAATGAATAGGTTGCATGACAGGCAGTGGGTCAGTGGTACCCAGCAAAGTATCTTAAAGCAGCCCTTCCAAAATGAATGCAATATGTGTTGGGAAATGTATAACATGTTAATTATATCTAATTTGTATTCAAATGCATAACAAAAAGAATGGTCCTATAATATGAAATGAGTTGTGAGTTGTGTCACAATACGTAAAACATACAGTGGCTGGCTGAACATACACGCGCGATATCCGTCTTTAAATTTGTGGTTTTTGGGATCTATAAGAGACACATGGCTACAATGGGAAACATTTAATAGCTAAAAAAAAAACAATGTCACCCTTTTTTTACGGAAACTTTCATGTTTCAACTGACCTGACATGCTCTGAACAGCTGAACTGGTTGTGCTGTCTAACACAACTCAGAGGGCCTTTATTGTCTATCAAACTGCAGGCGATGCTGGTTTTACACACACACACACACACACACACACACACACACACACACACACACACACACACACACACACACACACACACACACACACACATATACATACACTACATATGGTGTGATGACTTTGGCACGAAATCTGAGAATCAATAAGACGCGCCTCTCTATTCTATTTCTGCCTGGTGTGATACACTCCCTTTCATTTCCTGTCTGTCATCAAAGAAGTCTATCTACATTTGTCTTTCTCTATGTCACGGTGGCTGAGCACTGGAGCTTTTATCTACTTGGTGTATGGTCAGAGAGTGTGTGTGTGTGTGTGTGTGTGTGTGTGTGTGTGTGTGTGTGTGTGTGTGTGTGTGTGTGAGAGAGAGAGAGAGAGAGAGAGAGAGAGAGAGAGAGAGCTTTTTAAAGATACAGAATATCATTGCAAATCCATTCTGGCGAGACACTGCATGTGGATGGGGCAAAATGGCATTTGCATGATGATATACATCATCATGAAACTTTGCCAGTTGAAATGTTTGAATACATACGCAGAATATACAAATCTTTATTTCATATTTACATATCAGTGCCCAACGTTTTTACAGAGCAGATTTTGGATACAGACTTTATTCTTTGTATAAATCAAATATAGGGGAGAACGGGGTAATATGTCACACGGGTAGGTTGTCACAATCGTTATATCTCGGAACCAGAAGGTGCTGTCTGTTAAATTTTGGTATGTAAATATCCACAACTGGGATCAGAGGTCACCTACATAGTCTTCCTTGGAGTTAGACTGCTGAATTTGAGGTGAGAGGACTTAGTGTTTTTCATGTCAAATTGAAAATATTTAGCTCCTCAGTATTTTTCTTCTAGGCTTTTACACAATGGGTTTATAACAAAACACTTGTTACCCTAAAAAAGTGTGAAGGGTAAGCTATAGTTTAGATTGTTTTTAGCAAGCTAATTAGTTGTCAGATGGTTGTTGGCCTTGATGCTAGCAAGAAATTCCAGTTGGGGTTGGTCGTCACATTTTTTGGGGGGTTGGTTGTCACATGTTATCCAGGAAAGGAACCCAATAACAAAAGAAAATGTCAAGCTGTATCCACACTGACGCCCCACAGAAGGAGAGAATAGAGCAGGAAAGGCAGCTAGCATGCAAAAGAGAAAAAGGGCAACAAAATCAAAACGACCCAGTGCATCCCAAACTAGACCAGTTGCCAAGGCTACTGCACCCCAGTGCACTCCACCCCAGCTGGGGAAGAAGAAACAGAAGAGAAAGAGACAGGAGGAGAAGTCTTCATCAGATGAAGATGATAGTTTGTGTTTGGTTTGTATGGAAACGTTCTCCAGCACCCATTCATGAGAGGTATGGGAGAAGTGTTGTATGTGCAACCAGTGGGCACACAATCTCTGCTTAGTTAGTGAGCAGACCCTACATTTGCCATCACTGTAACTCAGATAGTGAATGTGTGTATCCTAGAGTAGGCTATTATTGTTAGACCTATTTGTTTTGTTCTTTATGTTGTTACATACAGAAGGTTGGTCTTAATATGGATTTCCTTTTTGTTTATTCCTTGCTCATTTTGTGTTAAGATGCATAAAGTTATGTAGGCCTATTTTTCAACTTGACAATGAAATTAAACTTTCAAATTTAGTTCTGCTTTCTTGCCTTCTTTTTAAGATTTTTCCCATAGTGTGTGTGACAACCGACCCCTTGATGGGGTTGGTTGTCACAATGTGTTAGAGTGTCTTTGATGGTACATTTCTTCTTTATTACAATAAGTTGGAAAATGGGGTTCACATTTCAAGCCAACACCTTAAGCTTCAATGTAATGTAGGAATGACTATTGAAAGATGTTTAGGTGATGAGCAATTCTCACTAGAGTAAAAAGTGTGCCTACTTACCCCGGTCTCCCCTAATAATACATGTTATGAAAGAAAAATAGCCAAAGATCTCCAGTATTGACCAGTGCTGGAAAAAACAATGTCTATGCCTTCAGTAGTGGACAATGAGGTTGACAAAAATATAGATTTTTTATGAACTACTAAATAAATTTAATTTGCATTGCTCTCTGGACAGTAGGAAAATGAACAAAATTAAAAATAAAGCTACTTCAAAACACACTCACTCTAATCTCTTAAGTGTGGCCTCTGTGGAAATGACATACAAAGTCATCTACAAACACAACTCATTGTTCCTGCAAAAAAAACGTCCTGAAGGAATTGTCCCCATTTCTATTTTCATGCGACGGATTCTAAATAATACAACGAGACATGAAGTCTGATGGAGTGGCCTCACACTGCTTTGCATGTAGAGCATTATGTAAGCAAGAAGTGAATAGTGCAGAGCAAAAAACATTCTTTTTATCAAGACACAATATCTGCATTGAAAAGCTACTACTTTTGGTGTGTTTTTTCGCCCCATACATCCCATCTGACTTCCCTGAACTGGCTTGACACATCATGGGGTTCTGGCCAGGGGTATAGGCTATTAGCCAGTGACATAACACGGGCTTATTGTGTAAAGGAATGGCATGCAACAACAGTGTGGACTAACCGCTCACGTCCTGTGAATAGGACTTCAAAAGGCCAGAAGAGTTCAGGTATTCCATTGTAACTCCACCATATACTGCAGAGGAGGAGGAATTCTGGATGCTAGAATCCTCCAGGAATTTTGGCGGACCCACTAGGGGTGTGTGTGTGTGTGTGTGGGGGGGGGTGCTCTTGTGTCAAATTCCCACATTCAGTTTATACAGTATATAGCCAGAGAGCATTCCCCACTGTAGTCTTACATAACTTTATATATGTGTCCTCTTTATATATGTGTGTTGGAGAAAGTCGACCTGGAGAGTTCCTGGCACTTGGCCTAGTCATCATCGCTCACAAAAAGTGGGAAGAAGAAGAAGTGGGATTAACTGTAGAAATCCCATTCCCAATATCTCCAATATACTGTATCTACAGTTCTGTTTAGCTTAGTCTGTTTGTCATCCCAGCTGCACATAGTACTCCTCTAGTGCTCTCCTTCAACCCCGTCTTTTATTTCATGATCATTCATTGTACTGCATTCCTGCTCTCCCAATCTGCTACAAAGGGTTCACAACATTAACCGATGTTTTCATTGTACACGTGTTCTCTGTGAGTATACTCAATCCTTCATTCTGACCTGCCTCCATGCTACTTGCCTGACAGAAGATGTGGGCTCTCTCAAACCCCACTGTGTTCTATTTATACTGGGTGGTTATAGCTCTGCGTTTGGAGCTCCAGGGCCTTTTCAGACCCACGGAGGAAGGAAGGCCCTAATCCACTTACTTTCCCCCCAGCCACCAAGCATGTGGGACCGCCCAGCCAATGTCCCTGTAACCCGCTGTCCAACGTCCTCACCACATACAGCTGGGATGGAGAGATGGAAGGAAGGATGGAGGGAATAGACAGGAGGGAGGAGCAGGGGAAAGGAGAGTCACTTGACAAGCATGTACTGTACAAAGTGTAAGGAGAACTAAGAACAAACAAAACGGAGTGTTGTTCATTCACTTTTATCAAAAGCATTGTTGGGTTTTCTACCATGAAAAAATACCTGGTATGCTACCTACTTTTTTGGTCCCACATCTGACGAGGTTCCAGGGACCGGGGTCTAAACAGTAACGTGAAACAATGCAGACCACTGATTGGTCAGAGCGTCATCAGTGGGCGGCGACCTATAATCTTGCTCAACAGACAGCCAAGCTATAGCAGCCAGTCATAGTTTTTGAGCCTTAAGTCTATTTTCTTTCAATCCCAGACAACCACACAGTGGTCGCTTGAAAAAGTACAGAGGTTCCTCACCTTGGTCACCAACAATACAATCCAGTCTACCAGCCACTCTCTGAAGAGATCCCAGTGCACATAAGCACATTGATTAATGTTACAAGTTGAGAACATGAATACATTATTCATTGGTACTATCATATATTCTAATGGGAAAGGAGAGTAGAGCAGGTGCCATGTCATGGAAAAGGGCCTTACGAGATGTTACCATTTCCATCATTTCCCAAATATCTTTTCCAAAAGATATTTTCTGAAAAATGTAGACAAATGCCTGGGGAGTTGACAGAAGGGAATATAAGCACATACTGTTTATTAACACAGATGGCTTTAGGTTTATTTCAATGGTCTAAAAGTAAAAGACAAGAGAAATATTCCAGGCTGCCATCAATATACACTCATGACATAATGTCCATTATGCAACAATGGCCTTAAAATTCCACCTCTTATTTAAAAGAAAATGAAAAAAAAGACCAAGCAAGAGAGTTGCTATAAAAGGAGAAGGTATGCATCAGATTTTCCAGGCAAATGGAGCCGTTCTACACGCCGGCAAATAGTGTTTTGGAAGTGTGCTGAGGCGTGTTTATCAAGCTCTCATCAAAAGGCCAACAAAGAGAGAGAGTTATGTGATTACATGATGTTTACTGACAGCAGGAAATACAACTCAAGATTATCTTTGGAGAACAAGATACGGCATTTCCGTAGAAAATTTTTTAATACGTGTGAATTTTGCTTTGTTTTTGATATTCAAACACTGGCCCAGGAAATATTTCTTCAAGTTCAAGCATTTTCTTCCTGAACTCATTCCCCCCCTCCTATAAAAAAGTCACAATTCTACAACAATTGCTTGGAAAACTGCTTTTTTCCTTTATGTTGTGGGGTGTTGTCAAGTATTTAAGATAAGCCCTTTTTCTCCTCTGTCTTTGGCTTGTATTTTACAATCACATTGACTGCTGTGAAAAAAAAGAACTCGGTTAGGGAAGAGCATGAGTAAAAACATTCCAGCACACATGATTCAAAAGCATGTAACCTTCAGCTTGCCATATTTCCATCACGATTGCTTTTTTGGTTCTGACAGAGAAACAAACATGGTGACTGGTTTCAAAAAATAAATTCTATAAAAGGTCACCCTCCACTGTCTATGACTTATTGCACGTTCCCTAAAATCCATCCCCACAATATTGCCGGTCTTGGGAGATTTTTTCATATACAGTATTTGAGGAATGCAGGCTTGAAGTATGATACGCCTGCCTGGGCCCTTTGCAAGCATAACACAGGGCAGAAGACCTCAGAGAATAACACATAACCAAAGCCTTCAAGAATTCCCTTGGACGCAGTTTACTGACCAGAAAAAATAAAGTAGTGGAGGGGAAAGAAGAAGGCCAGGAGAAGCTGCTGCTGCAAGTATACCAGACTTTTAAATAGCGTTGGACTTTACAGCATGGTGAGTGCCTGAGATAGCTATATACTCAACGCTTTGGTTGGTGCTAATTCTGGGTCATGGCTGGAATTAACAATGAAGGATATGTACAAGGTCCCTACACTGAAAGGGATACTGTAAAAAAAGATATATAAATAAATATATACAATATTATGATTCAGCTCCCTGAAAGTTTTTCTAATGAAATGATTTGATTGAAATGGAATCGGATTTGTATGACAATGGTTTAGAAGGACCTCTCCTGTGTTAGGGCGCAGACACTGAAAAATATTGTTTTCATTTGGTGTGCCAGAACTCTTTTTGCACTTATGGATTTCTTGAACTTTGACATTTTCTAGTCTTTTTGTGTTATCTACCTTCTTTGACCTCTGTAACACACTTTGCAACATTTTGGTTTTTGTTGTTGTTGTTGTTGTGCGTTTTTTTTTTTTTTTACCGTATTGAGTTTTTTTTTCTGGGGTGATGAATATTATGTTAATTACTTTTGAATGCAAAAGTGAATGTAATTCTACCTTCAGTTAACCTATAAATAAAATGTTTTTCAAGTGAGCATGAGTGAAGATCTTAATCGGTTGTATACACTTGTTCATTATTGGTCAGAATGGGAAATGGACATTAGGAAGTTTAAAAATGTCATATTTAAACACACAAGCAAACTTACATTGTACAGGTCACTTCACACACACTAATGACCTTCCACTAGCTACCATAACAGTTATTCACTCAGTCACTTTGCAAAAAGCACTGGTGTTTCAAATCCACCTTGTTCCCAGGCCGACTCAATATAGCTGTGTGAATGTGGTGTACTCAGATGTTACCAAGGGCATATCCCATGCAGTTGACATAGTGAGAACTCAATATGGCTGAATGGGGGTTACGGGTAGTTTTTCCTTTGACGATATATCTGTACTTATGTTTTTTTTTGGTTTTGTTTAATAAACATGGTTACCAATGTGCCCTGGGCTGAAAACATGTCTTTCCCATTCACCACTGCTGTATTCACTCTAGCATGCATTATTTCACGTGTGTGTGTGTGTGTGTGTGTGTGTGTGTGTGTGTGTGTGTGTGTGTGTGTGTGTGTGTGTGTGTGTGTGTGTGTGTGTGACGACACTGAGTGGCTCACAGTATAAGCAAGGTACGATGGCAGCAGAAGCTTGTCTTGTCTTTAATCGTCCCTTGTGGTTGGAGAGGAGCATCTTGGCATTCCACCACAAAGCTTCTTGCGGCCACACTCAGACAGAACTGGGACAACATACACACACACACACACACACACACACACACACACACACACACACACACACACACACACACACACACACAAACAAGCACACACAGACAGTCAAAGAGCAACATCCTATGGAATCTATCTAAACCTCAAGCCACTAAGCCACTGAGAGGCAGCAACTTAACTGACGCATCATCTACGCCCTAGTCTGTAATAATGGCCTGGCCCCGATCGAAGAACCGCGCTCCGTTTGAAAGGGACGCCAAGAGATGCCTTCATAAGGGACTGATTAGCCAGGAGCTGTGGTGTTTACTGCTCAGTGGACTAGCCTGGGTGTGTGTGTGTGTGTGTGTGTGTGTGTGTGTGTGTGTGTGTGTGTGTGTGTGTGTGTGTGTGTGTGTGTGTGCGTGTGCGTGTGTACGCTCACAAATAATGTTCACGTTTACAGAACATAGCCGCGCATGCATAAGAAATGATCGCACAACAAAGATATGCAGAGAAAAACACAAATACTTCCCCAAACTGCTTGTTGTTTGGCTGCTGATGGAGCTGTGAGCAAGCAGTGGCAAGTACACTGTCTGTGTGGGATCCTTTACTGTGCATAACAGGATGGCATTTTTTAACAAGGGGTTTCCCTGTAGAGACAAATCCAATTCTTCCTTAAAAAATTGAGGAAATATTATAGGCTACCACGTTTTGATGTTTCTAAGTTTACAGCAAGGCTCTTCCACAGGAGAGGTTGTTGTTTGTCATTCAAGGGTGACTGGGTGATGCGATGGCAATACAAATTTGACATCTAGTTCGCTCAAATAAAATAAATATGATGGGTTGTGCACTTTATCTACATTTTCATATTCATTTACCTTAGAATAAATACATTTGTTAATTCAACATATTGACTTCTAATAAGGTCCATGTCACACACACACACACACACACACACACACACACACACACACACACACACACACACACACACACACACACACACAAATCCAACAGTCCAACAAGTTCTTATTTCTCAGTTCAACACACACTCAGGTTCAACACACACTCAGGTTTCACATTTAAGTTACTGTAAGTGAATTAGGGTTGACATCTGAGATGCACCAGTGATTGCAAAGCATTATGGGACTGTAAATGTTCTGTTCAATGCTAAAATCTATTATTATTTTACGTCTACAAATAAAATGTCAAATGAAGAAATATAAAATATATCTAGCTTACACATTTATTAAAATAAGCTTACATCTGGTAGTGTTGAACTTATCCTAACATACATACACCTGTAATTCCTAATATAATTTTGTGAAACCTTTTGACAAAATAAATGTAATCAAAGTCAACGTTTTTTTCAGGTGTTCGAGACCATATGTATATTTTCGGGAAGGAACAACAACTGTTTCTCTCCGCTTTTCTATGTCTCTGGCTCATGTTCAGATGTCCTCACTACTGCATGTTGCACTGATGATCCAGTTAGTAATAGAAGATGCATTGAAGTGGGCACCAAGTCGACACCCAAACAAAATCACCACCACACAAACCGAGCCAGATATACCCTGCGTTCAAAATTGCATACTTTTTCTTTTTACTATACTACATACTAAAGTACAGAAGAGTTTTAGGGCCACAGGAGAGAAAAATAAATAAATAAGGAAGTTTTTTTTTTCATAATGTCGAGAACTGTCAAGAATAAAGACGAATACTCCAAAATGCTATTGGAGTTAGTGGGGCATTTATGTATTTTCAGCATACTACAATTGACCTGCATGTATTGGGACATCCTACTTTTTCTGGCATACTAAATAGTATGGAAGTATGGGTATTGGAAAGCAGGGATAGTCTTTCAGGAGAGCGCTATAGCACATTCAACTCCCAGCCAGGCTCAACTCCCTCTCCTCTGACACAGAACACACCTTTTTGATAAACTGCCAGTTCCACACACACACACACACAAACACACAGACAGACAAAGGTGACTTTTGCTGGCAAAGATGACTGAAAAAACAGGTTTTCTTCTTTGCTGTCAACACAAGCACAACATGTCCTCGGTTCTACATGTTATGAAATGTTCCTTCTCTTTTGAAGCAAACCATTATCTGTAATCAAAACAAAAATTATCATTGTCTTTTCAGAGTTTATGAAACATGTATGTATGTGTGCGTGCGTGTGTGGGTGTGTGCGTGTGTGCGTATGTGTGTGTGTGTGTGTGTGTGTGTGTGTGCGCGTGTGTGTGTGTTTGTGTGTATGTGTGTGGGCATGCTTTCAAGTTTGCAAATTTCAGCATGTGCAATCATCATCCATGGTGTCAGTTCCATTGTGACACTAACATACTTTTTTTTTTAGTTGTCATCTGATCACACTGGCAACCCAACAGAGAAAATATGAAAGAGGTCAAAAGTGTCAGAAATCACTGATATATGAATATGAAGCTAGAAAATACACTGAGCATGCATGCAAAGGTTTTAAACAATAAAAACGTATTTGTTGGGAGTAAAAGTGCCTCGCATCCAGATTTGGAGTCTGTGTTTTCCGTGCATTTGAACTCAGCAGTACAGTTGGTTGCCTCTGTGGGGTGAAACCACAGCTATGTCAGCTAAAGCTAAAGACAACTCATGGACCAAAAACAGGATATTAAAAAAAAAAAAAAGCAGTTCACAGCTCCCTATAACAGGCCCGGTACAGCCCTCGGGTTAGTGTTTACAGCGTGCACTTGTCTGTCAAGGAAACAGATTTAACTACACTGTAGTATAATTGTTTTGTAGAAAGTGGACGTGGCTTTTCTTCCTTCTCGGAATAGTGGAATTTTGTATAATGCAAAGACTCAAACTTCCCCCATATTTGTTAATAAAGACTTCTGCTGATGTTGGTTGTCAAGGCCTTTGGGGAAAGAGGAGGAGATGAGAAGAAAGACGAACACACAGAGGATAAGCAAACAGGATTTTATTACCTGACATGGAAATGACCTTACAATTTCAAGAGCTACAGAGAGAGACAAAACAACTTGGTATTGTCCATGTCAAGATATGATTCTATATCAAATGCCACCTTGCAGTATTCCATATGCCATATAGTCACGAGCTCCAGCGTCGTAAAGTGCAATACATCCTCTATTTGGACAACTGAACAG